>NC_143151.1:5712225-6034767 GCF_041381405.1 Jatropha curcas | reverse complement strand
AGCCTATTAGAGGACCGATCTCACTAAATTAACACTAGAAATGGAATCCTTGGTGAATTTTGAGTCGAGTGGTGTGATTGTTGTGAATTTCTGGGCGGTTTGATGTTTCCGGCCACCTTGCACGGCATCAACGGTGGCGGTCCGGCGAGGACTCCGAGAGGCAGAATGATCTCCTTTTCGGGCGGATCACGAAAATCAAATCCGATTTTTGATCGGTACATTGTAAGGCCTAGTTGCTTATTTTTGGTATAAATTTCAAAACTTGAATTAATTAATTAATTGAATATAAGGTTAATTGAATTAGTAAAAATTGGAGATTATGAATTTAGATATAGATAAGTGAAGTATATGAACATCGATTATAGAATCGGACTTCAAGGTAGTTAATGGATAACAAAGATTTTCGTAATATCGTTAAGTATGATTAATTACATTAATTTTGATATAAACAAATAAATAAATAAACAAGAATAGTGAATTTATATATAGTTTAATAAATTATATATTTTAGTTATGAATAATATGATCAATATTTATCATTAATAATAATAATAAATCAAATAAAGAAACACTATAGATATACATTTTAGTTTGATAAGTTAATGAACCGACGGGTAACGAAAACAAATAATGAATGTAAACTGCTTCCCAAATTAGAATTCTTATTTAGAATTTTCTTATTATATAGATACTTATAAAGTGTCGGAATGGGAAGACAAAGACTGGAAGCGCACAATAAGAAAGGCAGTCCTTTTAAGGACAACAAGAACTGTGAGTAGTGTTAGATAATTCGCCTCATCCGACTGCATTCATGCATTCACGGCTAAATGTTATCATGCATTATTGCCATATTGTGATGCACTATTTGTTGATATTAAATATTGCTTGATTATCTGTGAATGTGATATTGTTGCGCCTTGTTTGTGTGGAATTGGGATGAAGTGGGTCACCATGGGTTTGTGAGACCGTTACCGTTATATGGATCCTAATTATGATTAGCCGGGTAAATGGGAGATCGGCGCCCCCATGTGCACCTACCGTTACCGTTACCGTTACCATTACCAGGTTGGCTTCTTTATTTAGGCGCACCTGATAATTTAGATCTGATCGCAGCTCGCAGGGTGGCCTCCTGTTTTGAGTGCCTGAGGATCTCTATTTGATGGAGACGACCAAGTTGCCTCCTGTTGGTATATATATATATATATATATATATATATATAAAGAGAAAAAGAAAAGAGAGAGATTGGCAAAATAATGAGAGGACCTGTCGTGTGAGGATTATACCGGCCAGCCAGAATGGGAGATTGGCTCCCTGGTGCACATGTGAGTGATGGGCCATGTGTGAGGACGGCTCATCGGGTTTAGGTGACTCCATTGACTAATTTCCACGTGATATGATTATATGAAGGTGATAATAATTGTGATTGCTGTTGTATTGCCATTTGTGTGAAACTGCATGATCAAATAACTAAACGGGTGAACACATAGAAACAATATATATATATGTTAGCATTTGTGTGATTGTGTGGGGTGAGAGGGTTATCTAATCCTACTCACTGAGTTTAGTACTCACCCCCCCTCCAATCTCCCCTGGTAGTAGATGGAAAGAAGAATCCTGGAGTCCAATCGAACGAACGAGATACGGGTCGATAGGAGTAATAATCATTGTATTGAATACGTAAATGCAAAGGTTAGTGAATTATGGAGTAGAGTTTCGCAATTGTATTCTAACTTGGTTGTAAATGAATAAATTGAGTATAGACATTTATTATATGAATTGTACTTTGGATATATTTGTGAAATAAATTATTGGGCCTGAATCCACAATTGTGAATAGAATGCGAGTTTTTAGATAATACAGGCTTACTACGGGTTTCGGGGGCTTTAAACCCACCCAGGTCCTAGTGCCGGTCCGGTCTATGGAAATGGTCGTGACAAAATATATGTATATATATATATATATTAGATATATCTAATATCTCAAAATTATTTTGATTTAAATCTAATATATCTAAATTTAAATGTAATATATCTAATATATCTTTTCAACTAATATATTTAAATCTAA
Source organism: Jatropha curcas (assembly GCF_041381405.1). NCBI lineage: Eukaryota > Viridiplantae > Streptophyta > Magnoliopsida > Malpighiales > Euphorbiaceae > Jatropha > Jatropha curcas. The sequence goes on along the minus strand of NC_143151.1, from coordinate 6,032,699 downwards.
TATAGATTTAAATATATCTAATATTTTGATATATATATATAATATATATATATATTATATATATATATTATATATATATATATATAAAATCATGTGTATATTGATTAGATTTATTCATAAATATTAATTAATATTAATTAATTAAATTTTAGAAATTTCTAAGATATTTATTATTTTATTAGTCAAAGTTATTAATTTTTTAATATATCATATTAATTAAATCAATTAATTAAAGTGGATAATTATATTATTTTGATTATTTTAGATAAATCATGTTGATTAAATTAATTAATTGAAATGAATAATCATATTAATTAAAAATTTTTAGATAATCCATATTAATTAATTAAAATATCTAATCATTTTAATTTAATTTTTTTAGATAAATCAAATTTCAAATATTATATATTTAAATTAAAATATTTTAATTGGCGATGACTAAGAATATTATAGAATATATAAAATTTTACTAAAAATATTAAAAAAATTTCATTATTCCATATTCCCGTATTTATATATGTTATCGATTATAGATATAGCTAGCTTAACTAAACATAAGAATAACCAAATACAACAAACGATGGATGTGAAAATACTGAGTACAAACACCATAAACCAATTTTTGAAGGCAATGATATCCCTCCTCCAACCTCACGCTACATTCTTCTATCTATGTTCGATAAAGTTACATACAAAAATTTTGAGCCAATTTTTGATCATGACTAATATTTGTATCTAATATTAAAAATGAAAAATATATTGCAAATATCAAAATTTAATAAAAAAAGAGGAACGTTACTAAGGATTAATATTTGAATTCAAATAGAAATCATGTATATGAACTACAAGTGCAAAGCAAGTTCGTTAACTAAATGCATATATATTGGGTTTCCCTTAGATATATACCATTTATTAAGAAATCTAGTTTTACATATTAAAAGGAAAATTCTTATCTCTTCACCAAACCACAAATGGAAGTTTATAGTTACAACGTAATGAACCAATAAGTATGTCAAGATATCTTTCAAAAAAGAAAAAAATTTAAATATGGTATGTCAAGATATAGTTTTTTTTTTTATGATTACTATTGCCATATATGGCATGTACGTTTTAAATTCATTCGTTGTATAAAACCACCTACTTTGGATTGACTCAAATTGGATTGCAAATGACAAAATTGACATTGCTTAATCTTGCATTATATAACCCAAATATCCAAATTAATGAGTTCAAATAATTTTTATCTAAAAAAGAAACCTTCTTTTGCTATAAGAATCTAGGTTTTACCCTTTAAAAAAAAAAATCTCGGTTTTAAGCATATCGGTAACATAGCTTTATAATTTTTTAAACACCACAATGTTTAGCATTTAGCTTTTATTATTATTTTTTTGACCCATGACCTAAAAATAACAAGTATATAGGTAATGGGCAATATGGGGAATGCCTTCAGTTTCATTTCCTATATATAGGGCCTCGCCTAATCCTTCTCCAAACAAATCTTCTTCTCTCTTACATACAGCTAGCTTAACTAAGCATTAATCACCATGGATGTGAAAATAATGAGTACAAAACCTGTTAAGCCAATTTTTGAAGGCAATGATATCCCTCCTTCAACCTCACAGTACATTCCTCTGAGTGTGTTTGATAAATTCACATACAACACCCACATGGCTGTCATTTTTGCTTATCGTCCACCTACACCATCAAATGCAACCTTTGAGCATGGCCTCCAAATCGTTTTATCAAAATATAGAGTGTTGGCAGGAAGATTTGGAGAAGACGAAAATGGTGACCCTGTTATTTTTCTTAATGACAAAGGAGTGAAGCTAGTTGAGGCATCTGTCGATGGCAATCTCGATCAGTTCATGCCATTACATTCATCTCCAGAATTACTTGGTCTTCACCCTACCACGAAAGGTGTAGAGGAGCTATTGCAAATTCAACTCACAAGGTTCAATTGTGGTTCATTAATTATTGGCTACACATCCCATCACAAGATAACTGATGCACAATCTGGTTGCAATTTTTTTGCCTGGGGAAAGGCTACTAGAGGACTTGATATAGATCCTCTTCCTATTCTTGATGGAACCTTTTTCGTTCCTAGAAATCCTCCGATTATCGAGTTCGAACACAGAGGATTTGAATTTGAAAGTAAGAAGCTGGTTAAGGCTTTTCACAACGATAATAATGACCTTGTAGATGACATTGTTATCCATAAAGTTCATTTCACAATGGATTTTCTTTCCAAGCTCAAAGCCAAAGTTTCAGAAAACAATAATAATCTCAAGCCCTATACTACTTTTGAGAGCTTGGTTGCTCATCTATGGAGAGTGATAACAAAGTCTCGAGGAGTCAATGGGTTTAAAACAACCCGTGTGAAAATTTCAATCAATGGTCGCAGACGAATGAATCCAAGAGTGCCTGATGAGTACTATGGCAATCTGGTGCTATGGGCATTTCCAAGTTCTAGGGTTAAAGACCTACTAGATGAGCCATTAGCTTATGCAGCCAAGCTCATTCATGACGCCATTGCAAATATAAACGATAACTATTTTAAGTCATTCATAGACTTCGCTAGCTGCAAGGAGATGATCAAAGAGGAAGAGCTAGTTTCAACTGCGGATATAGATAAATCTACTTTATACCCTGATTTGGAAGTTGATAGTTGGGTGAGGTTCCCATTTTATGAGCTTGATTTTGGAGGAGGAAGCCCTTATCTATTTATGCCTTCTTATTATCCACTTGAGGGAATGTTTTTTCTTCAACCTTCCTTCATTGGTGGTGGAAGCATAGATACATTTGTACCTCTTTTCCGGGACAACTTGGAAACCTTCAAAAAAATTGTCTATTCCATTGACTAGTTAATTAAGGTTGTGTATGCTACAAAAGGTTTTGTGGAAGTTTTTAGTGGACTTTTTTCTTTGAAGGGATTGTAATTCTCAAAATCTACAAATCACAAATTGAAGTTTAAAGCAAAAATGGTATATGTATCCTACTTATTACTTAGAGCATCTCCAATGCTAATGTGAATTGTGAGTGATTTGTCAAATAAAATAGAAGGTGTGAATGGTGATGTATTTGAATGTTTATTATAGAAATTGAATTTTTAAAATCTCTCTCTAATGTATTAGTTTTGAATTCTCTTCCATCTTCTTTTTACTGTTCTTTTCCAAGCCCACAAATTTTCACATTGCCTAGAGACTCTCTAAAAATATAGAAGGTATGGTAGACAATATTTTTTTATTTTTTGATACTCAGTTTGCCATATTAAATAGACATTAACGTTGAAAAGTATTTTTTAAAAAATCTTTCCATTTTTTTAAAAATCTTTTCATTTTTCTAATGTGGCAATTAATAAGAGTAATTCACGTTAGCATAGGAGATGCTCTTCCTTTATGTGTCTTCACATGTTGTTTAAGATTTTTGCATAATAATTAAAGAAATAACTAAACCATTTAAATCATAAAAAAATTTAATCAAATTAGTTTTATATTATCAGATTACTCTAATTTTAATAATTCTTTCTATTAGTTTACAATGAAAATTAAGATATACAGAAAAGAGAGAGCAATTTACAAAATGTGTGAAAAAAAGTTACCTAAATGGTGTGGTCTTGAAAATATCACTACAAAAAAAACGCCATTTTGCGACCGACCAATCGATCGCAAAATGGCAAATATCGGTCGCTAATTTGATTTAGCGACCGATTTGCGACCGACGATCGTCGATCGCAAAAATACTGGTCGCAAAATAATTTTGCGACCGATGAGACAATCGGTCGCAAATTAGATACCGATAAAATCGGTCGCAAAATTGAATAATCGGTCGCAATTTTTGGTCGTGGTTTAATTGGAAATTCAGTCGCAAATTTGGTCGCAGAATATCGGTCGCAATTTTTTTCAATCGGTCGCAAATCGGTCGCAAATTATAAATTCATAATTTTTACTTTGGTATCAAATCGATCGCAAATCGGTCGCAAAAATGGAAAAAAAAATTTAAAAAATAAAATATTATTTTGAAACCAAAATTTTTCTGCACCTGTGAAAGTTGACATAAATGCATATATATCACACAACCTATTCAAGAACAGTATAAAAATGTAACTTTTATTGTTCTGAACAAATTAAAATATGAAAATACAAATGAAAAAATAAAAATGTCCAAAATCAAATCTATATATGCTGCTGCTCATCTGCAGGATCCGATGTCAGATCTCCCGATGTCGGATCGCCGGGAGGAGTACCTGCTGGATGTGATGTAGCGCCAGGAGGTGTGACCAAGGTATCATTTGCAGCATCGGGATCAGGAGCCGATAGTGGCTGCTGCTGAGACGTCGAAACATGTCGGTCTGTAGCAGGCGCAAGATCAGAGGGAGAAGTACCAGCACGGTGCTCACCGGACAGCCGCATCACATGCGCTCTAAGCTCTGCAATCTGTCTCTGTTGATCAGCAAGCTGAGCCCGTATATCATCATCACAGTGCGAGTCACTGTGCTCCGGCTGTCGTGCTGCGCTGGCTGTAGAAGCATGAGCTGCTGAGCCAGTGTAAAACTGTGATGCCTGAGACCCGATGCCGTATACCTTCCTCTTCTTCTCGCCCCCTACAGCCTCGAGATAAAACGCTACCTCGTCAATTCTTGACTCAGCTTCGGATTCATCGATCTGAGAAGTAACAATATGCTCCCGAGCTGTAGTATAGTTCTCCTGAAAACAAAAAATTAATTAATCAATGCAATTGCAAGCTTTACTATATTCAACTTTATACATCTTCGCAATGATTAGAGGGTAAATGTAAATATTATTCATTGTTACTTACATTGACGCTCAGCGCACGTCTGTCGACAAAGGTATTACGATCGTGGTCCTTCGTGTGAGTGTATGTAAACACCTCCATCGGTGTGGGCTCACGACCTAATTCTTTAGCCAGTAATGAATTTTTATGCATGATATATTAATATATTAGTGTCCTTTCATTAAACATCAGTTTCTTGTAAAGGGACTAGTTCACTTACTAATAATCGAGCTGTCTCTATAGCAGATATAGATTCGCCTGTGTGTCGCGAAGGTCCTGCTCCATCACCCCAGTCTCACTGCGCCTGTTTTGTGCAAATATCTCCCACTTTCTCTTGAATGCAGGATCCTCCCAAACCTTTTGCCAGCTCTCCCATATCTCCTGAGACACGCACTGCTGCTTCTTACCGCTTCTTCTCATCCTATAGGTGAAGTCAGCGTATCGATCGGCGCATATCTTCTCCCAGGCTACTTTCAGCATAGCTGTAATGGCCTCGTCCCATATGAAATGTTTCTGCAAAAAATTAGATCACTTATAGCGTTTAAACACTAAGGATATATCTTGAATTGTAAACATTGAATGATGATATAACTTAAACCAAAGAGTACCTGGAACTCCTCCCAATAAAAGTCTCTCGCCTCTTGTGGTACGGCATCCCATGTGTATCCTTCTTTATGCAGCTGTAGCTTGATTATCTTCAAAATTTGCCTCGCTGCTCGAGAAGATGGATATATGCTGAAAAAAAAACAGAAGTGAAATATAATTACACGAAAGCATCACAGTTATGAATAAGTACAAAATATAATTACAAAATATGCCTGCAGAAAATTTGAATAAGTACTTACTGTCCCGCTACCAAACTGAGGGTGATACGTGGATCTGATGAAGCTTCAAAAGAAATGACAAATGTTATAAATTTTTAGATAATTAATATATAATTAAAATGACAGTTATGACATTTATGATTACCTTGCACAGTAGGTGACTGTGCAGCTGGTGGAGTCTGTACTGGTCCAGAAGAGGAAGGAGCAGAAGAGGAAGGAGCAAAAGGCTGTGATGGTGGCAGTACTGGACGCTGAGCAGAGGATGAAGCCCCAGACGTACCTGAAGAAGGATGTGATGGCGGCAGTACTGGTCGCTGAGCAGATGACGAAGCCCTAGACGTACCTGACGAAGGACGAGGGATCGACCCTCCTCGTCCATGGGCATTGCGTCCAGGGCCATGACCTCCACGCGAACCACTGCCGGACGCGTCAGAATCAAATGGTCTGCCTCTAGCCATCTGTACTGCAGATATCAGAACCTAGATAAAATGAATTATACAATTATATGAATTGTAGAACATGTGGTAAATATGAGTAAAGAAAGTTAATACCATTGAAATTCTTCATTAATAATATTAATTACATATACATTTATCAATTTGTAACAGTAAAATTACTCTAAGTTTTAAGTGTCTTGAATATCATCTGCTTCCTCCTCCTCTTCATCAGCTTCCTCTTCTTCATATTCGTCTTCTGAGGAACCCATGATGATTTGATCTTCTTCCTCTTCATCATCTGATGGTTCTATTTCAACATAAGATCAGCTTTCATCATCCAATCTATCTCACTACAAAAAAAACGCCATTTTGCGACCGACAAATCGGTCGCAAAATGGCAAAAATCGGTCGCTATTTATACTTTGCGACCGATTTGCGACCGACAAACGTCGGTCGCAAAATCACTGGTCGCAAATGTTAATTGCGACCGATGAGAAAATCGGTCGCAAATTAGAGACCGATAAGTCGGTCGCAAAATTGAAAAAGCGGTCGCAAATTTTGGTCGTGGTTTAATTGGAAATTCAGTCGCAACTTTGGTCGCAGAATATCGGTCGCAATTATAAATTCAAAAAATTTTTTTTTGGTATCAAATCGGTCGCAAATCGGTCGCAAAAATGAAAAAGGGAATAAAAAAATTAAATATTATTTGAAACCAAAATTTTTCTACACCTGTGAAAGTTGACATAAATGCATATATACACACACGCAATTCAAGAATAGTATAAAATGTAATTTTTATTGTTCTGAACAAATTAAAAAATGAAAATACAAATGAAAAAATAAAGGTCGGAAATCAAATCTATATATGCTGCTGCTCATCTGTAGGATCCGATGTCGGACCGACGGGAGGAGTACCTGCTGGATGTGATGTAGCGCAGGAGGGGTGAGCAAGGTATCGCCTGCAGCATCGGGATCAGGAGCCGATAGTGGTTGCTGCTGAGACGTCGAAACATGTCGGTCTGTAGCAGGCGCAGGATCAGAGGAAGAAGTACCAGCACGGTCCTCACCGGACAGCCCGCGCACATGCGCTCTAAGCTCTGCAATCTGTCTCTGCTGATCAGCAAGCTGAGCCCGTATATCATCATCATAGTGTGAGCCAGTGTGCTCCGGCTGCGGTGCTGCGCTGGCTGTAGAAGCGTGAGCTGCTGAGCCAGTGTAAAACTGTGATGCCTGAGACCCGATGCCGTTATACCTTCCTCTTCTTCTCGCCCCCTACAGCCTCGAGATAAAGCGCTACCTCGTCAATTCTTGACTCAGCTTCGGATTCATCGGTCTGAGAAGTAACAATACGCTCCCGAGCTGTAGTATAGTTCTCCTGAAAATAAAAAATTAATTAATCAATGCAATTGCAAGCTTTATTATATTGAACTTTGTACATCTTCGCAATGATTAGAGGGCAAATGTAAATATTATTCATTGTTACTTACATTGACGCTCAGCGCACGTCTGTCGACAAAGGTATTACGATCGTGGTCCTTCGTGTGAGTGTATGTAAACACCTCCATCGGTGTGGGCTCACGACCTAATTCTTTAGCCTGTAATAAATTTTTATTCATGATATATTAATATATATAATGTACTTTCATTAAACATCAGTGTATTGTAAATGGACTAGGTCACTTACTAATAATCGAGCTGTCTCTATAGCAGATATAGATCCGCCTGTGTGTCGCGAAGGTCCTGCTCCATCACCGCCAGTCTCACTGCGCCTGTTTTGTGCAATATCTCCCGCTTTCTCTTGAATGCAGGATCCTCCCAAGCCTTTTGCAGCTCTCCCATATCTCCTGAGACACGCACTGCTGCTTCTTACCACTTTTTCTCATCCTATACGTGAAGTCAGCGTATCGATCGGCGCATATCTTCTCCCAGGCTACTTTCAACATAGCTGTAATGGCCTCGTCCCATATGAAATGTTTCTGCAAAAAAATGAAATATAGCGTTTAAACACTAAGGATTTATCTTGAATTGTAAACATTGAATGATGATATAACTTAAACCAAAGAGTACCTGGAACTCCTCCCAATAAAGTCTCTCGCCTCTTGTGGTACGGCATCCCATGTGTATCCTTCTTTATGCAGCTGTAGCTTGATTATCTTCAAAATTTGCCTCGCTGCTCGAGAAGATGGATATATGCTGAAAAAAAAAAACAGAAGTGAAATATAATTACACGAAAGCATCACAGAGATGAACAAGTACAAAATATAATTACAAAATATGCCTACAGAAAATCTGAATAAGTACTTACTGTCCCGCTACCAAACTGAGGGTGATACGTGGATCTGATGAAGCTGCAAATAAATGACAAATGTTATACATTTCTAGATAATTAATATATAATTAAATGACAGTTATGACATTTATGATTACCTTGCACAGTGGGTGACTGTGCAGCTGCTGGAGTCTGTAATGGTCCAGAAACGGGGGTAGAAGAGGAAGGAGCAGAAGAGGAAGGAGCAGAAGGCTGTGATGGCGGCAGTACTGGACGCTGAGCAGAGGATGAAGCCCCAGACGTACCTGAAGAAGGATGTGATGGCGGCAGTACCCGGTCGCTGAGCAGATGACGAAGCCCCAGACGTACCTGACGAAGGACGAGGGATCGACCCTACTCGTCCACGGGCACTGCGTCCAGGTACACGACCTCCACGCGAACCACTGCCGGACGCGTCAGAATCAAACGCTCTGCCTCTAGCCATCTATACTGCAGATATCAGAACCTAGATAAAATGAATTTATACAATTATATGAATTGTAGAACATGTGGTAAATACGAGTAAACAAAGTGAATACCATTGAAATTCTTCATTAATAATATTAATTGCATATACATTTATCAATTTCTAACAGTAAAATTGCTCTAAGTTTTAAGTGTCTTCAATATCATCTGCTTCCTCCTCCTCTTCATCAGCTTCCTCTTCTTCATATTCGTCTTCTGAGGTACCCATGATGATTTGATCTTCTTCCTCTTCATCATCTGATGCTCCTATTTCAACATAAGATCGGCTTTCATCATCCAACCTATCTGTTAAATCTTCAACAACTTGCATCGGTTGCGTTTCAACCCTAACTTCTTGAAATGCCTCCGATACTGCGAGTGAAGAAGACTGTTTCGTTTCAAGTGCATGAACAACTGATCTAGCCTTGATTTTACACACTGCCATCCAATCGCATCTATCTCGTTTAAACGATGGATATGGGACATAGTACACTTGTGCAGCTTGCATGCCAAAACAAACGGTTCATACTTTGTATATCTTCTTCTTTGATTAATATCAACCAGATTATACTTAGGATGAACCTTCGTGCCAATGTTTGGCGTAGGATCAAACCATTCACATTTGAATAAGATTGTGCACTTCATTGGTAGGCCTGGATATTCTAACTCCAAAACCTCAACCAATTTCCCATAAAAATCGTTTGACACGTCACTGTAGTTTGATCCCTTTATGCACACACCGCTGTTCATGTCTTTTCTGCTTCTCCCATAACCCTCAGTGTGAAACTTGTAACCGTTTACAAAGTAGCCAGAGTAGGCATTAGCAACCGGTAATGGCCCCTTTGCCAGATCCGTAATAAATCTGTTACGAATATCGCTTCCCGAGCTTCGAGCCTATGGGAAATAGTAATGACATGAGTCAAATTTAATAAATGTACATTCCGTGTTGTGTACATTGAAAGTAACTTACATAATATTTGAACCATTCTGCAAATTCCGTGTCCCAGCTTTGCATCAACTGCAGTATCAGTCAAATTGAGATTTTGAAGCCGCAGAAGATTGATATATTCCCTATTATGAACGAACCATATTAGCATAAGTATACTTAACAACGGCCAACATCAAGTCTAGAATGTTTACATTATTTATACTTACTGTACATATGGTGTGATCTCTTCGCAATTCAATAAAATATAGGTTTGAGCCGCTTGTATCTGCATCAGTCAATCGTCTATTTTTTGATTTACCAATCGTACGCCCAGGGTAGGTGAAAATTTTTAGATTTCCTTCAACTCAGATTGAACGCGATCTCCTCCGTCATCGTTACGTGGCACTCTCCGATGCTTGGGTGAAAACATGTTGGTCAACAGTAGTGCGAACAGAATGTGGAAGCTTCTTCAACCAAATATGCATTGCAAATGGATCCCTCGACCTTTGCCTTATTGCGCACATTCTTTTTAATTTTCTGCAGGTGTCTGTGATTGTACAATGCCAATATGTAAGTATAAGTTCAAATAAATGATGTAATCATTAGAATGAGATGTTAGTGAATCACCTCTCAAATGGATACATCCATCGATATTGTACGGTCCTGCTAAACGACATTCATAGGGCAAATGAACCGGCAGATGTTTCCATAGAATCAAAGAAGCCGGGTGAAAAATTCGCTCCAACTTGCACATCACAATTGGGATTTCTCGCGCTAATTGGTCCATATCATCGCATCGGATAACAGTCATCGTCAATTCCTTGAAAAACAGACTCAATTATGTCATTGCTTCCCAAATTTTTCCTGGTAATAATTCTCGGAATGCCACAGGAATCAATCTTTGCATGAAAACATGGCAGTCATGGCTTTTCATGCCAAACAATCTGTACTTCCTCATGTCCACACATCTACCCATATTTGAACAGTAGCCATCTGGAAACCTTAATGATCGTAACCATTCGCACAATAATTGCCTTTGGGGTTTATCTAAACAATAACATGCCTTCGGAAACTTACCAGTAAGTACAGTTTGCTCGAGTTCTGGTCGACGACAAATTTCCTTCATGTCCGCTCTTGCTTTTGCATTATCCTTGGTTTTCCCTTCAATGTTCATGACAGTGTTGAACAGATTTTCAAACACATTTTTTTCTATGTGCATGACATCAAGGTTATGACGAATAAGAAGTGAACTCCAGTATGGCAAAATCCCAGAAGATGCTTCGCTTTTTCCACCCGCTATTCCTGCCAATTATTTTATTTACCTCATCTGCACCCAACTCAGTAACTTTCATAAGCCCCAAATCTTCAATTTCTTGTAATATTTCTGCTCCAGACTTCACAGGTGGAGGGGGTTCAACAATAGTCGTGTTCTTTCTAAAGCATTGTCGATTTCTCCTCCAAGGGTGAGATTCTGGTAAGAATTTGCGATGACAATCAAACCAACATTGTTTACCTCCATTCTTTAGTGTAAATGCATTAGTGTTTTCCATGCAATGAGGACAAGCCAATTTGCCAGCGGTACTCCACCCAGATAACATTCCAAATGCTGGAAAATCACTGATGGTCCAAAGCAAAGCAGCTCGCATTATGAAATTCTGATTGGTCGAAATATCGAATGTTTGAACCCCATATTCCCATAAATAATTAAGTTCGGCCATCAAAGGCTGCAGAAACACATCAATTTTATGTTTTGGATTAGTAGGCCCAGGAACAATAACACACAAAAACATATATCATCTTTCATACACATTGTCGGTGGTAGATTATATGGTGTGACAATGATAGGCCATGATGAATATTGTTGTCCTGATTGGCCAAACGGCTGAAACCCATCAGTACAAAGCCCCAATCTCACGTTTCTTATTTCAGCAGCAAACAGAGGATGAATGTTATCAAAATGTTTCCACGCTTCAGAGTCTGACGGATGACTCATTATACCATCCTCATATTCATGCAAGCATGCCATGTCATGTGTTCAGCTGTCGCCTTTGATGCATATAACCTTTGAAGGCGAGGAACAAGAGGGAAATAATACATCTTCTTGAAAGCCTTCTCCCTTTGTACTCTACCAGTCCCTTGACCGCGCCGTTGATATCTTGGAAGATTACAAACTTGCATTCTCTGAATTCCGAGTCAACACCCCAGAATATCATACAATTATTACGGCAGCAATCAATCTTTTCTACCGGTAGTCCCAATCCCCGAACTAATTTTTTTTGTCTGATAAAAATTATCAACCATTGAATGGCCTTCAGGCAACATTTCTTTTGCTAACTGAACAAAATCATCGTAACACCTTTCTGAAAATGGTGCTCTGCTTTCATGTGTAGTAATCGTGCAACAACAGACAGAACTGAATGATTCTTGCATCCAGGCCACAGTTCAATGTTAGCTGCACTTAGCATGTCAAACAATTGTTGTGCTGCTACATTTGGCGATTCCTCCCATATTATCCCAATCAAATTGTACTCTACTCGCATCGATTACCATATCATTGCATTGATTACCATACAGAAATTGATAAGGCTGAACTTCTAAACTTACCGGAATGGAGTGGCCTGACCCACTGGCAACTCGAGCTTCCACCATGATGTATCCATTCGTAATAATTTTCCACGAAACCCATTTTTGCACAAATGAAGTTTCACTGTATCGATGTCTAAGAAGGCTCGATTTCGACACTTCTTGTGATTACATGGACACCTCAACTTATTCCCATCCATAAAACTGGGATTACCAACTGCAAACTGTATAAACGCCTCCAATCCGTGCAGGAACTCTTGTCTTAATCCCATTGACCTCGAACCTCAGTACATCCAATCTCGATTATTTTGCATTTTTGTTACCTAATTAACAATGTGTTTATCAAGGGTAAATTATATGTAATTGCATTAGTCTAATCTAGCCTTAAAACATGCCACTAATGTAATGTTCAAGTTACACTTATAACTAACTAAGGTTATTTCTATAATAAGGGGGAAACTATAGATAAATGTAAAATAACTAAGTTCATTTATCAATACAAAGGTTATATATATATATATATATATATATATATATAAAGGTAAGTGTACTATTCTACATATTGAATTTATTGAAAAAAATTCGGCAGCATTTCGGCACAACACTATCAAATCTCAAATAGAAAGACACTTCAATAAACACTTCTATAACATATCAACATTCTCCAAAGGCAAAATGGCCACTACTAGGCCTCCAATCCAAACTCATCATTAACAGGACTTGCTCAAACAACAATTATCACAACAAAGTTGCATGTTAGGATAAAAAACTACAGCACTCATTACAATTATCACAACCCTGATTCAAATTCAATTTCAATTAACCTAAAACGCAAAATTCAATTCTAGTGAGGGTTTCTTTTTAATTTTAACTTAGGCAGTAGTGGAGCAAGTACATGTTGATAATTACTATAACTAAACAACGCGTATTTATAAAAGCCCATAATTCTTTGGGCCCTTTAAACCATCGCCTTATTAAATTGGGCCCCAATGAGCCCACCTCTATCTTTTCTTGTTAACTAGCCGTTTAACTTTTTCTTTTTTATTTAACTTATAATGTTAAAATTATTTTATAAAATATTTTAATTGAAATATAATGAAAGCATTTTCAAACAAGTTGTCGTATCCATTAGAAACGGTGGAAATTATTAAAAAATAAATTAACAAAACACCACTTTTGTCAATGCAACTGTAACAACAATGACAAGTAAGTTTATTATTGAGAATGACAAATAAATTATATATATATTTGTTGTGTTCAACGTATTTTTATCTTATATTTGACGTAAGATGGTTAGACTTGCGAAATAATTTCTGAAAGTGACATAATTATTAAATAAGAGTTGGTGCCACATTATTTCATAATTTAACAATTATTAAAAATTAATAATAAAAAATATTTATCATATTGATGTAAATATGCTAATAGAATCCCCCAAAAATCAATACTTTCCTCATCCAGGTAACCAATTACGTTTGGGAATCTTTTGTTGTTTGTTTATTACTATAATTTTATATTTCTATAATTAATTAATTTTATTTAAATATTTTAAAGAATTCTTTTTTAATGTTATTTGGAATCTTTGTACGTATGATTTTTTACCAACTCCATCCCTCTATTATTGATGGTTTATTCTAATTTCATAGATAAATTATTCATGTATAATTATTGATATAATTATATATATATTTTTAATAAATTTAAATGAATGCCGATTTAAATTTGTATTTTTAATTTAAATAATTTACTTATATGTTTTCATTAAATAACAAAAGATGATATTATATGATCATTACTTAAATATGATCATTTTTCTGCCAAATAAATTGAAATATTTATTATTGTAATTAAATTATTTTAATTCAACTGACATAATTATTTTTTTTTTTTTCATTTTGAAATTCTCATATATTCAATTCAAATCCTTATTAATTTTTTTTATAATTACAGGACATATATAAAGATTTAATGATAATGCAATTAATCTTAATGAAATGAAATTATATTTTATTTTATTAGTTAATCTTATCATTATAAATCCATTATTTGATTAATGTTATTAATTATAATAAACAGTCACAGTAACAATAATAATAAATCGAAATAATAATATTAACAATAATAATAAATTGAAAAATAATAACAGTAACAACATTAACAATATTAACAATATTAATAATATTAACAATAATAACAGTAACAATAATAATAAATTGAAAAAAAACACAAAAATTGAAAAAAAAATTTCGAAAAAAATAATAACAGTAACAACATTAACAATATTAACAATATTAATAATATTAACAGTAATAACAGTAACAATAATAATAAATTGAAAAAAACACAAAAATCGCAAAAAAAAAAAAAAATTGGAAAAAAATAAAATGGTCACCGGCTTACCTCAAATGCTGTCCAAACGGTGGCGAACGCCGTAGAGGAGTGACTGGAGTGTCGGTGGCGGCGTCACAGTGGCTGGAGCGTTTTCAGGAGGGCTGGAGGCGCGCTGCGGACGGAGGAGAAGAGAGGAGAGGAGAAGGAGAAGAGAGAAAGAAGAAAAAAGGAAAAGAAGAGGGCGCGTTTAAAGCCCTAATATTTGCGACCGACGAATCGGTCGCAAATGTCATTTAAATCGGTCGCAAATTTTAATTGTCCGACGTCGTTTTAATATGCACCAAAATTGCGACCCGATCTGCGACTGAAATATGCGGTCGCAAAAAATCGGTCGCAATTTTATCTCATTTCGGTCTCAGATTGTGTCCCTTTTTTTGACGCGCCCATTTTTGCGACAGAAACAAAGTTGGTCGCAAAGCGGTCGCAAAAATCGGTCGCAAATCCGCAGTAATTCAGTCGCAAACTGAAAGGCAATCCCGCGCGAGTTTTCCGCGCTAAAATCTGCGACTGTTTACCAATCAGTCGCAAATTGGTATCCATATTGCGACCGACTTTTGTCGGTCGCAAAAATCGGTCGCAATTTGAAGTTTTTTTTGTAGTGTCTGTTAAATCTTCAACAACTTGCATCGGTTGCGTTTCAACCCTAACTTCTTGAAATGCCTCCGATACTGCGAGTGAAGAAGATTGTTTCGTTTCAAGTGCATGAACAACTGATCTAGCCTTGATTTTACACACTGCCATCCAATCGCATCTATCTCGTTTAAACGATGGATATGGGACATAGTACACCTGTGCAGCTTGCATTGCCAAATAAAAGGTTCATACTTTGTATATCTTCTTCTTTGATTAATATCAACCAGATTATACTTAGGATGAACCTTCGTGCCAATGTTTGGCGTAGGATCAAACCATTCACATTTGAATAAGATTGTGCACTTCATTGGTAGGCCTGGATATTCTAACTCCAAAACCTCAACCAATTTCCCATAAAAATCGTTTGACACGTCACTGTAGTTTGATCCCTTTATGCACACACCGCTGTTCATTGTCTTTCTGCTTCTCCCATAACCCTCAGTGTGAAACTTGTAACCGTTTACAAAGTAGCCAGAGTAGGCATTAGCAACCGGTAATGGCCCCTTTGCCAGATCCGTAATAAATCTGTTACGAATATCGCTTTCCGAGCTTCGAGCCTATGGGAAATAGTAATGACATGAGTCAGATTTAATAAATGTACATTCCGTGTTGTGGTACATTGAAAGTAACTTACATAATATTTGAACCATTCTGCAAATTCCGTGTCCAGCTTTGCATCAACTGCAGTATCAGTCAAATTGAGATTTTGAAGCCGCAGAAGATTGATATATTTCCTATTTATCAACGAACCATATTAGCATAAGTACGATTTAACAACGGCCCACGTCAAGTTTTGAATGTTTACATTATTTATACTTACTGTACATATGGTGTGATCTCTTCGCAATTCAATAAAATATAGGTTTGAGCCGCTTATATCTCTGCATCAGTCAATCGTCTTTTTTTTGATTTACCAATCGTACGCCCAGGGTAGGTGAAAATTTTTAGATTTCCTTCAAACTCAGATTGAACGTGATCTCCTCCGTCATCGTTACGTGGCACTCTCCGATGCTTGGTGAAAACATTTTGGTCAAAGTAGTGTGAACAGAATGTTGAAGCTTCTTCCACCAAATATGCATTACAAATGGATCCCTCGACCTTTGCCTTATTGCGCACATTCTTTTTAATTTTCTGTAGGTATCTGTGATTGTACAATGCCAATATGTAAGTATAAGTACAAAAAAATGATGTAATCATTAGAATGAGATGTTAGTGAATCACCTCTCAAATGGATACATCCATCGATATTGTACCGGTCCTGCTAAACGACATTCATAGGGCAAATGAACCGGCAGATGTTCCATAGAATCAAAGAAGCCGGGTGGAAAAATTCGCTCCAACTTGCACATCACTACTGGGATTTCTCGCGCTAATTGGTCCATATCATCGCATCGGATAACAGTCATCATCAATTCCTTGAAAAGAGACTCAATTCTGTCATTGCTTCCCAAATTTTTCCTGGTAATAATTCCCGGAATGCCACAGGGATCAATCTTTGCATGAAAACATGGCAGTCATGGCTTTTCATGCCAAACAATCTGTACTTCCTCATGTCCACACATCTACCATATTTGAACAGTAGCCATCTGGAAACCTTAATGATCGTAACCATTCGCACAATAATTGCCTTTGGGGTTTATCTAAATAATAACATGCCTTCGGAAACTTACCAGTAAGTACAAATTGCTCGAGTTCTGGTCGACGACAAATTTCCTTCATGTCTGCTCTCGCTTTTGCATTATCCTTGGTTTTCCCTTCAATGTTCATGACAGTGTTGAACAGATTTTCAAACACATTTTTTTCTATGTGCATGACATCAAGGTTATGACGTATAAGAAGTGAACTCCAGTATGGCAAATCCCAGAAGATGCTTCGCTTTTTTCCACCCGCTATTCCTGCCAATTCTTGTATTTACCTCATCTGCACCTAACGCTGTAACTTTCATAAGCCCCAGATCTTCAATTTCTTGTAATATTTGTGCTCTAGACTTCACAGGTGGAGGGGGTTTAACAATAGTCGTGTTCTTTCTAAAGCATTGTCGATTTCTCCTCCAAGAGTGAGATTCTGGTAAGAATTTGCGATGACAATCAAACCAACATTGTTTACCTCCATTCTTTAGTGTAAATGCATTAGTGTTTTCCATGCAGTGAGGACAAGCCAATTTGCCAGCCGTACTCCACCCAGATAACATTCTAAAAGCTGAAAAATCACTGATGGTCCAAGCAAAGCAGCTCGCATTATGAAATTCTGATTGGTCGAAACATCGAATGTTTCAACCCCATATTCCCATAAATAATTAAGTTCAGCAATCAAAGGCTGCAGAAACACATCAATTTTCTATTTTGGATTAGTAGGCCCAGGAACAATAACACACAAAAACATATATTCATCTTTCATACACATTGACGGTGGTAGATTATACGGTGTCACAATGACAGGCCATGATGAATATTGCTGTCCTGATTGGCCAAACGGCTGAAACCCATCAGTACAAAGCCCAATCTCACGTTTCTCATATCAGCAGCAAACACAGGATGAATGTTATCAAAATGTTTCCACGCTTCAGAGTCTGACGGATGAGTCATTATACCATCCTCATATTCATGCAAAGCATGCCATGTCATGTGTTCAGCTGTCGCCTTAGATGCATATAACCTTTGAAGGCGAGGAATAAGAGGGAAATAATACATCTTCTTGAAAGCCTTCTCTTTTTGTTCTCTACTAGTCTCTTGACCCCGCCGTTGATATCTTGGAAGATTACAAAACTTGCATTCTCTGAATTCCGAGTCAACACCCCAGAATATCATACAATTATTACGACAGCAATCAATCTTTTCTACCGATAGTCCCAACCCCCGAACTAATTTTTTTGTCCGATAAAAATTATCAACCATTGAATGGCCTTCAGGCAACATTTCTTTTGCTAACTGCACAAAATCATCATAACACCTTTCTGAAAAATGGTGCTCCGCTTTCATGTGTAATAATCGTGCAACAACAGACAGAACTGAATGATTCTTGCATCCAGGCCACAGTTCACTGTTAGCTGCACTTAGCATGTCAAACAATTGTTGTGCTGCTACGTTTGACGATTCCTCCATATTATCCCATTCACATTGTACTCTACTCGCATTGATTACCATATCATTGCATTGATTACCATACAGAAATTGATAAGGCTGAACTTCTAAACTTACCGGAATGGAGTGGCCTGACCCACTGGCAACTCGAGCTTCACCATGATGTATCCATTCGTAATAATTTTCCACGAACCCATTTTTGCACAAATGAAGTTTCACTGTATCGATGTCTAAGAAGGCTCGATTTCGACACTTCTTGTGATTCCATGGACACCTCAACTTATTACCATCCATAAAACTGGGATTACCAACTGCAAACTGTATAAACGCCTCCAATCCTTGCAGGAACTCTTGTCTTAATATCCCATTGACCTCGAATCTCCAGTACATCCAATCTCGATTATTTTGCATTTTTTTTACCTAATTAACAATGTGTTTATAAAGGGCCGTGTCATGTAATTGCATTAGTCTAAACCATCCTTAAAACATGCACCTAATGTAATGTTCAATTTACAACACTTATAAGTAACTAAGGTTATTTCTATAATAAGGGTAACTATATATAAATGTAAAATCACTAAGTTCATTTATTGAATACAAAGACTACTGTAATAAAGGTAAGTGTACTATTCTACATATTGAATTTTTGGGAAAAAAATTCGGCAGCATTTCGGCACAACACAATCAAATCTCAAATACAAAAACAAATCAATAAACACTTCTATATCATACCAACATTCTCCAAAGGCAAAATGGCCACTACTAGGCCTCCAATCCAAACTCATCATTCATTTAAGTCAAAAACATATTTAAGAAAAATAACGACAATAATATAAAATAAAGAAAAACACAGCCAAAACTTCTCAAGAAAGAGTTGCCAATAATTAAGAACATGTAATAACCTAAACACACAAAAAATTATTTATATACATTCCAATTATTCTTCAAAAAAAAAAAAATTGGAGCAATTAGTTTTTGTACTTGTTATTATTTTTGTTCAGTACTTTCACAGAGTTAGTTTTTATGCATCAACTACGTATACGCTGATCTTAAGATATTTACAATTAGTTTTTGTAGTTTGGAGCATATATTGAAAACTGAAAACTCTTAAGTACACATCGCATTTGCATATTTCTTTTATATTTCTTTTTCGATTAACTTGAATAAAATGTAAAATATTATATAATAAAAAGAAAATTGCTTTCATTTTCAATCCCATAATATTTATATTCTGTATATTTGAAATGACACTTGCTTTGAAACTTTGAAACTTTTCCGAAGTGGTTGCGGACTTTGAAATGGTCTACTAAAGTAGCTATCAAAGTTTGATTAAATTTTTTTAATAATTTAATTATTTCGGTTCAATTTTAAACTTTGATGAATTTGTGAAAGGTATTTTATAAGTTATTAAAAATTCGATCACTTATTAGATTTGAGAAATTTTGATGGATAAAATGAGTTTATTTTTTTATACATTCAACAATTTTTTTAGTAAATAAATGTTGAAATAAGAAAAACTACTAAATGTTAATTTCACATTTTTCATTAAAAGTCCTAACAAAAAATATATATAATAAATCAACCACAATATATTTAGAACCTTTAAAATATTATTTTTCTCTCCTAATAACAACTGTAAAATCATTCTACTATATATTTACAATAGTTTTATATGTATTGATTACTAGATTTTATATTAATAAAATAGAACTTTAAAGCAAAAAGAAAATGCAATTTTTAATGAATAAAATGTTTTTTTAGAAAAGATAAATAAAAATAGAGATTGAATAAGGAAAAAAAATTTGGCGTTCTCACTAATCACATTCAATTTTGTTGCTAAATTTCATTATCATCCATCGGTAAAATTGCAGAAATTAATGTAATTTGAAAATTAAAATTTTTATCGCTCGATATCACTCGAATGTATCTCCAAATGTCGTTCTTCCTAAATATTAATGGCGCGTTCTATTCTATTCGTTTCAATTTAGTCAAATTTGTATGATAAAATGATATTTATCTATTTGCTTGGATATTAAGGGTTATTAATTTTATATATAGCAACAATTTTTAAATTTTTTTTCGTTTTTTAAATAAAATATGTAACAATATATAATTACGGCTTTTTGTTGACTGAAACTCTCAATTTTTAATTTATTTAAGTTGCATATATATATGTTAAATTAAAATAAAAAATAACAACAACAACATTAACAATAATACTAATAATAATAATAACAAGTGCATTCACAATAATAATAATAATAATGCAACCTGCAGAGCAGAGGTATTAATGTTGATGTTTCCTGTCCTTTTTGCTCATTTCCAGAAACAAGCGATCATGTTCTGCTCCACTGTATCAAAGCTCGAGGTTGCTGGAATTTGGTCTTAATTTTCTCACTTTTGCAGGGAGAAACTCTCATTGATAAATTCATGCAGGTTTGGAGCGAAAAAGGGTGTGATGTGGCTGCACTTTTTGCTTTTGTGGCGTGGCACATTTGGAAGTGTCGTAATGATCGGGTTTGGTCGGAGAAGGATATATCCCCGAATCAGCTTGTCTATAATGCTGTTGCTCATTTATCAGATTGGAGATCGTTGTCTCAACTACGACCTGCACAAAATCTAACTCCTGGCAGACTTGATCCTGTTATTTATATTAATTCTAATATTGAGCATTGCAGTTGGAACTTGTTTGTAGATGCAGCTATTTTTCGAAGAGAAGGTGCTACTGGGTATGGCTTTGTTGTTGAGGACGCTGAGGGTAGTTTCATGACAGCGGAGTCTGGATATTGTGATGGCATTTTTTACCCTGTTGTGGCTGAGGCAATAGCGTTGAGGGCAGCAATTAAATATGCTTCTCAGCTGCTTGTTGCGGATGGTTTTATCTTTTCAGATAATCAGCTTTTGATTAGAGCATTGGCTTCGGATAGAGTGGATATTTCCACTTTTGGTTTGGTTGTTTATGATTGTAAGACTTTGCTTAATTCTTGTCCAAATATTAATGTTCGTTGGATCCGTAGACAGGCGAATAGTGTGGCCCATTGTCTTGCAAGAGCCTCTATTCGTTTCTCTCGTTTCTTTCAATGGGAGTCTATTCCGGATGTACTCATTTCATATTTTAATTAATTAAAGTTCTTGGGTCTTCCCTTTCAAAAAAAAAAAAAAAAAAAAACAACAACAACAACAGTAACAAAAACAAATAAAACAAAAAAAAAAAAAAATAAAATAATAATAAAAGAAACAATAAAAATAAGAATAATAATAATAAAATAATAATAATAATATTAATAACAACAAAAAATATAATAATAAATAATCATAATAATAACAACAACAACAACAATAACAATAATACTAATAATAATAATATAATAATAACAATCACAATAATAATAATAATAACATTAATAATAATATTAATAACAACAACAACAACAATAATAATAATAATAATAATAATAATAATAATAATAATACTAATAATAATATAACAACAACAATAACAATAAAAATAATACTAATAATAATAATAATAATAACAATCACAATAATAATAATAATAATAATAACATTAATAATAATATTAATAACAACAACAATAGTAATAATAATAATAATAATAATAATAATAATAATAATAATAATAATAATAATAAGAACAGTAGTAATAATAATAATAATAACAATAATAATAATAATAATAATAATAATAATAATAATAATAATAACAATCACAATAATAATAATAATAATATTAGTAATAATAACAACAACAATAATACAAATAATAATAATAATAATAATAATAATAATAATAATAATACCCTAAAAAAATTCTAATCGCAACTCTATATACAAAATCAACCATAACTAAATACAATAAAAACAAATAAAATTGAAAAAAAAAATTGGAAAAATTAATCGCAAAATAAAACTAACCTCAGATTTTCGCAACAGGCTGACCAGAGTGCAAAGCGAGCGGGGCTGGCGGCGTCAGGCGGGCTGGAACGGTGTCAGGAGGGGCCGGAGTGGCGCTGCGGACGGCGAAGAGGAGAGGAGAAGGAGAAGAGAGAAAGAAGAAGAAAGAAAAAAGAGAGGGCACGACGCTTAAAGCCCTAAATTTTGCGACCGACATATCGGTCGCAAATGTTATAACTATCGGTCGCAATTTTTAATGAGCTGACAGTGTTTGACTAGGCTCAAAATTTGCGACCGATTTGCGACTAACTATATCGGTCGGAAAAAATCGGTCGCAATGTAGTCTCCAATCGGTCTCAGAACTTTGGCCCATTTTTGACGCGCGAAATTTTGCGACAGAAGAACACTTAGTCGCAAATCGATCGCAAAATCGGTCGCAAATCCGTAGTACACAGGTCGCAAATCATTAACCATTCTCGCGAGAATTTTCAGCGCCAAATTTTGCAACCGATGGCTTATAAGTCGCAAAGCGGTCGCAAAATTGCGAACGAATTAAGTCGGTCGCAAAAATGGGTCGCAATTGTGTGTTTTTTTTTGTAGTGTATTACGAAGATAGTTATATTTTGACTTTTCAGGGCCAATTGTGATACTATGAATATAATAAATATATTATTAGAATATTGCTGTAAGAAAAACAATTGTTTTAATTTTTTTTCTTTTACTGGAAAGAACTTTTCAACTTTTTCAGTTGCGTTAGCGGAGATCTTTCCCCACCTTCTTGAAATGTTATCTTAGTTTGTGAATTCTACAATTTTATAGAATTCATTTAAAATTTTATATTTTTATATTTAAAATGAAAAAAATATAAATTTCAATTTTAGGAATTCAATTCCATGAAATTGGATATGATTACGCCAAATTCTATAAAAATAAGTAAAATTTCCAAATGAATTCCACGAAACTAAGTCCTTCAACTTTTTATAACAAAACTACCATTCTCTATCTACAAAATCAATTTTTCACTTTTTGAATTATTTAAATTATCTATTCCTTTAAAAAAAAATTTTAGAAAATTTTTTTCTTATTATTGTGTTTTTATTTTAATATTTTTTAATCTTTTATTTAATAATTTTTAGCATTTTTTTCCTATCGATGAGAGAGATTTAAGTTAAATATTCGTTTATCACTAAATTAAATGCAACAATTTTATTAATATTATTTGTATTTTATATATTTATTTTAATAAAAATATAAAAATTATATAGCATAACATAAATATAATTGGTATTTATTATTTATTTTTGTGAAATTACTATTTCAATGATATTTTAGGAAACAAAAGCAAATGAATTTTCAATTATAAATTTGTTCCATACATGATTATGTGGAATCCAATTAAATTACATATTTTAAATGAATCATACTAAATATAAATAATTTATTCACAAATGAATTCCATATTTTGAATTCATTTATACCAAACGGAGAGCATTATACTTATAACTTAACCATATAAGGAAAAATATATTTTAAGAATATAGATTATTTTTTGTATGTAAACTACCAGAATCCGGACCCTATTACTAAGGATAGAGTAATCCGATTCGAAACTTAGTTATAGTTAAAACTCTTCACTCCTCTATGCAGGTGTGTTTAGTGAGGATCGAACCCGATAGCTCTTTTTAAATATCTAGCTTGCATTGCAAACTGAGCCACAATCCGTAGTTTTTAAAAATATAGATTTTGATATAAAGAAAATGTAAATATAACAATCTATAATGCAAAAAGTGTAATTTATAAAAGCAATAAATATTTTATTCGCATTGTTGCACCATGCAAGTGTAATTTATAAAAGCAAAAAGTAAGCAAGACATCAAATGAATTATTTTATTATTAATTTAATTTAAACATAGATAATATTTGTAGTATTAATTAGACCGAAAAATGATTTAATTAGTTTTAAAAAAATTTTGATCACAATTATTGCATACAAAAATTGTTATTTAGAATTTGTTCAACAAAATTAGCAGTTTTAATAACATTTAGCTGTTTGAGTAGCTAATAGCTATTTTAGTAGTTTTTCATAAAACTTTAAAAACTAAACGTATAGGAGGTTCAACGTTATAGGATGTTAACCTTTTATAAAATGCTACCTTAATTTTTAAAAGTTAATTCAAATATTATATTACTAAACACTATAAAAATATAAAAATACTAAAAACTATTTAAAAATTATTGTTGAACACGTCTTAACGTTAGAACCCACAAAGCTATTTGGATATTTAGAATATTTTTGCTATTATATATTATTACACTATCACTAAAAATGAGAATAAAATATTTAATCCTTTATATGCGATTCTTTACTTTTTTTTTTCTTTTATAAATTATTATATTTATAGTGTAACACAACCGACTAAAATATTTATTTTTTCTTTGTATCAATTATGTGCCCTTGCATTATTACATTATAATAGTAACATTTTAAAAAAGAGAAACAATACATTTATTACATTCACAGTGTAACAATTATATTTAAGAAGTAAAAAATACACTATTTCTGTAAATATTTTCAAGATCACACTATTTAGGTAATTATTTTTTTCACACTATTTTTGTAAATTGCCCAAAAAAGAAGGTCAAAGATGGATATTAATTGTGTTTAGAAGAGATAAGAGTAAAATTGAAAAAAAAAAAAAAAACTAATACTCCTTAGTCTTTTCAAAGCAACAAACAATTTTGTAAATTTTTTAAAATGATAAGTAAAATAATAGTTTTACATGGAGGAGTGTCTAGAGTTATAGAGATACTTTGAAACATGTGGTGCCGTGGATAGTAGGAGATGATGAGAAAATTTTAATTCGTTTGGATACTTGGATATCAAAGGTAGGGTGTTTCTATGTTGAGGATGAACTCAATTTTATTAATCTTTCTTTATGGGTGAGAGACATTATAAGTAAGTGCAAGAGATTTTGACAAAATAGTTGAAATGTTTAGTGTTAATGACATTCGAGCTATTCTTAACATTCCTTTATTATGTTCGGGTAATAGAGAAGATAGGTTGATTTGAAATTTTGAGAAAAAAGTGTTTATAGTGTGAAATTTTATTACTATGCAGCTTTTCGAGTTTTGGGAAAGCGTGATGAGAGATTAGAGAGTACCTTTTGGAACCAAATTTGACATATTGATGTCCCACAAAAAATGGGAGAATTTATTTGGAGGGAGAATGAAATTTGAAATTAAAAAAATTTTAAGGTATTATATTATGTACTCCTTCCGTCCCATTTTATTTGCATGGTTTGATAAAACACACATATTAAGAATTTAGTTAACAAAAACTATTTTATCCTTTTTTACCCTTAACTCATTGAAGATATTAATAAAAGTCTATCATTTAATGAAGGATCATAAATGTTATCATGAGAAAAATAATTATTTACATGTTTAAATTTAGAAATAACATCCAAAAAAGAAAGAACAAGCAAACTAAATGAGACAGTGGAAGTATTATATAAGGGAAATATAAAATATGGTAATATTATTCAGTTCCATATTTCTTATAACTGAAACTTCGATTTTGAAACCAAAACTATGTAATATAATACTTCTTCCTTTGATTTTATTTGCATTGTTTACAAAAAACGCATATTAAAATTTTAGTCAATATGTATTATTTTTCTCTTTTTTGCCTTTAACTCATTAAGATATTAATAAAAGTTATTCATTTAATAAACGATCATAAAGGTTATTATAAGAAAATAATTGTTTAAATATATAAAGTTAGCAATCTTACAAATATTTTGGACATAAAAAAAAGAATAACAAGAAAACAAAATGAAACGGAAAGAGTACTAAATAAAATATATAATGTATATATTAAATATGGTAATATATACATATTGTATGGTAATATAATATAATGTGACAATACTATTATATGGTAATATATACATATTATATGGTAATATATTATAATATGGTAATATTATTTAATGGATATTAAATAAGGTATATATTAAAAATGGTAAGAATATAATATCTACGGAAAGAGTACTAAATAAGATATATAAGGTATATATTAAATATGGTAATATATAAATATTGTATGGTAATATAATATAATGTGATAATACTATTATATGGTAATATATACATATTATATGGTAATATATTATAATATGGTAATATTATTTAATGGATATTAAACAAGGTATATATTAAAAATGGTAAGAATATAATATCTTTAAGGATTTTAATTTTATTGGTTGACAATACTAGGTAGTATAAATTTACAAAAAAATAAAATAGACTATATATATATATATATATATATATATATATATATATATATATATATATATATATATATATATATATATATATAATCTTGAAATAAAAAATAAGTTCAAGAAGCTCTCCACATTCAGCATTTCTATTTATCTTTTTTCACAAAATTTTAAATTTTTCTTTAAATTTTATTTTATTTTATTATGATTTGATTGGATGTTTTAATATTAAATATATATGAATTATATACAATAAAACAATATCTTGAATTGAATTTTAAATTTAAGAGATCTATATATCTATATATCTATGCCTACATATCTATATCTATATAATCCTAAATCAAAAAATAAGTTCAACGCGCTCTTTCCATTCAATATTCTTTTTTTTTTTTTTACAAATTTTTTAATTTTTTTTATCCTTTTAGTGATTCTATTGATATTAATATTTTCTAAAATCACTATATAGCTTAGATTATGTACAGTAACAAATTATTATTTGAATTATGAATTCTACCTAAAATTCAGCGATTATGTAGAGATTATAATTATGTAGAGATTATGAAAAACAGATTGCAACTCCATCGTCAATAAATGTGTTAGGTAGAGAATGTATTTATTTGTAGTAGGTGTAATTATTTGTTATTTGATTCTTTTTTTTTTTTTTTTTGAAAAAATTTTATTATCACAGTAGAGAAGGTATTATCTGTAGTAGGGATGTTTTTTTGAGTATTGTAGTATGGATAGTTATCCGATTCATTTTGTTTAGTTTGATAGAGATTGGTTCATATGTATATTTTATAATTTCAGCAGATATTTGTGTTGAGCACATAAATTCATAAAATATCATCTGCTACTTTTGATCTTGCCAGATGCATACAAGCAAAGGTTTAATCTTTGTCATGCTAAAATAATCTTCTCCATGTCTTGGACTCTCTCTAGCATCTGGTGCGATTTAACCAAAAGCTGGCTCTTGCGCAAAAAATGACCTATTAGAGGATTCGCGGACACAGGGTTATCTATCAACTGCATAGTAACCCCGAGTTGATATATGCAGTTTCCTATGAAAATGCATCTTTCTCAAGGTAGATATTCACTATAATTATAATTGTAAATCATATTAGACATAACTATATATTTTTTAGTTGATGCAACTCCACTTTCTTCTTTATTAATTAATCGTATTAGAGATTTTTAATTGTATTAGAGATTGTATTAGTATTGTTAATCGGCATGCTTTCTGTGAGTCTGAGTTTTCGACACTGCAACACATTTGTAAGTTTTTTTTACTAAATTGTTGCATATTAGTGGTTGTTTATCAGGCCTGTTGCTTCATTAATTTAAATAGACAAAAAAGGACGTGATTAATTTTAACAATGTTCGGTCTTGATTTAATTATGTTAAGAATTTTATTACTGATGTTATGATTTTAATTGGCTAAAAAATAAAATAGAAGTTTATCAAGACAATAAAAGACTTTGTATTATAAAAAATAACTGCTTTTTTCTCTCTTTTGTCTCTAGCCTTTTAACTGTAGTTTTGTTTTGGGGCTGTTTATCAGCGGTAGCCCCTATCTTCTACTTTCCTTTCCGCTCCCCTATCTTCTACTTTCTTTTTCGCTTCACCTTATTCTACTTTTAATCTTTTATTCACTCTAATAAACTTAGATATGTCCTTTTTTCGGTTTTGTTATTGTTATTTTGTCTCCATATTTGAAGGGTTTTTTGTCCCTTCTTTGTGAGGTGGTCCCTTTTTTTTAGGGTTTATTACTAAATAAAATAATATGATATTTAATTTTATTTGGTTGGAGATTTTAGATCTTGATTTGCAGATGCAGATCTTCCACCAATGGAGCTTGGTAGTGCAGCTTATTCCTACACTGATGCTATTGATGCATAGTGACATAAACTCATCTGTGTTTGTTAGATGTTGCAAATTATTGGAAAAGTAATCCAAGTATAGAAGATCCAGAATCAATTAACGGACT
This sequence comes from Jatropha curcas, assembly GCF_041381405.1. Taxonomy (NCBI): domain Eukaryota; kingdom Viridiplantae; phylum Streptophyta; class Magnoliopsida; order Malpighiales; family Euphorbiaceae; genus Jatropha; species Jatropha curcas. The sequence goes on along the minus strand of NC_143151.1, from coordinate 6,004,071 downwards.
AGTTGCTGTTATGAAGATTTATATATTTTGTCAATATTAACTCCAAGTAGAAATATCTAATAATATATTTTAATTTTAGTTTTATTGTTGAAAAGATATCAATACTTTTGGTTTGTTAAAAGATTAGTGAACTTATTAGCTACTAATAGTAGAATTTTATATCTAATCTATATAAATATTTATAATTCTTAATATTATTATTAATTAATTATATTTAAAAAAAAAAAGACTTTGTAGTACAAATATAAAGCTCGAATAATATTATTTCTCATTAGGATTACACGTAATTCTCATATTTGATTGGTTATATTATTTCTTTAATTTACTTAAAATTTAAATAATATTCTATTAACGAATATAATTTTGTTAAAAACTTTATTAATCTTATGATTTAATTGTCCGAAAAATAAAATAAAAATTTATTAAGATAATAAAGGATTTTATATTATAAATATAAAGCTTGAATTGTATGAGGCAAATAGATAAAATATTTGTTAATATTAAATTAAAATTTATAAATTCAAATAAGTTTAATTTGAAACTTACATATATCAAAATTATATAAGTTTTTAAGTACTCAATTAATTTTCAGAATAATTCAAATATAGCATTACAATATTTGAATTTTCTTTTTTTAGAAAATTTTAGCTTTTTTATCTTATTTTTCTATATTTTAATTGGTCAACTCAATTAATTTTTTAGTTTAATAATAATTTTATAATATTGATAGTTGATAATTTTTGACTAATTTAATCATCTAATCTAATCCAATTGAAACTCAACTTTTAAATTTTTAAACAATTATTTAAAATTATTATCTATAACGCAATATCTCTTATCTCAATATAAATATTCTAGCCAATGCATTGTTTTCTCATATCAAAAGAGCCATCAAATTCGATGGCTATTCAAAGGGTGTTGGGTATTGAAAAGGAATACATATTGCAGTATAACCCTTCCTCAAATTATTTAATTTATTTATTTATGTATTTTTTTGATTTATGACGTCATAGGGCGTTGTTTTTCTGCTATTATTTCTTTCATTATCCAAGGAGAACAATTGGGGTAATTTTCTTCTATTTTTTGTACCAAATTTCTTTCATTGTCTTGCATCTGGATTGTCATGGGTGTCTTAACCGGAAGTTGATCCACTACAAAAAAAACGCCATTTTGCGACCGACCAATCGGTCGCAAAATGGCTCATATCGGTCGCTAATTTCACTTAGCGACCGATATATATCGGTCGCAAAATACCTAGTCGCAAAGGTTTTTTGCAACAGATTATTTCATCGGTCGCAAATTAGCGACCGATATAATCGGTCGCAACTTTGAATAAGCGGTCGTAATTTTTGGTCGTGGTTTAATTGGAAATTCTGTCGTAAATTTGGTCGCAGAAGAATCTGTCGCAATTTTTTTAAATCGGTCGCAAAATGTAAATTTAAAATTTTAATTTTTGGTATCAAATCGGTCGCAAAAGTGAAAAAAAATAAAAAAAATTAAATATTTTTATGAAACCATAATTTTTTTGCACATGTGAAAATTGACATATATACATATATATCACACACGCAATTCAAGAATAATATAAAAATGTAATTTTTATTGTACTGAACAAATTAAAATATCAAAATATAAATGAAAAACTAAAAAGGTCCAAAATCAAATCTATGCTGCTGCTTATCTGTAGGATCCGATGTCGGATCTCCTGATGTCGGATCGCCGGGAGGAGTACCTGCTGGATGTGATGTAGCGCCAGGAGGGGTGACCAAGGTATCGTCTGCAGCATCGGGATCAGGAGCCGGTAGTGGCTGCTGTTGAGACGTCAAAACATTTCGGTCTATAGCAGGCGCAGGATCAGAGGAAGAAGTACCAGCACTGGGCTCATCGGACAGCCGCATCACATGCGCTATAAGCTCTGCAATCTATCTCTGCTGATCAGCAAGCTGAGCCCGTAAATCAGTATAGTGCTCGTCAGTGTGCTCGGGCTGTGGTGCTGCGCTGGCTGTAGAAGCGCGAGCTGCTGAGCCGCAGTAAAACTGTGATGCCTGAGACCCGATGCCGTAAACCTTCCTCTTCTTCTCGCCCCCTACAGCCTCGAGATAAAGCACTACCTCGTCAATTCTTGACTCAGCTTCGGATTCATCGGTCTGAGAAGTAACAATACGCTCCCGAGCTGTAGTATAGTTCTCTTGAAAACAAAAAATTAATTAATCAACGCAATTGCAAGCTTTATTATATTGAACTTTGTACATCTTCGCAACGAGTAGAGGGTAAATGTAAATATTATTCATTGTTACTTACATTGACGCTCACCGGACTTCTGTCGACAAGATCGTGGTCCTTAGTGTGAGTGTATGTAAACACCTCAATCGGTGTGGGCTCACGACCTAATTTTTCAGCCTGTAATGAATTTTTATGCATGATATATTAATATATATAGTGTCCTTTCATTAAACATCAGTTTCATGTAAAGGGACTAGTTTACTTACTAATAATTGAGCTGTCTCTATAGCAGATATAGATCAGCCTGTGTGTCCAAAAGGTCCTGCTCCATCACCGCTAGTCTCACTGCACCTGTTTTGTGCAAATATCTCCCACTTTCTCTTGAATGCAGGATCCTCCCAAGCCTTTTGCCAGCTCTCCCATATGTCCTGAGACACGCACTGCTGCTTCTTACCGCTTCTTCTCATCCTATAGGTGAAGTCAGCATATCGATCAGCGCATATCTTCTCCCAGGCTACTTTTAGCATAGCCGTAATGGCATCGTCCCATATGAAATGTTTTTGCAAAAAATGAAATATAGCGTTTCAACACCAAGGATGTATCTTGATGAATTGTAAACATTGAATGATGATATAACTTAAACCAAAGAGTACCTGAAACTCCTCTCAATAAAAGTCTCTCGCCTCTTGTGGTACGGCATCCCATGTGTATCCTTCTTTATGCAGCTGTAGCTTGATTATCCTCAAAATTTGCCTCGCTGCTCAAGAAGATGGATATATGCTGAAAAAGAAAAAACAGAAGTGAAATATAATTACACGAAAGTATCACAATCTGAACAAAATATGCCTGTGGAAAAATTGAATAAGTACTTACTGTCCCGCTACCAAACTGAGGGTGATACATGGATCTGATGAAGCTGCAAAGGAAGTGACAAATGTTATAAATTTTTAGATAATTAATATATAATTAAAATGACAGTTATGAAATTTATGATTACCTTGCATAGTAGGTGACTGTGCAGCTGGTGGAGTCTGTACTGGTCCAGAAACGGGGGTAGAAGAGGAAGGAGCAGAAGGCTGTGATGGCTGCAGTACTGGACGCTGAGCAAAGGATGAAGCCCCAGACGTACCTGAAGAAGGATGTGATGGCGGCAGTACTGGTCGCTGAACAGAGGACGAAGCCCTAGACGTACCTGAAGAAGGATGAGGGATCGACCCTCCTCGTCCATGAGCACTGCGTCCAGGGCCACGACCTCCACGCGAACCACTGCCGGATGCATCAGAATCAAACACTCTGCCTCTAGCCATCTGTACTGCAGATATCAGAACCTAGATAAAATAAATTTATACAATTATATGAATTGTAGAACATGTGCTAAATATGAGTAAAGAAAGTTAATACCATTGAAATTCTTCATTAATAATGTTAATTAGATATACATTTTATCAATTTGTAACAGTAAAACTGCTCTAAGTTTTAAGTGTCTTGAATATCATCTGCTTCCTCCTCCTCTTCATCAGCTTCCTCTTCTTCATATTCGTCTTTTGAGGTACCCATGATGATTTGATCTTCTTCCTCTTCATCATCTGATGCTCCTATTTCAACATAAGATTAGCTTTCATCATCCAATCTATTTGTCAAATCTTCAACAACTTGCATGGTTGCGTTTCAACCCTAACTTCTTGAAATGGCTCCGATACTGCGAGTGAAGCAGATTTTCTGTTTCAAGTGCATGAACAACTGATCTAGCCTTGATTTTACACACTGCCATCCAATCGCATCGATCTCATTTAAACGATAGATATGGGACATAGTACACCTGTGCAGCTTGCATTGCCAACACAAAAGGTTCATACTTTGTATATCTTCTTCTTTGATTAATATTTACCAGATTATACTTAGGATGAACCTTCGTGCCAAAGTTTGGCATAGGATCAAACCATTCACACTTGAATAAGATTGTGCACTTCATTGGTAGGCCTGGATATTCTAACTCCAAAACCTCAACCAATTTCCCATAAAAATCGTTTGACACGTCACTGTAGTTTGATCCCTTTATGCACACACCGCTGTTCATTGTCTTTCTGCTTCTCCCATAACCCTCAGTGTGAAACTTGTAACCATTTACAAAGTAGCCAGAGTAGGCATTAGCAACCGGTAATGGCCCCTTTGCCAGATCCGTAATAAATCTGTTACGAATATCGATTCCCGAGCTTCGAGCCTATGGGAAATAATAATGACATGAGTGAGATTTAATAAATGTACATTCCATGTTGTGTACATTGAAAGTAACTTACATAATATTTGAACCATTCTGCAAATTCGGTGTCCAGCTTTGCATCAACTGCAGTATCAGTCAAATTGGAATTTTGAAGCCGCAAAAGATTGATATATTTCCTATTTATCAACGAACCAAGTTAGCATAAGTATGATTTAACAACGGCCCACGTCAAGTTTAGACTGTTTACATTATGTATACTTACTGTACATATGGTGTGATCTCTTCGCAATTCAATAAAATATAGGTTTGAGCCGCTTGTATCTCTGCATCAGTTAATCGTCTTTTTTTTGATTTATCAATCGTACGCCCAGGATAGGTGAAAATTTTTAGATTTCCTTAAAACTCAGATTGTACGCGATCTCCTCCGTCATCGTTATGTGGCACTCTCCGATGCTTGGTGAAAACATGTTGGTCAAAGTAGTGTGAATAGAATGTGGAAGCTTCTTCCACCAAATATGCATTGCAAATGGATCCCTCGACCTTTGCCTTATTGCGCACATTCTTTTTAATTTTCTGTAGGTGTCTGTTATTGTACAATGCCAATATGTAAGTATAGGTTCAAATAAATGATGTAATCATTCGAATGAGATGTTAGCGAATCACCTCTCAAATGGATACATCCATCGATATTGTACCGGTCCTACTAAACGACATTCATAGGGTAAATGAACCGGCAGATGTTCCATAGAATCAAAGAAGCCGGGTGGAAAAATTCACTCCAACTTGCACATCACCATTAGGATTTCTCGCGCTAATTGGTCCATATCATCGCATCGGATAATAGTCATCGTCAATTCCTTGAAAAAGAGACTCAATTCTGTCATTGCTTCCCAAATTTTTCCTGGTAATAATTCCCGGAATGCCACAAGGATCAATCTTTGTATGAAAACATGGTAGTCATGGCTTTTCATGCCAAACAATCTGTACTTCGTCATGTCCACACATCTACCCATATTTGAATAGTAGCCATCTGGAAACCTTAATGATCGTAACCATTCGCACAATAATTGCCTTTGGGGTTTATCTAAACAATAACATGCCTTTGGAAACTTACCAGTAAGTACAGATTGCTCGAGTTTTGGTTGACGACAAATTTCCTTCATGTCTACTCTCGCTTTTGCATTATCCTTGGTTTTCCCTTCAATGTTCATGACAGTGTTGAACAGATTTTCAAACACATTTTTTTATATGTGCATGACATCAAGGTTATGACGGATAAGAAGTGAACTCCAGTATGGCAAATCTCAAAAGATGCTTCGCTTTTTCCACCCGCTATTCCTGCCAATTCTTGTATTTACCTCATCTGCACCTAACTCTGTGACTTTCATAAGCCCCAGATCTTCAATTTCTTGTAATATTTCAGCTCCAGACTTCACAGGTGGAGGGGGTTCAACAATAGTCGTGTTCTTTCTAAAGCATTGTCGATTTCTCCTCCAAGGGTGAGATTCTGGTAAGAATTTGCGATGATAATCAAACCAACATTGTTTACCTCCATTCTTTAGTGTAAATGCATTAGTGTTTTCCATGCAATGAGGACAAGCCAATTTGCCAGCCGTACTCCACCCAGATAACATTCCAAATGCTGAAAAATCACTGATGCTCCAAAGCAAAGCAGCTCGCATTATGAAATTCTGATTGGTCGAAATATCGAATGTTTCAACCCCATATTCCCATAAATAATTAAGTTCGGCAATCAAAGGCTGCAGAAACACATCAATTTTATGTTTTGGATTAGTAGGGCCAGGAATAATAACACACAAAAACATATATTCATCTTTCATACACATTGACGGTGGTAGATTATATGGTGTCACAATGACAGGCCATGATGAATATTGTTGTCTTGATTGGCCAAACGGCTGAAATCCATCAGTACAAAGCCCCAATCTCACGTTTCTCATATCAGCAGCAAACACGGGATGAATGTTATCAAAATGTTTCCACGCTTCAGAGTCTGACGGATGAGTCATTATATCATCATCATATTCATGCAAAGCATGCCATGTCATGTGTTCAGCTGTCGCCTTAGATGCATATAACCTTTGAGGGCGAGGAACAAGAGGAAAATAATACATCTTCTTGAAAGCCTTCTCTCTTTGTACTCTACCAGTCCCTTGACCCCGCCGTTGATATCTTGGAAGATTACAAAACTTGCATTCTCTGAAGTTCGAGTCAACACCCCAGCATATCATACAATTATTACGACAACAATCAATCTTTTCTACCGGTAGTCCCAATCGCCGAACTAATTTTTTTGTCCGATAAAAATTATCAACCATTGAATGGCCTTCAGGCAACATTTCCTTTGCTAACTGCACAAAATCATCATTACACCTTTCTGAAAAATGGTGCTCCGCTTTCATGTGTAGTAATCATGCAACAACAGACAGAACTGAATGATTCTTGCATCCAGGTCACAGTTCACTGTTAGCTGCACTTAGCATGTCAAAAAATTATTGTGCTGCTACGTTTGGCGATTCCTCCATATTATCCCAATCACATTGTAGTCTACTCGCATCGATTACCATATCATTGCATTGATTACCATACAGAAATTGATAAGGCTGAACTTCTAAACTTACCGGAATGGAGTGGCCTGATCCACTGGCAACTCGAGCTTCACCATGATGTATCCATTCGTAATAATTTTCCACGAACCCATTTTTGCACAAATGAAGTTTCACTGTATCGATGTCTAAGAAGGCTCGATTTCGACACTTCTTGTGATTACATGAACACCTCAACTTATTACTATCCATAAAACTGGGATTACCAACTGCAAACTATATAAACGCCTCCAATCCTTGTAAGAACTCTTATCTTAATATCCCATTGACCTCGAACCTCCAGTACAACCAATCTCGATTATTTCGCATTTTTTTTTTACCTAATTAACAATGTGTTTATGAAGGGTAAATTATATGTAATTGCATTAGTCTAAACCATCCTTAAAACATGTCACTAATGTAATGTTCAATTTACGCTTATAACTAACCAATGTTATTTCTATAATAAGGGTACCTATATATAAATGTAAAATCACTAAGTTCATTTATTCACTAAGTTCATTTATTACCTTTACCCTAATAAAGGTAAGTGTACGATTCCACATATTGAATTTTTTTGAAAAAAATTCGGCAGCACTTCTGCACAACTCAATCAAATCTCAAATATAAAAACACTTCAATAAATACTCCTATATCATTCCAACATTCTCCAAAAGCAAAATGGCCACTACTAGGCCTCCAACCAAACCAAACGCATCATTCATTTAAAAAAAAATTTAAGAATAATAACAACAATAATAAAAAAAATGCATTATTTCATAATTATAAAAAAAGAGTAATTTCAATTACATGTATCATAATATAATTATTATTAAAAATTAGCGCATTTTATAAAATATAGAGATAGCATAATAATTTTCCTTTAACAATAACTAATGGACAGTGAAAGCTGCTCTAAATTTTAAAGAGCGCATAATTTTGCACACACGGGATTTCGCAATCCTTACAATTAATTCCAAAAATTAATTAACATGAATCATATGCCTAAGAGAATATTCTAATAAGTAGAAGACAACGAAGAGAAATAACAGTAAAAAAGTGTTGATATATAAATAAATATATGTAAAAAAGATTAATATTGGGAATTAAAGGGAAATTTGCAAATGATGATGAGAGGAGTGAATTAAGCATTTCGTAAGGAAAAAGTTGCAGCCGTTTAGATGAATGTGGGGAGTTCAAGTAACAGTACTACTTGAATATGGCTATGCCTTATTTATTACTTTTCATCTTAGATTTTAGGGCATAATTTATGCATCTAATAATGATTAACACATGAGATTTATGTGATGATTGGCCCTAATTTGTTTTTTACCTGTATAATACTGATTTAACATTTATTTTTATTTTCTGCAAAAACTTCTTTCTATTTCAATTTTTAAATCATAATATCACAATTCTGAAAATGATTTCAATATTACTGAAGATTATTAACATTTATTAACAATTTTATATTTTTAATAATATAAAAATATTTATATTTTTTATATTTTTATTGGACTGAATATTTATACAGAGTTAAAATCTTTGAGTTCTGAAAATTATTCTTATAACTTTGTTAGTTTATCTAACTTAATTTGTTAGTTTATCTAACTTTAAATTTAATACTCATATTTTGATATTTAAAATTTTCTTATAACTTTGTTAGTTTATCTAACTTTAAATTTAATACTCATATTTTGATATTAACCTTAAATTTTAATATATATACTCAATTAATTTTTTATTTTCTCACAGGACTTTGTTAGTCAATTCTTTCTTCTAGAGAAATTTTTTTTTTTATTTCTCAATCCGATATTGTCTATAGAAAATTCTGTACACATGCATATTAATTAATTTTTAAATTTTAATTATTTTATTCGAATTATAGCATGCATTTGTTTAAGTAAAGATATTTTTAATAATAGCAATCTTACATTTTATATTAATTAATTTTATAAATTAATTAATACACAGCAAATTATAATAAATTATGTCCAAATATACAAATTTATCAGAAAAAAAATTCATGTTAATCTAATACACAGCAAACAAATATACAAAAAATTATGTCCAAATACACATAAATCGCAAAAAAAAAAAAAAAAAAAAAACGAAAAAAAAATTTCGAAACACAAATCGCAAAATACCTTAACTTATGTCTAAGAAGCCGGGTGGAGTGACCGGAGGGGCTGGAGCGGCGTCAGGAGGGGCTGCAGCGGCGTCAGGCGGGCTAGAGCGGCGTCAGGAGGGGCTGGAGCGGCCTGCGAACAGAGGAGAGTAGAGGAGGAGGAGAAGAAAGAAAGAAGAAGAAAGAAGAAGGAGGGCGTTTGGCGTTTAAAGCTCTAAAATTTGCGACCGAAATTCCATTAATATCGGTCGCAATTTTTAACCCTGTGACGTCGTTTTACTTCGCAGTAAATTTGCGACTAATAAAGCCGGTCGCAATAATTCGCTCTCACATCTGTCGCACATCAGTCGCAAAATTTATTCCTAATTTTGAACTGCGCAATTTTGCAACGAATAACTCTTAGTCGCAAATCGGTCGCAAATCCGTCGCATAGTAGTCCCAAATTGAGAAACAAAATCACGGGAATTTTTAGCACTACAATTTGCGACTGTTTGTTCTTGTGTCGCAAATCGGTCGCAAAATTGCGACCGATATTTTGCGGTCGTTAATATCGGTCACAAATTGGCGTTTTTTTTGTAGTGATGGTCAAAAGAAAGGGAGAGTAAGGGTGTCGGAGTCTATTTTCAATATTATCTTAGAATTAATTAATAACGATTTATATATCCTGGATTATATACTTGACTAACGCTGATCATATGTGCTGTCCTCTCTGTCGGCCAATAGTGTTTGCTATTTTGCTCCAATTACATTAATCACCTATACCGCTATGATGTTTTTAGAGCATTGATGTGCTTCCATACAATAAAAATGGAGGAAATAAAATAAATAAAATCATAAGGGAATTATCACAACAAGCATACAGAGGACAAAATATAAATTATTTTAGCATTCATTCAGATTCGGAAGGTGTTGGGACTATAGTTTTGATTCCAATTTGATGCCATGCATAATTTTATAGTTTTAAATTTTAAATTATAATATCTATTTCAAATTTAGATTCATAATCTATCTAAATTATTATGAAAAAAATATCAATCATTTCTACTATGTTAAATTTGGATTAAAAATTAAATTAATAATTATTTTTTAAATTTCAAATGTTCATCCAGACTAAATACTGAGATTAATTATTGTTATTAATAAAAAAAATTTCAATACAAAATTATAAATTGGAAACTTATCGAATAATTCAATTATAACAATTATCAAATAAATATGCGCGCAGGATCATCACTAGTTTAACTTATTAGCTGATCGGAATAGAATGATTAATGAGCAATGACTCATTATACCGTGACATTCAAAGTTGGCTATCAAAAGAACACTAGTAATTATATATATGCGGTAAACAGATTTTTGGCATGGCATGTGTCTGGCCCAACTAGAATCTGTTGGAATCAGTGGAGACAGAAAGAAATTTGAAATTAAAAAAAAAAATTGAAATTAAAAAAAATTACATTCTTTCTCCTAATATAATGATTAAATGATGACAATCTGACAAATTTAAAAAAAAAAAAAAAACGAAAGAATTTGATAGGAGTTATAATTATAAACCAGGTGACTCTTTTTTTTTTTTTTTTTTTCCCTAAGGCTTAATCCCTCCCATCTCATCCAAGCATTCTCCCCCATACATCTCCATTGTGTTGTCATTAAATATCGTCTCAAAGATTACATGTATAATATGAATCTAGATCTAAGAAAGAGAAAAGAGAAAGTGTATGTTGTTTTCCATGGAATTGAAATTGGGATTTACAATAGTTGACAAGATGTGTTTTGTGTTATCTTGATAAACCAAAAATAAAAGGATGATGATTGAGGTTCATATGATATATGAGCATATAACTAGATGCGGGGAAGCAGGTTCAAATCCTCCATGCCATTTTATGCGTATATTATTTTCCGCATAAAAGGGATGAGGACTAAGGTCTAGATAGTATGTGAGTGTACAACCCGACGGGAGAACCCGGGTTCAAATCAATCCCATATTATGCCCTTTATTTTCCTTATTTCATACCTTTTGACTGTTTTTGTTCCATGTTTCTATAATCGATATGTACAATGTCCCTGTTCCATCCTTTTGATCTATTTTTTGTAATGTTATTTTTCGCTCTGTGATTGTCTTGTACAATCTTGATGCATATTGTTTGATGGAATGTGATTACGAACACCATGCATATGCTTATCTCCTCAATTTTCACTTTCTCACTATATAAATCAGTAACTTATCTTGATAAGCAAGAGCATATGTAAAAAAAAAAAAAAAAAAAGTAACATTATGTTATTTAAATGTTAGACAATTTTTCATCTAATGTGTATATGTCCGACTGAATAAGTTTTCTACCATAAACACATAAAATTGGATCGATTTAGAGTAAATCGATTCCATCAACTGATCACTTATAATTGAACCTATTTGTCACCATATTTATTGAAATCTTTTTTGTTACTCCACCTATTAAATTATGTGCACATGATATATTTATAATTATGAGTTGGCCAATTTAAATGGTCTGCATCCCTACTTATTTCTAGAGTTTTAAAAATGTCACAGAATAATTTAATTTCTTGATGTAGCGCATTTGTCCATCATTAATGCAAATAAAACTAAATTAAAATGTCAACATATAATAATCAACTAGAACTGACTAACCTTATAGTTTTTTTTTTTTTTTTTTTTTTTTTTTTTATAGTTCTTCACCCATCAAAGGCCAGATTGGGTGGAGATGCTAACAACGAGCTTTGCCTTCGTTAATGAATATGGTTAATTGCTTTGGGCTTCTTCTCTGTGCCATCCAAGCTATTGCTCTCATCCGTTCTACATTCTTCTTTGCGTAATAAGAATTGTCATTTGCCATTAATTTCCATGCCTATAACCTGTTTGATGAAATGTCTCTTCCATGTCCATAGCCTCCACCTCTAACCCCAACAACACCTCTGCCACCATCTCCATCTCCCCCTCCACCACCTCATTTCACACTTATCCATTACAAAAACCCGAAGCACCATCACCGATACCACCTTCCTCCGCCACCACCACCTCCTCTAGCTGTAACTTTCTATACCACTAAAACCTTCGCCTCCTCCAAACGCATAACTTTCACCATAAACAGAACCAAGTCAGCCTAAATCACCCCCTCGGTTTCTTCCTCCCTTCCACCTCCACCTCATCCTACAAAAAAAAAAAAAAAAAAAAAAAAAAGAAAGAAAAAAACAGAACATCAATTTTGCTCTCGCCATCTCAAGATTGTTTGTGTCTCCATCTTGACTACAACCCTGGATGCGCTGCAAACCGATCACAATGAACAATTAAAATGAGCACAGATACAAAGAAGAATTGCTGTTTGTGGGTATTACTGCAACTTTCTAGATTGGGGTTGTTGGATTCTCGATTTTGAACAGGATGTAATTATGGGTCTCGTTGAGTAACTTATCACCTGGGATGGTTAATCTCTCTTGCGCTATGCATGTTGATTTTCTTGCAATTGCATGTGCGCAGCTATGTCAACTAGTTTCTTTCTTGTGAAAGTTCAGGAGGAATCATGAATATTCTTTGTTGGAACTGCCGAGGACTTGGTCACACTCGAGCAGTTAATGCTCTTAATGATCTTATTCGATGCCATAAACCAACGGTCACCTTTCTGTCTGAAACTTTGGTTGCTTTGAATAAAATTGAGCAGCTCCGTTGTAGACTTCATTATGATTCCTGCTTTGCTGTGGATGCTGTGGGACGCAGCGGTGGCTTAGCAATCTTGTGGAATTCTCAGGTTAATTTAGAAATTCTGCGTTATTCTTTGCATTTTATTGATATGAAAATTACGGAAGCTGCAGGTTTTACTTGGCGCCTCACTGGTTTTTATGGCATGCCGGAAAGACATCGTAGGCAAATTTCGTGGAATGTCCTCCGATCTTTAGCTAGGTTGGAAAATCTCCCTTGGTTAATTTGTGGCGACTTTAATGACCTAATGTTCGCTGAAGAAAAGAAAGGGCGTAATCCTCATCCTCCATACTTACTATAGGGTTTCTCAGATACTGTGGCTGATTGTGGTCTGATTGACTTGGGAATGTCGGGGTATCCTTTTACTTGGGCTCACGGCAGAGGTCAAAATCGGGTAGAGGAAAGATTGGACAGAGCTTTGGGAAATATTATTTGGCAGAATCATTTTGCTAATTATCAGGTCCAGAACCTAGTCTCAAGTAAGTCTGATCACTCCCCTCTTCTCATTCATACTTCCCCTAGAGTCAGAAATTTTAGGCCCCAACATTTTCGATTCGAGAATTTTTGGCTAGAGGAGTCTGATGTGGATTCTGTGGTTAGAGAGAGTTGGGCCAATAATGATGGTGTTGATGTAACGCGGAAGATAAAGGTTTGTGGACAACATCTACAGAGCTGGGGTAGGAGACTAAAGCTTCGGTTTAGGCAGGATGCAAAGCAATTGACAGTGCAACTTGAGAATCTTCGGATCAACGGTAATATTGAACAACTTGAAGGTGTGCAGCGTAAGCTTGATGATGTTCTGTACCGTGAAGAGATCTTCTGGTCCCAAAGAGCGAAATCTCATTGGCTGCAATCAGGGGATATGAACTCTCGGTACTTCCATGCCACTGCTAAAAAACGGAAGAAATCAAAGCAGATATTTCGGTTGAAGGATGCTAATGGCGAGTGGATAAGCGATAGCACTATGTTGACAGGTATGGTGAGTGACTACTTTGTTAATCTATTTAAGGCAGGGAATGCTGACTTAAGTCCTGTTGTGGGTTTATTCTCTCCTCTGGTTTCGGATAATGAAAACTTTATGCTTCTTAGAGATATTTCTGTGGACGAGGTTAAATTGGTAGTGAAACAGATGCACGCGGATAAAAGCCCCGGAATAGATGGTCTAAATCCTAGATTCTATCAGAGATTCTGGGATATTGTGGGTCATGATGTTGTTCAGGGTTGTCGAGACTGGTTTAATTCAGGTGTCTTTCCAGATAATCTCAACGATACCTTAATTGTGCTAATTCCAAAAATAGAAGACCCAGAGGCAGTGAAGGACTTTCGACCTATTTCTCTTTGCAACGTAGTTTACAAAGTGTTTGCTAAGATTCTGGCAAACAGGCTGAAGACCATCCTACCTAATCTTATCTCACCATCTCAGTCAGCTTTTGTCCCGGGCCGGTTGATTTCAGATAATGTGTTAGTTGCTTTTGAGTTAATCCACTCTATGAAAACACGAATGACCGGTCAGCGAGGAGCTTCCACACTGAAAGTTGATATCTCTAAAGCCTATGACAGAGTAAACTGGTGCTATCTACGAGCTGTTATGCAGGGTTTGGGTTTTCACGAGCGTTGGGTGGACTTGATCATGACGTGTGTCTCCTCTGTTAAATACTGGGTTGGAGTGAACGGGGATGAGATTGGCCCGATTATTCCAGAACGTGGGTTGAGACAAGGTTGTCCATTATGTCCCTACTTATTTATACTCTGTGCTGAAGGACTGTCAAAGCTGTTTAGTAAGTCTGAAAATGAAGGTCGCCTCACCGGCTGTAGAGTCTCGAGAGCTGCGCCCCGGTTATCTCACTTGTTGTTTGCAGATGATAGTTTGTTCTTTTTCGAGGCATCACGAATTCAAGCTCTAGAGATAAAAAATATCCTAGTTACTTATGAAGCAGCTTCGGGTCAAGAGGTAAATTGGCAAAAATCCGGCATTTTTTTCAGCTCTAACACTTCGGCAGTGGATAAGGATGCCGTGACAGGAGTTTTTGGTGTACTTGCTCCTTTGAACCACGGAAGGTACCTGGGCTTGCCCTCGTTAGTTGGTCGGGAAAAGAGGCGTATCTTTTCTTTTTTGAAGGATCGAGTGAGGAAGTTGGTTAGCGGTTGGAACCAGAAACTTCTATCAAAAGCGGGCAAAGAGGTGTTAATAAAGTCTATAGCACAAGCTATTCCTTCATTCTGTATGAGTGCTTTTCTTATACCGGTATCCCTCTTACTAGAGTTACAGAGATTAATGAATTCTTATTGGTGGGGAGGGAAGATGAGATGGTTGAGTTGGGAAAGGCTGTGTGCAGCGAGGGAAGAAGGAGGTTTGGGTTTCAGACATTTGCGCAGTTTCAATCTAGCCATGTTAGGAAAACACTGTTGGCGACTCTTACACAATACAAATTCTCTCCTTTACCGCTCTTTCAAATCTAAATATTTCCCAGGTGGGAACTTTCTTGGTGCAGGCGTTGGCCGTAATCCAAGCTTTGTCTGGAGAGGGATTTGTGCAGCTAAGGATGCTATCTGTTCAGGTTTTCGGTGGCGGATCGGAGATGGTCAGTTAGTAAATGTCTGGTTTGAGCCGTGGCTATTACGAGATAACCAGTTTCGAGTTAACTTGCCTATTCTTCCTGGTTTTGAGCATATAAAGGTTTCGGACCTTATCTTGACACAAGGGGAACGCGCTTGGAATTTACCTCTGATACATGGTCTTTTCAATCCTTCAGTTGCTGAACTTATCACTTCTATTCCTTTGGCTACAAATATTCAGGACGACACTCTCATATGGCACTGGACAGACTCAGGGATATATTCGGTGAAATCGGGATACAAAGTAGTAGCATCTCAATATGTGGATGTTGAAGATGACTTGCGGTCTAGCTTTTGGAAATCTCTTTGGTCCCTTAAAATTCCGCCGAAGGTGAGGCATTTCCTCTGGAGGTGCTGTCGAGACATTCTGCCAGTTAAAACAAGTTTGGAAAGAAGGGGAATGGAAATTGACACAGGATGCGACTACTGTGGTGCTGCTGAAACGTTAGCTCATGCCCTTGTTGAGTGTCCAAAAGCAAGATTTTGTTGGCAGTTTTTTGGTGTTGAACTTCATATTGGAAAATTTTCAAATTTCTTACAGATGTTCGAATATTTACACAAGGTATGGGAGAGCGAATTTTTAGAGAGTTTTATTATGTGTCTGTGGAGTGTTTGGCTGAGCCGTAATGAACTAAAATGGAACCAAGTGGAAGAAGGACCTTATCATGTGGTTACTCGAGCTAGAAGAATATTGGCATCTTGGAAGAAAGCCCAGCTGAAGCTGTCAGGTTCGGATACCGACATAGGTACCTCTGGAGGTAGTCAATGGTTCCCGCCACCTACTGGTACTTTTAAAATAAACTTTGATGCCGCTCTTCTCCCCTCTGTCGGCCATGGAGCTGTTGGTGCTGTAATCTCAAACTGCCATGGCGGGTTCGTATCAGCAGCAACGTCATCACTACAAGGCTGTTCTTCTCCAGCAGTAGCAGAAGCTCAGGCACTAAGAAAAGTATTATCATGGGTGCTTTCCGGTCATCCTAATCTGACGATTCAGGTTGAGACTGACTGTCTGCAAGTTTATCATGCTATGAAAAGTTCTGCAAACGACTGGTCTGAGTTTGGCGTTGTCATTTCTGAATGTAAACTACTATTAGTCCAATTGCCTAGTGTCTCCTTGGCTTGGATTAGAAGACAAGCAAATGATATAGCTCATGTGTTGGCTAAATCAGTTCCCAGTGAGGCTTGCTTTCAAATTTGGGATGATGCTCCCAATTGTATCGCTCATTTCTTTCATTAATAATATGAATCATAATTCAAATGTCAAAAAAAAAAAAAATGCGTAAGGTTATCATTATTTATTTCATGTACATATCATGAATATTTGATGTGTAACATCTTAATAAATATGGTATGTGCACATATCTGGCAACAAAGCAGGTCAGCAAGTCCAAGATACCTATGGGACATGATATTATTTTCCCTTTTCATCTTCAGCATTTTGGGCTTCACTTCAGGCCTAACTACCTAGCATGCATTCAAGTCCAAGATATTCTATTCCCAACAATATATCTACACAAGCATGTCAGCCCCAACATTATTTTGAGAGTGCAAAGCCACTTGCGGAGTGTATAACATGCAACAACAATTCAATTTAATTATTGAATTATTGCAGTTGCAAAGAGAATCACCTTTTTCGATTGAAAAAATGATTGCCAATACAACCATATCCATTCACCTCTTTTTCCACTTCACATACCTCTAATGTGGGCCAACTAGATAAGTGCACAATTAAAGATGGTCTAATGCATGGATTCATCCATACGTTGATCTATTGAACACTTCAACTTATAAAGTTATATCTATTAAATGCTTCAACTTATAAAAATTATTCTGTTGAATGCTCAAACTTAAAAAATTAGATTAATTAAATACTTATTGAATAATTGAAAAATGTGAAAATTATTGTTCTAAATATTATACTAACCATACTCCAATTGAATATTTTACATATAAATACTAAATACACCAAAAACATATTAGTACTAATATAGAGAAGGGTACAATATTATTAAAATTTATAACTTCAAGTGTATAATATGTCCTTCGCAAGGTTGAGTGCCACAAGATTTTTTTTAATAACATGGATAAATGATTTGGCCAATCAAAGATTCATGTTGAGCCTGATACATGTTATGCCATTTAGCACTACTCTAATAGAAAATAGATTTTTGACTCATAATGAGCAAGGATCATTATGCAGTAATTATCTATTTTGCTGTTAAATTTGAAATTTAGGTTTAGATTAGGAGGAAATAGAATGAAAATTAGTTTGAAATTCAAAACTTATGTTCTTCCTCTTTTTTTATCAATCAACCACCAACCAAGCATTAAATGGATGAAATTTTCAATGTACATATTCTGCATTATCAAGTGAAATTATCAATATAGATTATGTGGAATTTTTTTATCTTATCCTAACAATGATGATTGGGTGCAGGCTCATATGTGGTTGGAGAGGGCAGAGTTTAATGGAGGCCCAAGGGGCCTTGGCCACCCTAAAAAATTTTTTAAAAAAGAAAATTTTATTGTGAAAAATTACATTTTGATCATTAAAAAAATTATATTTGATTCCCCTAAAAGCTTAAAAGAAATTTATTTGACTCTTTCAAAATAACATCCTAGCAATGCCTCTAATTCTGGTGTAGCATTATTATGCTATCGGTATGAGAAAACGTGGCAGGCAATCGAGGGGGCGACAATATGGCGACTATATGTTCTGAACGACAATATTTAAATGAGTGTCGTTTCTTAAGAAAGCAATAAATGGCTTCCGATACAATAAAAATTACAAAAACTAAGAATTAGAGAAAATGGCCATGAGACGTCCTTTGTTATATGGTCCAGATACGATAATTTGCTCATGTTAAAACTAGAGAAATCTAGAACTAAATTAAGCTGGACTCTCATTGGGATAGAGATAGTAATGGTTTTTGGGATCTTGTGCCGGATAAATTGTGGTAGTTGCTATGATTTTAATGGAAAGACAAAATAAAAACAATAGAGATAGTTCTGAATGTAAAGTAGAAACAAAGACATTTAAAGAAAAACCAAAAGAATTGTTAACCAAAATCTATTTGATAGAAAGGAAATCGTGAGAAAGTCCAAGAAGGTGTTTTTGATACTTGAATGAGGTGTCCGAGGCTCTTGTTCGTTTTAATAGTCCATGTAAACCTGACTAATCCCTGCACATCCTCAGACTCAAAGGGGCTAGCCCAGGAAGAGTTTGGTTGCAGAAGATCAAACCCATGACTTAAGCCATTGTAATCAATCTTGCAAGTGCTCTTTACCGCTGAACTACCTCGTCGAGTAGAAGGTGTTTTGAGACCATGTGAACTTTCAAGTAAAAAAGACTTATACTAAGAGAATTCTTATTGCAAGCAAGCTTACAAGAGAAGTATTGAATTATATATATATATGTATAACTAATTAAATACTCCCTCCGTTCTCTTTATTTAGAGAATTTCCTTTTTGGATGTATTTTTTATATAGAGAAAGTTACTTTAAATAGTAACTTTTGGATGCAAGCTAAGTTAAAAAGACTAGAAAGCCGTTGGAATATATGTGTTTTTTTAAGATTGAAGCTCAACAATCAAGAAAAGTGTCAGACATAAATATTCTCAGCATTTAATGCACGCGTGTTTATAGGGTCAAATTATCAACTCAATTTTTCATTTCATTTTATAGTAACAGTGGTCGTTTTTGTAAATTTGGCCACATAAATACAGAGTTAGCTTTTATTTATATATTTGATAAATATATGTCTACTTTTATCATTGTAAATTTGGTCACAACTGTTGACGTCGGGAATGAATATATATTATACTCAATTAAATTTTGAAAACTGCCACATTTTATTTTTAAAGGTGCAGGTATGTTTTGATTATTCAAAAAGGGGGAAACCAGGATTTTTGTTAGAAACCGTTCTCTTAAAATTCCTAAAATTCGCCCTCTCTCTCCTGTAACCGCCACTAAGTTACGGTTCAACGGATGCCAACAACTTGTATAAATGTCGACAAACAATAAAAAGGCAAGCATTACTTCTAAAAAATCGAAATTGGTGACTGATAAGGAAGAGAATTCGAATCCAGTTCAAAGAAAAACAAAAGTCGTGAAGGATTTGAGAAAAACGGCGGTGAATATTTTGCCTTCTTAGATGAAAAAAAAAGGGACTTATGGGAAAGAGTCGGCCTCAAAATCCCTCTCTCCTACCCCAGTCCCAGAAGAAACGGCCATAACCAAAATAGTCCTTCCAAACACAAGAAAAATTTAGGCACTTTCTGATTATCTTTTGCTTTTTTGTAAGTCGCTTAGTGGCCTTTTGTTTTTAGTACTTGTGCACATTTTCAAATCCTTATAATGGTTGTACTCTGTTGTAAGCCGCTTCGTGGCCTTTTGTTTTTAGTACTTTTGCACTTTTCCAATCGTTTTTTTTTTCTCTGTGTTAATTAACGGTTGTGAAATTCTGTAAGCCATTGTGACTTCTGTAAGCCATATTGTGGCCATATTTTAGTACTGTGCACTTTTTCATTGGTTTTTATTTTTTCGTGTTAGTTAACGGTTGTGAAATTTTGTAAGTCACTTTGTGGCCTTTAAATTTATTAGTTGTGCACTTCTGTAAGACATTTTGTGGTATTGCTATTCTTAATGTTGTACTTTTTAAAATCCTTTTAATGGTTATATTCTTTTGTAAGCCATGTTGTGACCTTATTATTATTAGTTGTGCACTTTTCAAAATGTGAAGCTTTCATATATTTTGCTAGATTGTGCACTTTTTAAAAAAATTATGCCTTCCAACTCACACTAAAACTCGGATTTTAGTACCCATTTTCAAATTAAAACTTTTTAAGAGGCCAAATACAATAGGTCAAGCAATTTTAGGAACGCGTAAGTATATAAATATAAATTGATAAGATAAGATAACAAGATTACAAATTGAGAAGAGAATTAATGTTGTTAATTTAGACCAGATCAAGGAAATTTGGGCAAAAACTGAAAAACCCATGTTTAAAGAACAAACTCTTAAAACTAAATATAATTAACCATTTAAAGACAGGTTCAGAGTAATATCAATCCTCAAAAAAATTTACAATTGGATGGTTAACAAGACTTGCTACATCTTTCACCAACTGTGAATCAACTTCAATAGAAGCATGGTATTCACTGAGATTTTGACATCATCGGCTATATTTTTCCTTTTGTTCCCTTGTCTCACATTGCTTTGAACTAAATTTTGGGGGTCACTCATATTGTAGATCACCATAATCATTTCTGCTTCATTATGTATAGGATTCAAGTCTAGAGGATGCAAAGAAGTGGCCATTTCTGGATATGGTGTGACCGATTTAGATATTATGGATAAGTGAATAGATTTTTCTTAAATCGGATCATTAACTGCGATTTCATTTATATTTGGCCAAGGTTTAGAAGTCGAGAGTCTAATTGTAAACTCAAAAAAAATTTGACTTCAAATTCTATTTCATTTTGGCTGCAATATATTGCATTCGGGCACTACTTTCTGAATTTCATTTAAATTTGGAGAAACCAAATTTTACTTTTAATATTGAATTTAAATTGAAAAATTATTCAAGTTTAAACAAGTTAGAGCCAAAATTTAAGTTTTCCCTTTGTTTTCGCCGAAAATTTTGAAAATTTGTGGCCTCAAATAAATAAGTTCACAAATTTAGCTTTTAATTTGGCTCCAAAATTTTTCATTTTTATGCACGTATTATGTAAATCATCACTGTTCTAATAAAGTCAAATAGAGTTAATAAAGAAGGTTGGAAGTGATGCCCAAATGATGTAAGTAAGCAATAAATGCACTGTCAGCTATCGTTCTCATAATTAATGATGAAATGAAGAGCATTTTAGGGAGAAAACTTAATTTAACTAACTTCCTTAATCCAAGAGTTTCTTCTGTTTTCTCTAAATAAAGAGAACAGAGGGAGTAATTTATACAAGTTAAAGTCTAAGAACCAACTCTAAGTAATTTGCGTAGCTATATAGATCTTAGCCATACAAAATGGCCTAACTTCCTAACTGACTTTGGCGCCAATTTTCTTTTTTAGTGTTCTGAGTTTGTTAAACTGGTTTATCATCCAATACAACTTTATGGGAAGTAAAATTCATACATTTGTGTTGAATCTTTACTCCCAAGAGTGTTGATTGATTAATTTGAATATGGTTGATTATTGTGTGAACTTATAGAAGTATGTGGATGATTTCATATTGTATAAGTATAAATTGAGTAAATGACATATATTGTGGAAGGTGAACCAATTAAGGGTAAGCCCGACTCATTGTAAGTCTATATTAAATGAATTACTAATTGAATTTGATCAATTTACTTCTAAGGCTCGAATTCTTAACATGGTATCAAAAAGCCTGGGATCCGAACTTTTATTGCACGAGGGAAGTTTTCGTGTGAATCATATTGTATCATGATGGACCTGGGCTAGGCTGTTGTATACTTGTCAAATGGTCTAATTGCCTTTTGAGAAAGAGTGTAAAAGTATGTAGGTAATCCTATATTGGATATAAATTCAGTAAATGATATATAATGGGGAAGATGAACCAGTCAAAAGAGTTTAGACTATTTTATATTAAAGATAAGTCCAACTCACTATAAGACCATATTAAATGAATTGTTAATTGCTAATTATTAATTGAATTCTTAACAAAACTCATCATGCAAGAAGATCTTACCCGATTTTACAAGTAATTTTTTTTTTGTCAAATATATATATTTACTCTTGTACTTTACGAATAAAAGTCTTATGGTACCTTAAACTTTGCTAGGGACCTATCATACTCTTGAAATTACGAATTTTGATAGCATTGTATCATACTCTATACTTGCAACAACAAAATTTTTTTTTGTTTTTAACATTTATATGTGAAATATTCACTTAAGGTGTGGTTGTTATAATCTTTGGAATTTACATTTTCAACTATCCAATACGTATTTATTCGATTTAATTTTACAAGTTCGAGTGTTCAATAGAATATTTTTTACAAATTAAAGTATTTAATAGATACAATTTTATAAGTTGAAGTGTTCAATAGATCAAAGTAAAAGTTGATGATGCCGTAAAGTTCTTTTTATGTAAAGTATATAGATGAATTTATGCATAGAGTCTTTTTTTTTTTTTTTTTTTTTTTTTTGTGAGATGACATAATATATGGCACAATACATAAATTTTTCTCTGAACTTTCTTACTTTAATCTTGTGGCACCCTCAACGTTTACTTTGACCCATCAAACACTTTAACTTATTAAACTATATCTATTGAACATTTCAATTTTCAAAATTATTTTATTGAACACTTCAACTTGCAAAATTACACCAATTATGCACTCATTAAAAGTTGAAATTAATGAAAATTATTATTGCAAAAGTCATGCTAATTACATATCAAGTCGATATTCTACAGATAAAAGTAAAAAAATCCTAAAAATGATTGATATTAGTGTCGAAAGATGTGTAATATTATGAAAAATTTACAAGTTTAAGTGCATAATAGATTATCCACAACGTTAAGGTGTCACAAAATTAAAATTGCAAAGTTCGGAGATCAATTTACGTATTGATGCCATAACATGTATATTAACCTAAAAAGTTCAATATAAAATAGATTCCTTGTCATTGTCAATCATTAAATCAATTAGAAAAGTTTCAATTAAAAGGGGTCAACTCTCAGCTCTAGTGATTTTTGGTATAATTACGAGTACTCTCTCAATCTCACACATTAGCATGACTTTTTTTCTTAATTTTCAATTTTATAACTTTTTTTTAGAATGACTTAATTTTTTCTTTTTTTCTAGAAAAATACTTCGCAATAATTAATTTTCTTGAATGTCACATACTAGTAGCTCAAAACAAATTTTCAAATTTACTTTATAAGTTTGTAGTTTTTTTTTTTTGTTCCTGAATTTTCAAAATATTTTTCAACCCCCTAACGCTAGATCATGATTCCGCCATAATACAAACATTAGAAAATCTAAAAAAATATTTTTTTAAAAAAAAGAAAATTGGGAAACGAAACGAATTCTAGTAGAAGTACGTAAATATGTGGTTCTAGTTCAGGTTGATTGAAACTTTCAATATCACAAAGAAGATACTTTCCTGAAATTACAGTGTGATTTCGTGCGGTAGCTCTGAAATATTCCATTAACCCCACTATCAACTCGAGTTAATCCTTTTTTTTTTTTTTTGGAAGTATAAAAGTGTACATTTTTAATTTATGGCCATTATCTCCACTAAACATCAATTAAAGTCAATTCTTTTTTTTTTTTTTTTTAAACATAAGAAGTAAAAACTTAGCATCTGTGTAAATAAAGTTACACTTGTGTACACTCCAAAAACATATACGGTGTTTGAAAATAGCTTTTTAAGTAGTTTTTAGTGTTTTATCCGGTCAAAATGTTAAATTTTATTTTTTTATAGTATTCAGTAACATAGCATTTGATCTAACTTTTAAAGGTTAACGTAGTATTTTATAAAAAATTAATTCATATAACGTTTAACTTTTAATGTTTTATGAAAAACTATTAAAACAGCTAGCAAAATAACTAATTTTGCCGAACAAACTGTTAATCTAATTAAGTTCTAGAAGTTACAAGTCAGAATTAATGGTCCAATGCATAAATTTATTCATATACTCTATATAAAAAATCTTGTAGCATCCTCAACTTTTACTTTGACCTATTGAATACTTCAATTATAAAATTGTACTAATTAAATATTTTAACTGGCAAAAATTATTCTATTGAATTCTCAAACTTCTAAAATTAGATTAATTAAACACTTATTAAATAGTTAGAAAAAGTGAAAAATTATTATTATAGAGATTATACTAACCACAGATTAAGTGAATATATGCATATAAATGTCGAAACACTAAAAATATAAGAGTGATACAATGTTAGCAAAATTCATAACTTCATGGGCATAATGTCACTCGTAAAGTTTGAGGTGCCACGTACAAGATTTTGTCTGTAAAGTATAAGCGACATTTATG
The DNA here is from genome assembly GCF_041381405.1 of Jatropha curcas. Taxonomy (NCBI): domain Eukaryota; kingdom Viridiplantae; phylum Streptophyta; class Magnoliopsida; order Malpighiales; family Euphorbiaceae; genus Jatropha; species Jatropha curcas. The sequence goes on along the minus strand of NC_143151.1, from coordinate 5,979,545 downwards.
TATTTGGCCCATAATTAATATTACTGTATAAATAAAAATTATATTCATGGAAATTTCTTGCCTACACTCAAGCTAATAAAAAAAAGTTTTTTAAGAAAATATTATTATTTTCTCCTTTTTTTTTTCCCAATGTACCGTAAAAAATATCATCGTTTGAATAAAAAAAACTATGTGTAATTGGTTTAGTGTGTATAGATAGACACTTCTTATATAAGGATATATCTTGTTGTTGAATTTTTATGTATATATGAGTTTTTTTTATTATTTTTATGTATATATGAATTTTTTTATTCTTTTTTGATAGTTCCAAATAGATGGATTGTTTGGTTAAAGACGTTAGATCTTCAAGTTCTGATATAATTATATTATATTAGTGGAGTCTAGTTGTGTGTCCTTTTTTCCACTAACTTTTGATGTTTAAACTCTTCTGCCAATATTAAGTGTAGCAAATTTTGAAGGTCAAAATTGTAATTTTTGTCATTCTATTTGAAAGGACCAATTTTTACGTGAAAAATTAATTTTTCTGCTAAAGTCATCACTAAAAAATGTTTTCAATTGCGAATTTATTTAGACCCAGTGTACACGCGCAAGCCAATTAAAATATTTTTTTTAGTTTAAAAGAAAACATTTTTGATCGTTTACTGAAAAGAAAAGGACAAAACAATATAATGTTTTGAAGAATTCTTCCAATTAGTTTGGTGCATGAGTGCGAATAAATCTTATGGCATAATGTACTTATATTATATTCTTTATAAAAGAATTGCGGTTTAAGAAAAACAGAGGAGGAGAAACTTACACTTGTGGACACTTTAAAAACTTAAACGAAATTAAGTTGTAGAAGTTACCAGGAATAAGCAACGAAAAACAGTTTGACTTTTTTTTTTTTTTTTTTTTTCTGAAATGAAACAAACAGTTGACTTGATTTACTACTTTATTATTTCATTATGAAAAAAAAAAAATGACCAAAGAAGTTTCGTTCTCTTCACTTTTTTCTTACATAAAAAATTATTAGTATAACTAGAATTCTTACATGTTACTCTATCCATTTTTTTTTACATAGGAAAAATTTCTATTTTGGGTATTTTTTTTTATATAGAAAATTTGACCTAATTTTATAATTTTGGAAACCATGATAATGTGAAAAGTCTATTTTACTATTATTTTAATTCTTTGTGAAGTTTTTAGTGTAGGGGATCCTTGAGATAGTGACAGAAAATGTATAAATTAACATTTAATGTGAAGATATTTTAGAGAATTGATTTTTTACATCAATTTTCGTTGAAAAAAAAATGTACTCATATAGTTGATTTGATTGCTGATTGAAATAGAGTTTGAATGGAAAATGACCACAAAATTTTTAGATTACAGATTTCGCTCGAATATTTAAAAAATTGCACGATATTTAAACTATGTTTTTGAAAGAAGATGTATTCCGTGTCTCATATTGTACAATGACTTTCCTATATATAGTCATACAGCTCAATACCCTAACTATATACAATTAGGAAACTAATCTATATAAATCAGATCAAACTAATTATACCAACAGAATATTACATATTCTATTACACCCCCGCAGTCTGAGGGTTAAAAGGACGAACACTAAGACTGGCTCTGAAATCTTCGAAGAGAACTTTAGGCAAACCTTTGGTGAAGATATCAGCAATTTGAAACCTGGAGGGGAGATGACTTACACGGATTTCGCCCTTCTGAACCTTTTCGCTAACAAAATGTATGTCCAATTCTATATGTTTAGTTCTTTGATGTTGTATCGGATTGGCTGATAAGTAAACCGCACTTATATTGTCACAATGAACTAAAGTAGCCTTCGAAATGGGACAATGAAGCTCTAACAACAAATTCCTTAACCAACAAGACTCGGATACAGCATTCGCAACACCCCTGTATTCAGCCTCCGCACTAGATTTGGAAATAGTAGGTTGGCGCTTGGAAGACCAAGATACAAGATTATCGCCAAGAAACAAACAGTAGCCCGAAGTTGAACGGCGGGTATCCGGACAGCCGCCCCAATCAGCATCAGTATAGGCTAGAAGAGTGTTTGTAGCAGATTTTTGCAAATGTAAACCATAGTCTAGCGTACCTTTAATGTATCACAATATCCGTTTCAAGGAATTCATATGGCTTTCAGTTGGAGAATGCATAAAGAGACAAACTTGCTGGACCGCATACGAAATGTCTGGCCGCGTGAAAGTCAAATACTGAAGAGCTCCAGCTAGTTGGCGGTACTGCTTAGAATCAGAACAAGGTATACCCATTGTGGAGCTCAATTTTCCTTTGGTATCAACAGGTGTAAAACTGGACTTGCAATTGGTCATCCCTGCTCTTTCTAAGATATCTTCGGCATACCTCTTTTGAGAAAGAAAACTAGCATTTTTAGAATGAGTAACAGCAATCCCCAGGAAATAATGTAAGCAACCCAAATCCTTCATTGCAAATTCCTGTGCCAATAGATTGATTATTTTCTTTCGAAAAGCCACAGAGGAAGCAGTGAGTATGATGTCATCCACATAAAGTAACAAATAGGCAATGTCAGCATTATGGCAATAGACAAATAAAGAAGTATCAACTCGGCTTTGTTTAAAACCAATAGTGGTGACATATTCTGTAAACCATTGATTCCAAGCTCGGGGGGCTTGCTTAAGGCCATAGAGAGATTTCTGTAATAAGCAAACATGATTAGGGTGACTTGGATCTCTGAATCCCTGCGGTTGATACATATATACGGTTTCAGTGAGGTTGCCATGAAGGAATGCATTCTTGACATCTAGTTGATGTATTTGCCATGAATTAGCCAATGCAAGACTAAGCACAGTTCTAATAGTAGCAGGTTTCACCACAGGACTGAATGTATCAGCACAATCGATTCCTTCACGCTGAGAACGACCATCACCTACAAGACGAGCCTTATACCTTTCAAATGAACCATCAGAATTTAGTTTATGCCAAAAAATCCACATTGATCGAATAACATTGACTTTAGGAGGACGAGGTACTAAAACCCACGTCTTATTCTTAAGGAGAGCCTTATATTCCTCAATCATGGCATTTTTCCAATTTAAATCATGAAGAGCTTGTGTTGGATTTTTAGGAATGGGAGATAGAAGCAACTTGTCAACATGATATGAGTGTTGATATTTAGGATTGGGTTTGACAATTCCATGTTGACTCCTAGTTACCATTCGGTTTGGAGGAGGTGGAGGTGGAAGAGGTGAAGAAGGTGAGTGAGAAGACTGTGACTCGACAATGGAGGAAGTAGAACCAGCTGGATTACTTTGAGAGTAAATACGATGGATTTCTATTGGTGTTAAGGTGTCATCGAGAAAATCATAGGAGTTAGAACATGGGAAACAGACAGTAGAGAATGGAAACTGTTGTTCATCAAATTTAACATGGCGACTCAGAATGATTTTTCCAGAAGACATGTCAAAACACTTGAAGCCCCTGTGACAAGAGGAATTTCCCAGGAATACACAAGGCAAGGATCTATTGGCTAATTTATGAATAGCAGATGCAGGACGCAGCGGAAAACAAAGACAGCCAAAAACCTTAATGTTTGTATACGAAGGAATTTTGTGATACAAAACTTGAGTTGGTGACTGAAATCCTAATATTTTGGTGGGTAAAATATTATGGATATATGTAGCATGGTGAAGAGCATGATGCCAATACTGATGGGGTGTGGAGGAATGGGCTAGAAAAGTGCGAATAGCGTTATTAAGTGTTCTGATTTTTCTCTCAGCTTTACCATTTTGGGAAGAAGTATAGGGACAAGAAAAACGAAATGTTATCCCATGCTGAATACAAAACTGATGCAACAGTTGGTTATCATATTCCTTGCCATTATCACATTGCAATTGTTTAATCGAGGTTTGAAATTGTGTGGTAACAAAAGCATGAAACTGAATAAATTTCGCAGTAACCTCAGACTTGCGTGAGAGGGGAAAAACCCAAAGGAAATTCAAAAAATCATCCAAAAATAACAAATAATATTGGTGCCCTGAAGAACTAAGAACTGGTGAACACCACAAATCACTATGAATTATTTCAAAAGGTTTATGAGTAACATTAAACGAATCCTGAAAAGGCAACCGAACAAATTTACCAAGAGGGCAAGAATGACAAAATTCTAACTTGTCCTTATTACAATCAATCAATTTATTTTGTCTAAGAGATTGAAGAATGACTTTGCCAGGGTGACCCAAACGAGCATGCCAAAGATTTGGCGAAACAGCAGAGAAAGCAGACTCATGACCAATGCTAGGAAGATGGAAAGGATATAAATCCCCAGAACTCTCACACCGCAGAATTTTGTTCCCCGTCGGAAAAACCTTCACAGAAAACCCAAACGGATCAAACTCAACAGACACCCAATTATCAGTTGTAAATTTACGAACAGAAATAAGGTTTTTAATCATGTTTGGAGCATGCAAAACATTACGAAGGTGTAAAGTGGGATTAGAAGGAGACAGCTGAACATTACCATGACCTTGAATTGGAATAATATGCCCATTACCAACAACAATACCGTCTTTGCGGCTCAATTTAGAATAAGAGGTGAGCGTACCTAGATTTGCAGTCATGTGAGAAGTGGCAGCTGAATCCATATACCATTGTCCTTCCGGCGACTTTAAAGACATGTTGTGCAAGGCCTGTTCGATATCAGTTGGAGCATATTCAGTAGACTGAGATGGGGCAGCAGCAGTGTAAAAAGATTGCTGTGAAGGATGAGACCCTAAAAGTCCTTGCTGCGGTGCTCGCGGTGGACGTTGAGGCCAAGGATTTGTTGGATAGGGACATGGTGGCGCCATCCACGGCTGTGATGGGTACCAGCCATTCCACGAAGGGAAATTCCAACCAGACGGCGGCATGTAAGGAGGAGGCTGCGGATAAAAAAATTGTTGTGAGTTCCGAAAATTGCCTCGACCCCCACCAGAATTCGGATGATTCTGATTAGTCTGATACCCACGCTGATTATTACCACGCTGTTTCCCTTGCCGCCGTTTGCCTTTGAAAGTGGCTGGCACTGGAGCCGGATCCTTGTAAGAATCAGATGGAGGATTAGTAGCAGCAGTCCGCATAAGCAACGTAGTATTATTCGTTGCCTCTGATTTAGCACGTTCGGCTTTCGTAGTCTCATCCAAAATAAGCATAGAACAAGCTTGTGCAAAGGTAGGCATAGGTACTTTGTTCTGAACAACAGTAATAAAACCATCATACGCATCGGTAAGGCCGGTGAGGAGTCGAAGAACCATCCTCTGATCACTAACCTTTTGATCAACATTGGCTAGTTGATCAGCCAAAACTTTAAGACAACGAGTGTAAGCCTTTGCGTCCGGAAAATCTCTCAGATTAGAGTATTAGCGAACTCAGTTTCGAGATGAACTGCACAAGCAATTTTATTATCCTGGAATAAGTTGGCAAGATGATTCCAGGCATCAAGTGCAGTATCCTCTGGATTTATAATGGTGTTGAGGAGATCATTAGAGATCGTACCATAAATCCATTGGCGCACGATGTTATCAATACGAACCCATTGCGCTTGTTCATCAGCCGATCGTGATACGGCACCCGTTGGAGAAGTAATATGATCATGGGTGAGTGTAGCTTTGGCATGAATGGTGAACAAGGTAGCCCAATTGTGATACTGGGCAGATTCATAATCAAGGGTTAAGGGAATGGCTAATTTGATATTCGTGATGGTGGTGGCTGGGTGAATTTTGTCCGCCATCAGAAAGGAATAAAATTAGCGATGAAGAGAATAAGAAGGAATAGAAATAGAAGAAGAAAGAAGATCGATAGAAGATAGGTATCGTTCACGGCTCTGATACCATGAAAGAAGATGTATTCCGTGTCTCATATTGTACAATGACTTTCCTATATATAGTCATACAGCTCAATACCCTAACTATATACAATTAAGAAACTAATCTATATAAATCAGATCAAACTAATTATACCAACAGAATATTACATATTCTATTAGTTTTCAATAGCCAAAGATAGTTGGAAGGTTAAATGAGTATAAATTAAAAATTTTCACACAACTTTCCTAAATAAAGGACCAAAAAATGAATTTTTCTTCACAAATCAGAGCATACACTTTATATTTTACAACTATCTTTATTCTCTCCATTCCAATAAAGCATTTAAAGCATCATTAAAGATTGAAACATAATTTAAGACATACATTGATATTAGAGAAGGAATAAATGAGATATTAGGGGTAAATTAGGAAAAAAAGGCAAAAAAAATTGGTTAATCTACTTGTTAATCTTGATGAAACATTAGTTATTTCTATATAAAAAGAACAGAGGGAGTATATGATATGATAGATACAATGTACTTATATTATATATTGGGTTTGTCCAGCAAAATTAGTTGTTTGATAGTTATTAGCTGTTTTAGTAGTATTTAGCTATTAGCTGTTGAGTAACTTCTCATAAAATACTAAAAATAAAAAGTTACACGAGTTAATTTTTTTATAAAATGCTACCTTACTTTCTAAAAGCTAATTCAAATACGATGTTACTAAACACTATAAAAAATAACGTTTAATGTTTTGACAAAAGCTATTTAAAAAGTTGTTGCTGAATACAATTATTATATTCTTTTTATTACTCAAGAGACTTAACAGATCATAATTATTATGAGTTATATAATAGAGATAATCCTTAATTTGCTCATGAAATCAGTGAAAGAAACTCTTATAGCAGAAAAGATTTAAACCTGATGCTTTTTATTCTCCATGTTAGTAAGAAGATGAATAAGACTACACCTGATTGGGTTGTATTATATTCTTTGTCAATAAATTACGATTTTTTCTTAAATTACACTTGTTGATGCTCCAAAAAACTTAAACTAATTAAGTTCTAGAAGTTAAAGGATTCAACAACTAAAAAAGCAGTTTTCATAATACATAAATTTAGTATTACATTGTGGAAAATACACACTAAAGAAGTTTCGTCCTCTTCTCTTTTCTTTTCTTACATAAAAGATTCTTAGTAGAGTTTGAATTCTTACATTTTATATAATATATATGATAGATATTTAGTATTACATTGTGGAAAATAAAGACAGAAGAAATTTCGTCATCTTCTCTTTTCTTTTCTTACGTAAAAGATTCTTAGTAGAGTTTGAATTCTTACATTTTATATAATATATATGATAGATAGTACTCCATCCAGTCTTATCCTATATGTTCATTCCTTAATTTTAAAGCTTATAAATAGCACATCTTTCTAAAGCTTAAACCATAATGATTGAAGCACTTCGAATTTCATATGTCAAAGATGTGGAAACGCCATTTAAGAATTGCTTTCTCTTACTTATTCCTCCTCCTTCAGTTAAAGTTTCTGTTGGTGGAAACAGTAAATGAGACAATTCCAGTCAATGTAGGTTTGGTTATTGACTTTGAAGATTGGATAGGAAAGGTGGGTTTGAGCTGTTTTGACATGGCTCTCAAAGACTTCTATGGTACTCATGCTTACTATAAAACCAGGCTGGTTCTCAACATCAGGGACTCCAAGAGAGATGTTGTTGCTGCAGCTTCTGCAGGTTTTCTCTCTTGCTTCTATTCATGTGTCTCATATTAATTTTATTATCTAGTTAATCTAATTCGGCAATGACTTTTTAAATAGTTTTACATTATTTTTTTATAGTATTTAGTAATATATCGTTTGAATTAACTTTTAGAGTTGAATGTAACGTTTTATAAAAAGTTAACTATGTAACGTTTAACTTTTAGTTTTTTATGGAAAGCTAATCAAACAGCTAAAAACGCTATTAAAATAATTAATAGCTACGTACTAAAACAGCTAATTTTGCCAAACATACCCTTAATTTTCAAACATTAATTGCTTCTTAACTTGTACTAACCACATTATTACATCCTTCCATGATTAATAAAAAATTTAGGTACCATTTTGTTTAGTTGCATGTTCTATTAATATTATACATGCCAAGTGCCAAATATATCCGACATGATTAGTTTAGTTGCTTGCAATGAGTGTTCTCATTACTTGAGGTTTAATGTGATCGGAAAGCATTATAAGAATAATATTATATTCTTGAATGCATTAGATCGATGTGTGAGTATACATGTCCTTGAGATTATTTGGTAAATGATTTAGTCTCGATCACTAGTATAAATGTAAAAAATGAAAAAGTCAAACCTTTTTCAAAAAGTATGATTATTATCTAAACTTTTGAAAATAGAAAATTTTACACCTACGTCAAAATTTAATATTATAATTTTACATGTACAGTATTACCATTAATCAAATCTTATAACAAACTTATCCATATGTGCCAGAATATAAGGTTGTTGTATGGAGAGCAAAGAAGCAATTAATTCTCTTAATCATAATAAAGTCAATACTAAATTACCTTTTATGTCAAAATCAATGATAAATTGCAAAGATAGTTACTGTATGTGGTATAATATTAGAAAAAAATATCGTTTATTATTCCTTAAACTACTCAAAACGACTAATATTTTGACACGGAGAGAGTAATCGTTACTTACATTTACATTAGTCATTCTAATAACTTTAAAAAATAGATGACTAATATTTAATATAAGGATATCTACAGTTTGTGGCTCAATTAGCAACGCAGACTGAACATGTGGAAAGATCTCTCAGGCTTGATCCCACTAAACGCACTTGTAGGGAGGAGTGAGAAGTATTAACTGTGATTAAGCTTCGAACCGAATTAAAAAGTCCCTGGTAATAGGGTCCGAATATATTAGGAAAACATTAAGTACAAATTATGGTGTAACTTTATTAACTAGGCCTATTATTATAAATGGAATGGAGGGAGTATTTGTAAACAGTAATATGATAGTATTTTAAGCATTATATACAATATTATGACGACTTGCCCATTTCAGAAACCGAAAAAGAAAAGAAAGAAATTCACCTTGTTTTTCTGTCATCTGCTCTTGAAAAAACAGCTTTGGACCTAATAACAAATATTCAAGTAGAAGCCATCATAGGGCCAACGACTTCCACGCAAGCCAATTTTATAACCCAACTTGGAGAAAAAGCTAAAGTGCCCATAATATCATTTTCTGCATCAAACCCTTCTCTTACTACCATTCGAAGTCCATACTTCTTTCAAGCTACACCAAACGACTCTGCTCAAGTAAATGCCATAAGTGCAATAATTCAAGCTTTTGGATGGCGAGAAGCGGTGCTTGTCTATGTTGACGATGAATATGGAGTTGGAATCATACCTTATTTAACTGATGCCTTGCAAGCAGTTGATACTCAAGTCCCTTACCGGAGTGCTATTTCTCCATTAGCCACAGACAGTCAAATTATTGAAAAGCTTTAAAAGTTGAAGGAAATGAGAAGTCGAGTTTTTGTTGTGCACATGTTGCCTGATCTTGGTTCTAGGCTTTTTATAAATGCAAAAAAGATTGGAATGATGGGTAAAGGCCGTGTTTGGATAATTACATATAGAATGACCGATTTCTTGGATTCAATGGATTCTTTTGTTATTGAATCAATGCAAGGAGTATTGGGTATTAAACCTCACGTTCCAATGGAAAAGTTAAAGAATTTTCAAGTACAATGGCAAAGGAAATTCCATCAGGATAATCCTGAGAAAGATGATGCTAAATTGAACATGTACGGATTATGGGCTTATGATGCTACAATAGCATTAGCCATGACAGTTGAGAATGTTTCAACTAGAACTAAGAACTTTGACTTCGAAAAGTCAGGTTTTTCTAGCAACTCAACAACAGATCTTGAAACTATTGGTGTTTCTCAAATTGGTCTGAATCTTCGTCAAGCATTATCAGACACAAGCATTGTCACTTAGGGGTAAAATTTCTTACTCACTTTCATTTTTCTCTCAAATTATATGAGTCATTTATGGTTCAATAAGCATTGTCACTTACCATTTCTGTGTGTTCTTTTTCCATTTTTACTGTTGCCAACAGAAGTTTGATGCTGTGGTGGGAGATATATCTATTGTTGCCAACAGATCCCAATATGTGGATTTTACTTTGCCATATACAGGAGCTGGCACCGTATCGATGATTGTCCCAACCACAGATGAAGAAAGTGAGAAACCATGGGTTTTCTTGAAACCTCTAACATGGGATCTTTGGGTTACAAGCTTGTGTTTCTTTATTTTTATTGCATTTGTAGTATGGGTTCTTGAACACAGGATAAACGAAGAGTTTCAAGGTTCTCCTTCTCAGCAATTGGGCACTAGCTTCTGGTTTTCCTTCTCGACAATGGTTTTTGCACACAGTAATTAATTTCCTTTTCACCTCTTATGTATACATATTAATAATTGCATTTTCGATTCAATCTAATAATTTTCAAAATGTATAAAACTTTAATTGCAGGAGAAAGAGTGGAGAGCAACTTGGCTAGAATAGTAGTAATCATATGGTGTTTTGTCGCACTCGTACTAACACAAAGCTACGCTGCAAGTTTATCAAGCTTTCTAACCATGGAACAGCTACGACCGTCCGTTACCACCATAGATGAACTGATTGCAAATGGAGAAAATGTAGGCTACCAGAATGGTTCTTTTGTTAAGGGAGTCTTGAGAATCCTTGGTTTCAAGGAATCCAAGCTCGTGCCTTACAAATCTGCTGAAGAATGTAATGATCTTCTTTCAAAAGGAAGTAAAAATCGAGGCATTGCTGCAGCTTTTGATGAATCACCATCGACAAAGCTAATTATGGCACAGATTTGCTCTATATATACCTTGGTTGAAACTACTTCTACGTTGGAATCACAACTTAGAACAGATGGACGTGGCTTTGTGGGTTTGCCCTCTCTTTCTCCTCCTCCTTTTTCTTTCTTTGTAAATTTTATTTTTATTTTATTTTTTTTTATTTTTTTTTTTTTTTTTGCTAATTGCTCTGACGAGAATCTGAACTCAGAACATCGCAAATATTATACGCAGAATTTCTGACATGGATATTCTTTTTATTTTAAATCTTGTTATTCTTAGGTCTTCCCTAGAGGTTCTCCTTTAACGGCTGATGTGTCTAGAGCAATTTTAAAGGTGATTGAAGGAGAAAAAGGCAAAGAAATAGAAGAAAAATGGTTTGGGAAACAATTGACTTGTCCATATAGTAGCAATTCAGTTCCTTCAAGTAGGCTTGGTCTCAATAGTTTCTGGGGTCTATTCTTGATTGCTGGAGTAGCTTCTTTACTGTCTCTAATTATATACATGGCTATGTTTATTCACAAAAACAGAGGAATCTTGATTACCTCTGATTCTAATGCTTCACTGTGGAGTAGAATTCTTGAATTGTTAAGAATCTTCAAGCAGAAAGATTTCAGATCCCCTACTTGTAGAAAAAATGATGAAAATGAACCAAGTTCATCTACCTACGCAATGGATACAGATTTCCTGGAAGAGCAAAGGACGTCTTCTCCAGAATCTCAGGAGGCAGCTTTAAATATTGAGTTTTGTTATCCGAGTCAAGAACAATCCATGGAAATAGAACTTGAAAATAATTGATCTTGAATAGGAAATTGTTTTATTTTAATGTTAAGAAAAAACAATAACTATGTAATGTATGATCTAGTGTATCATATATTCGTTTCTCTGCCTCTCACTGTGGCTTTAGTTCTACCGTGATCGGCTAATTTCAAATGGACCTTTTGTCGGTTCGACAAGATTGTGCTTTCTTGTATCTAATACCTAATGCATGGCAATAAATTTAAAGATTGGGGTAAAGCCCAACCCAAGTGAAACAAATTATTTCCATCTATTTCATGGCTGGGCATAGGGTTGAACGTTCTGTTAATCAAATTGAACGAAACCTAATTAGCATGGTTTAAGGTTATCCGAATATATTTTACCTAGAAGCTGATGGCTTGGTTCAATTGAGATTCGGCTATTCCAAATTAAATTAGTTATTAAAAATAAATTTGATTATTAGTTATATAAAGGAAACGAATCAAAATGATTATTAGTATTAATAAGTTAGATCCATATTTCTCCGAGTATTTAGGTATCCATTGTAAGCTTTTTCTCAATTGAATCTCGCTCTTAACTTTAAAGATAGCCACATGCATTTGCTGAATAAAATAATATTCAGAATTGTGGAATTTTTTTGAGATTTCACTTAATCTATTTACTAGATTTATCCGTGATTGGATTATTTCTTATTTTGAAAATCTATGTCCAACAACACCTGTGATGTGACAGTTGTGTACGCATGTGATAGGGCCAGATTTGTATTTTTTATGAAGGTCCACAGTTACTTCTTGTTTAGCCCATAAATTGATTGATTAATTGGATTTATTTATATAAATTAATCAATTACGCTTTATGATAATGAGGAGATAAGATCAAAACTAGATAGTGGAGTCTGCTTGAGGAAAATGAGTAGACATGGGTTCTCAAAACAAAACTCAACCTCAATCAGGAAATGAAATTCTAAAATTCCAATTTCAATTTCTCAAATCTGTCTTTTACTTTTTTTTAGCACTGTGACTATTTTTTGCCATCAATCCAAGCATTGTTCACATTTTCAATTAAGCAATTTCAATTCTAAGTAAAGTATTAATTTTTCTAATTGTCAAGCACTGCACTTTCAATTAACAAATTTACGAGTTGGTTGGCATCAATCGATTGGTTAGAGCACTTTTAAGCATACTTTTTTAGTTTAATACGTTTCTAAGAGTTTGTTTGGCAAAATTAGCTATTTTGATAATTGTTAATTGTTTTCCTAACGCTTAGTCATCAACTGTTTGAGTAATTTTTCATAAAATGCTAAAATCTAAATATTATATAAGCTAAAAGCTAAATAATATATGGGTTAACTTTATAAAACGTTAAATTAACCTCTAAAAGCTAGTTCAAACACTGTATTACTGAATATTATAAAAAATAACTTTTAAGATTTTAAAAACATTAAAAGCTACTTAAAAAGCTATTGGCAAAAACAGCCGGTGTTTGGGCAGCTGGCAAGTTGCAACCCAATTGTTTTGTAAATTTTTTTTTGTAACCAATAGTATATTAATGATGAAGACAATGTCTTATTTATTTATTATAAAATTATGCATAGTGGTTGAAAAGTAATAAAAATTTTAAGATCTTTATTATAAAAGTTAGGGGGTTTGATCCGTAAAAAATACAAATAAAATGGATCAATTATAAATTTTGAAATTATGTTAATCTGATCGGCTAAAGAGTGTGAGAATATTTGTGGTAAAATAAATAAAAAATTAATACAAAATTTTAGATAAATTATTTTAATATTTAGCAGTTGATTTACTTTTACGCAAGGATGTACTGAAAAATAATCAAGAAACTTTTTTTTTAATAACTTCATATTGAACAATTGATTTGCTTCTAGGCAAAGACGTATTGAAAATAATCAAGAAAATTGTGTTTTTTTATTTTATTTTGTTATTATTTATAATAAGTAGTGTTACCCACTTTACATAAATTCCTTAAAAAAATAGAGCTATGTCCTGTTAAAGTTTATGGGAAAAAAAAAATTTCTAAAAAATGAATTTCATCAACTTAAATAATCTAAAGGTTGATGAAAAACTCTCCATCCTCCTTATCTTTTAAAGTGAATATACTAAAGATATTTTAGAAATAAAAATAAATGAATTTTTAAATTTTAAATTTATTTCAGATATGAAATATTCATTAATTATATCTATAATTTATTTATAAATAAATTTCATATTTTGAATTTATTTATATCAAAATGCAACATAAAAAATAAACAATTTGATCGTTTTTCAAGAAAAATGAAAAAAAAAAAGCCAATAATGATGACTGTGTATGCTCAGTCAACTTCTGGAAGCAATGCTTACCTATTTTTCTTTTCTTTTTCTTTGTTTTTTTTTTTTTTTTTTTTTTTTTTTTAAATGGACCTAATTTGCCTATTTGTCTCTTAGTTCTATGTATCACATTAATGTTTGTTGACACCAATTCACTCATATAAAGGCTTGGCATAGAGCAAGCGCTTCACTATATATGTATGAAAAGGAGAATGCTTTAATTAGCTACCCATACTGAAAACAAACCTTTTGGTATTTTTTTTCTCTCCAAATTTATATAACCTCAACCAAAAATACCATGAAGGTGACGATAGAAAGAACAAAAATTGTTAAGCCATTTTGCGATAGCAATAACTTACCTGTTGATCCAAAATCACATTTTGTTCCTCTTAGTGTATTTGATAAAGTCAGTTACAACACGCATGTAGCTATCATTTATGCCTATAATCCACCAACTCCAACAAATGCTACCATTGAGCTTGGCCTGCAAAAAGTCTTATCAGAATACAGAGAATGGGCAGGAAGATTAGGAGAAGATGAAAATGGCGATCCTGTCATTTTTCTAAATGACAAAGGGGTGAATTTTGTTGAGGCATCGATTGATATTAAGCTTGAACAAGTCATGCCTTTGCAGCCATCTCCATTTTTACTTAGTCTTCACCCTAAGGTAAAGGATGTGGAGGCATTATTGCAAGTTCAACTCACTAGATTCGCTTGTGGCTCACTGGTGATTGGCTTCACAGGCCATCATTTAGTAGCTGATGGGCACTCCGCTAGCAATTTTTTGGTTGCTTGGGGGAAAGCTACTAGAGGACTTGACATAAACCCTCTTCCTCTTCATGATCGAACCATTTTTAACCCTAGAAATCCGCCTTATTTCGAGTTTGAACACAAAGGAGTAGAATTTAAATGCAAAAATCTTGTCCATGATTGTTCTAATTATGATGGTATGTCGGTAGAAGAAGTTGAAGTCCATAAAGTCCATTTTACAATGGAATTTCTCTCTGAGCTCAAAACTAGGGCTTCTAATTCATTACCGAATGGAGTTAACGGTAATAACAAGCCGTATACCACTTTTGAAAGCTTGCTTGCTCATTTATGGAGGACTATGACGAAGGCTCGTCAATTGAATGGGTCTGAAAATACCCGTATAAAAATTTCAGTCAATGGTCGTGCGCGAATGAACCCGAAAGTGCCAAATGAATACTTCGGCAACTTGGTGCTCTGGACATATCCAAGTTCTAAGGTTGAAGACCTAGTGCAGGAACCATTGGGTTATGCAGCCAAGCTCGTTCGCAACGCCGTTGAAAGTGTGAACGACAAATACTTCAAATCATTCATTGACTTCGCAACGGTTAAGGCGAAGGAGGAAGACTTGGTGCCCACTGCGGATGCTAATGTGTCTACGTGTATTCCGAATTTGAAGGTTGATAGCTGGCTAAGGTTTCCATTTTATGAACTTGATTTTGGAGGAGGAAGTCCTTGTATATTTATGCCATCTTATATTCCAATTGAAGGCTTCATGTTTCTTCTACCTTCGTGCAACGGAGATGGAAGCGCAGATGCCTGCATAACACTTTTCCGTAAAAACATGGATATTTTCAAACAAATTGTCTCTAAATTGTTAGAGAGTTGAAGGAAAGAAAGAAGCTGCAAACACTAGAATTTCTTTAAGTTCTGATAAAAAAGATATTTAAGTGTTTGATAAAATGCTTGAAAGAAATAATAAACACTAGGTTTGTATCAAATAGATGCTCAAATATACCCCAGATATTATATTTACTTTCTCTTGAATTTTTGTTCCCTTTCTTTACCCAGAAAAAAAAAAAAAAAAAAAAAAGGACAAAGAAAAAGCTTGTGTAAAGATGGTTTAGTTTCTTTTTTTTTTTCTTCTTTTTTTTCCTTTTTATGTTTTTTCTTGCATTCTCTTCTTCTCACTTTCTCAGTCCTCTCTCTCATTTTCATTGTTTACTATTCTTTTTTCTTTAAGAAATATTTTTAAACAGTTATCACATATTAGATTAAGTTTTAATTCTATATAAATCATAAACATGTATATTTATAAATATGGAAATATTTTTATTTAAAAATATAATTGATTTTTCAAATAGAGATAAAATCTTTTATTATATGTTAATTAGTTTTCCTTTTTTTGAAAACAAATAATAAATTTTATTAATAACACTAGTAAAAACTCAACATAAAAGATCTTAACTTACCATGAGCAATAAATCTACCCCGTACACCCAACCTAAGATTTTACTGTTAAGTAAGAAAAACTAGAGAGCAACATCTGAAAGTAATAAATCAAGCAAAAAAGGAGACTCTCTCTCTCCAAATAGTCTGACTTGCATAAGAAATAACATACTGCATTAAGATATGAACCACCATATTAGCTTATGGAGGTTCCCACACAAAGACTCTCTGCAAGTAGTTTGACTAGCATTAGAACTAATAAATCGCGGTAAAACTCTCTCTGCTACTTTTCTCTTCAACCAACTCAAAGCTTCCCAAAAAGTAATAAGTTCAGCTATACAAGGGGGAAAAAGAGTAAAGAAAGGGTTCTGCATAGTTCCTGGGGATCCGAACCGAATAACCGTATTGAATTAAACTGGAATAAAATAAGAATCGAGATAACAAGAGCTGGATCTTACCGAACCGAATGCAATTAATTATTTTGGTTTTGGTTCCGGTTCCTATAAAGCACCGTACTGGAACTATACCAAAATTGAATTGAATCAAACCGAATCAAAAACCGAGTCGTCTGTATATTTTTCCCTTAATGTTTGGTATATTATGTTATTTGTAGCATATATTAAATTTTATTATTCGAAATCAAAATCTTTATTAGTTGATACTCTTTAATTAATAATACAAATGAAGTATAAATTAAAATTATTTATCCTACATAAAAGATTAGTATCTAACGATTCTCATCCTCTTTATTGCATATAATATTTTTAATAATATGATAATTCACAAATGTTTATATAGTATTTTACTATATCTATAATTTAAATAAAAAGTGATTTTAATTATAAGTGGGGTAAGACTACTGTATAGAAATGAGAAATTCTGTATAGATAGAGAAGTAGTTATCTTCTATTAGATTTAAACTACCTAATGTGGGGCATTAGATCTACAAATATCTAATAAACAAATATCTAATAACTTGCTATCTATAAAATCGGTAATTCCTTATAAATATATTATTTAATTGTATTTATTATTATAATAAAAACTTATTTTGCTAATTTAAGGGGTGTATTGGATTAGAATTGTGTAAGATTTTAAAAGAATTGTTGAATTTGATGGAATTGAAGGATTTCCTAAGATTTCCACAGATTCCATTAGAATTCTACATAGAGTTTTATAAAATTTATGAGACTTTTTTTATAGATTTTAATTGACTTTGATGGAATTACAGTGATTTTTCTATATCTAACCAAAATTAATTTTAGGACCTAATTGAACAAATTATAAGATTTTGGAGCTCAATTGAAAAATTGAAAAACAATGAGGGACCAAAAAGTAAATGTGTTATCTTCTCAAAAATCGTTTTTTTTTCTTCATTAAAACCTTACCACCGCTGACAATCAAAGGCCTGCAATGGCCAACGTCGCCGGCGGCCATCCTGTGCTCCCAGAACAATCACGATGTGGTCAGAAGATTACAGGCTTCTCGTCCCTTGACTGAACGGCAACCATCTCATCGGAAAATTGTAGATTTAAATAAATAAATAAACATATATATATATATATATATATATATATTTAAAACCGATGCACGGTCCGTCGCTTGCGGCTCACGGAACCTAGTGGTTCGGCCACAACAATGGCAGATTGTATTCTTCATTTCTTTGACTATTTTAAAGCTTTTTCAATTTTTTATTTGATTAAATTATTATTTAATTTAAATCAATGCATAAAAATTTCAAAAAATAATCAAATTAATTCTGAAAATTTGCAGCATCATTAATATTAATTTGTATTAAAATATCAAATTTTTAGCACACAAATTAATTTGAAACTAATCCAATAATTAATATATTGTTTTACATCGTAAGGGGTAGGGATGAAAATGGTATAGGTGTCTTAGGGTATCTGCTCTACTTCGATATGTTTAAAGAGGATATCACTACAAAAAAAATGTGCAACAGTGATCAATATCTACGATGACTAAAATTGGTCACTAGATAGCAACTGCTCTACGGAGAACTGTGACAGCTATTTTTTTCCGCAGAAATTTTTTTGTGAAAAATCTTTTGCAATGATTTTGCGATCGACACCGACCAAAATAGCAACCAATCGGTGACTGATAAGTCAGCGATTGCTAAATTAAGGGGCCAAAATTTCCACCATGTTTTTTGCAACAGACCAATGACGAATCGCCGATCGATTATTATTTAATTCAATTGCGACCGATTATTGTCGATCGCAAATGGTAATTTAATGTATTGCATGCCACGTCAGATCATCAGCGACCGATTACTTAGTATTTTGCGATCGAACAGTCGGTCGCAAAAATTAAAAGGGTTAAAAACCCTTGGCTTCTTCTTCCCTGCGCGACAACTCTCCTTCTTCCTCTTTTTTTCTTCTCTCTACAATTAAGTTGTTTGGTGTTTGTTTTTCTTTTATATATATATATATATATATATCGTGTATTTTTTGCAATGTATGTGTGTCAGATTATTAAGTTTAGTAGTCTAATTATTTGTTAGGGTTTGTCATTACTGTTTGTTTAGTTTTGGTAATTTAGGGTTATTTAGGTTTGTTAATTACTTGATTTTATTGATTATAATTAGTAAATATATATATTTATAAATGATTTGTTAGTTATATATTTAGTTTAATTAATTATTTGATCATTACCTATAAATACAGTTTAGATTCGAAATTTAGGAATTATTTATTTAGTTGTTTATTACCTTAATTAGCAGTTAATTAGTTGATTAATTTTTAATTAGTTTAATAATTTGTTTAATATGTTTAGTTGTTAATTGCATTATAGGTTTAGTTAATCTTGTTAGTAATTCATTTAGTTGATAATTAGTTTAGTTAAGTAGTTTAGCTTAACTAGTTTAGTTATTGTTCATTAGATTAGTTTTGGTTAATATTTGGACAGTTTAGAAATATGTCTCGGTAGAAAAAGCATGAAAACGATAAACTTTTATTGCTTTCACCTAATTATAATTCCTGTTGTATCTCCTTATGATGTTTTCTGGATGCATATTGACGTTTAATGAAGCCACATTAATTATGCATTTGGAGGACCATGAGGAGATGTTGTCGAAATTGTGGCAGGTGAATAATGTATAAGGGTTGTTTCACGTTGACTATTGAAGTACATATTTCACGTTGATCCCCATAGCATTTAGGGAATTGTTGCAAGAAAGAGTTTGGGAAGCGATGACAGAGTTGAGTCTGTTTTTCAAGGAATTAACAAGCACAGTTATTAATATAATGATATGAAACGACTAGCAAGGGAAATTCCATTAATCATTTGTACATTGGAGTGAATTTTTCCATTGGGATTCTTTGATTCCATGGAACATTTGCCAATTCACTCTCCATATGAATGTTGTATTGTAGGACCGGTACAATATCGATGGATGTATCCATTTGAGAGGTAAATCGTTCAAACCATTCACTAAATTTTTGTAACCTTGGATAATGTATGTTTCTGCTTTAATTTTCTATCTTGGTAATTAGGCACTTGCATAAAATAAAAAACAAAGTACATAATAAGGCTAAGGTAAAGAGATTTATTTGCAATGTATACTTAGTGGAGGAAGCTTTAATCTTCTGTTTGCATTACTTTGAACCATATGTTTACACAGTAGCATAGTCGGAATCTAGGGAAGAGGAGATTTGTATGTTGCGTACCCATCTTGACGAGCAGGAGAGGCAACGGCAGATCTTAGAGAGCATGTCATGAGGATGTCCGGTCCACTAGCAGCACCTGCTTCTGGAGATCCGCATGCTTCATCTAATGATCGGCTCCATCAGTTATAGTTCTAGTATGCGACTCAACTGTAGCGCCTACTCCAGACATAAGTCGGGATCCTAGCAACCCTCCTGCCAACACTGTTTCTGCGGATACAGACACATTGGCCACTCAGCGTCGTAGATTTGATTTTGGGTCGTTTTAGACTTATATATTCTCTTATATATACCATTTTAAGACTTTTTCTTTATGTTACTGAGCAGTATACCATTATTCGACAAATTTTGGCTGTTTGTGTATGATTTCATATGTATATGTATGTGTGTGCGTGTGTGTGTATATATATGTTCGTTTAACTAGTGCTTCATATTTAGTTTTCTGCAATTATAAATTTTTTTTCCTCACAATTTTGCGACCACCTAAAAATATTAATAATACCTTTAGTGACTATATTTGCGACCGATTACCTATGGAGTTCAGCAGTCGTTTTGTGACGATTTGCCACCATTAATTAATTGTGACCATCTGTCACAAGACCATTGAAAGACCCAATAGCGACCGATTTGCTCATTTCGACCAATCATAGCGGTCGGTAATTAGCGACCATAACCAGTAGTTGGTTGCAAATAAATTAGCTATCTTGCGACTGATTCTCTGTTCTCGCAAATCAGTCGCAGATCGCAATTAGCAACTGATTTTGGATTATAAGACACCGTTTTGGTGGTCGCTAATTGCCATTTTTTTGGTAGTGTATGGGTAGTTATAAAAAGGCTTGGAACGGATATAGATAGTGAAATTACTACCCGTAACAGACATGGGTAGTGAAATTAGTACCCATAATGGATATAGTTAGGATACGTGCATAGATATTTGGATACTCGCTACCCGATAACGCTATATTAAACAGATTCGGTAGTGGGTATCCGCGGGTACCCTATCCATTATTAGTAAAAAATATATTTTAAATAAATTTGAATGATTTAAGATTCGCAGGCACCTACCTGTTTAAGAGGTACTTTAAACGAATTTTAGACAGATATGAGTAGTAAAATTTAAACGAATTCAAATATGGGTACTTAAATGAGTATTTAAATGGGTTTAGAAGGGATATGAGTAGTGAAATTTTAAACGGGTACGTTTAAAATTCACGGGTACCCGCTCTGCTTCCATACTTATCAAATGGTATATTGGATTAAGACTCTGTTAGATTTTAAAAGATATTTGAAATCTTTAGATTGGATGATGAATTTGTGAATTACTCTTTTATTCATATCTAGCACCTTGAAATCCAACGAAATCAATAATTTTATATAATTCTTTCAAATCAGTAATTTTTTGAATACCATCAAATTTGTATGGACTTTTAAAAAGTCATAATTGAATACCATCAGATTTTTATGAATTTTATAAGAGTCTGAATTAAATATATAAGATTTTAATAGACTCTGAAAAAATCTACATTGAATACCATTAGAATT
Organism: Jatropha curcas; assembly: GCF_041381405.1. Lineage (NCBI taxonomy): Eukaryota > Viridiplantae > Streptophyta > Magnoliopsida > Malpighiales > Euphorbiaceae > Jatropha > Jatropha curcas. The sequence continues at coordinate 5,958,319 of NC_143151.1, read as the reverse complement.
TTAAAATTTTTTAAAATCTAATAGAATCTTAATCAATACACCCTCTAAAAGAAATCCATGCTAGAAGTTCATCTATATATTCTTTTCATAAATAATTAAAATATTAAATTTAAAAAGTTATCGAGCTAATATTTACCTTCTAAAATGAAAAAAAAAAAAAAAATTTTTATACAAGAGTAAGTCTAACGCCCAGGAAAACAAACTTAGGTAGGCACAGCAACATCAGAAATAACAGAAATAACAGTAAGAGGAGAAGTAAGCATTTGGCCACTATCAACCAAATTAACAGCTAGATTAGCTAGAGAATCAGCAACACGATTGACCTCTCGATAAAAATGACAAAACTGTACTTGCCAGTCCTTCTCAATCAGATGTTTGATGAGGCTCAACCAATTACGCAGCCTGCAATTTACAGACGCTTGCTGTTTCATCATCTTAAGAACCATCAAAGAGTCCATCTCAACAATGCGAAAACGAAATCCCAAAGAACAGGCATTAGAAAGACCCTGATAAAAAATATATATATATATATTATCATTATGTACATAATATTTTAAGTTTATCGTGTTGTTGATCATAATATATTCGTAATTTAATTTTTATACTCCTACATTATTAGTTATAATATATCCATAACTCAACTTTTTTAAATAAAATTATTTTATAATTTATGTAATTGTAATTGTTGAATTTTAATTTTATTTGTGATCTATTAGATTACAAATCAAAACTTAAGTATTTTTAATTTATTTATTATCATCTATTAAATTTCAAAACAATAATAGGATTAATGGAACACATCAATATAAATATTGATAATTGAATTTATAGCGCTCAACTTAATTTTTAATTTTAAAATTTAATATATGTGCTTTTTAACATTTTATTGTAAAATCCATAAAAGAAATAATCAATTGCTTAAAAAAAATATAACTTCAAAACTCAGTGCCGTAAACAGAATTAATTATAAATTATATGATCACACTATAAATTTTTTTAATATATATTAAGATCATGTATAAATTTTCACAAAAATAATTATCTGAAATTGTTATTTATTGTGTTTAAAACAATTTCAAGTACCCTACTGTTTATTTTAAAACCATGTTTTAATCATCTATTTTCACTTGCAATAATAGAAATATCTCATACTAGTTTAATGTTATGCGAAAAAGGGTAAATCCGTAGCACATATTTGAAAATTTTGTGTTCGTGCAGAATTTTTTCCTACCATTAGATTTAGAATAGATAAATATAAACCATTTGATCTAAATTAAACCAAGCGACTTAATACCTATGAAATAAGTTATCAAAATTAGAGGTTTTTTTTTTTCCAATATATCAAAAGTAGTTTACATATCAAAAATGGCATATTTATTTCTTATTTAATTCTGTTTTTTCTGTTAATAGATATAAAAGTAATTATTTAATTGTGTGAATTAAAATATTATTTTTAATACAATTATAATTTTTTTCAAAATAAATAATTATCTAATATATCGAGTTCATTATCCAAAATAAATTATTTAAGATTTTAATAAATAAATATAAATTTTTATTTATCTTATTATTAAAATTTTTAGCATGTATTTACGCAAATAAAAATTTGTTATATACATGATATGTCATTATCTTTTAATATAACATTTTTAATTAAGAATACTAAAATTATACAAACTCAAATATTTGACTTAAAATTTATCTCCTTTTATTATATTTAATAAACACGTGTGTCCAAAAAATTATATAAATGGAAACATATTAATTGTATTTTACTATATTATTTAAGCCATACAATTAGATTTTATTATGAAAAATAACTTTATATCAAAGTTAAAACAAAAAGTGAGATTTAAAAATTCTTTTTTTCATATACATATAAAAAAGCAAACTATGTAAGGTTATTTTCATAACATCTCTTTAAAATTTGTCAAATTTTGATTATATGATAATTTGCATAAATATTTATAAATTAATTTTAGATGTTCAAAACAAAAATGTATTAATCCAATTAACAATCGTTATGCATAATATTTCTTCCATAGAGTATGCAAAGCAAATATGTAATTATTCTATTATTTTGTTTAATTTAATATTATACATAAATACTATGACATAAATACTTTTTTATATTATTTATATGTAAACAGCATTTACACAATATCTTATAATATTTTATTATATTTTCATGTCACTTGCTTACTATTACATGATGATGAGAAAAAAAAATTTTTAATTCTTGTTTTGGAAAATATTATATACTTTTTATGTAATATGTTGTGGAATACTAGAGAAATAAGGAAAAAAAATATAGTTAAAAAATATAAAAATAAATAAATAGAGTAATAGATTTTATTACCTACTATAAAAGGTTTCTTTTAGACAAGTGTTAATTGTAGAGCAATCTGTATCAATACAGAAATATTGTTGCAATCTGTACCTTAGTAAAAGTCTTGCAAAAAAAATAATCTTAAAAAAGTTCATTGCATTTTAGGGGGAAAAAGATTTTCTAAAAGCTTAAAAAATAAAAGAAAAAAAAAGAAAAAAAAAAAAAAAGAAGATAACTTTATGACTTGCCTAGTAAGTTAGCATGTCCAAATGGCATGCAAATGGAGTTTCTCTATCTATACAGAATTTTTTGAATTATGTATTGTAGTAAAAGCCTTATAAGTGACATATTGTAATTTTATTTTGATACTAGAATATTTTTATATAAAGGAACTTTGTAATATGTTTTAAAAATATAATAATTTTCAACGGGGAAATTGGAATCAAAATAGAACCAGAATCAAAGAATCTAAATCGAAAACTGAAGAACCGTATTGAAACTATATGAAAAATTTGATTCGGTTCGGTTTCAGTTGTTTAATCCTTCAATTCTGATTCCAATTCCGGTTCCAAAAAATAAAAGAACCAAATTTTTGGCTCAGAACCTGACTTGCACAACCAACCTGTCATGCAAGCAACAAAAATGCTGTTTTCATCACAGCTCCATAACCCAATTTAGCATCTTGTTGGAATAATGCAGCATCCACATTGAACTTGTAGCACCCAATACATAATTGCAGGAGATGAAATTGACGCAACATAAGCGCTAGACCAGACACAGAAGTCCAGTACTTTTGGATTGCTCGATAAATCAAGAGTACTCTTTTCGTACTTTAATTTTTCTTTTTCTTTCTTTCAAAACTATTTAAGGATTTTAAGCTACAAAATGAAGCCATTTTGTTTTATTCTATTAAAATTTTAATTTATTTATCAAAATATGCAATTGGATCAGTGGAAAAGATTGCATCTTAGGCATAATTTATATACAAGTTTGGAAATATTAGAAAAGAATTATTCGCTTTAACAAATGAATTGAAATGTAAATTTTATTCATGATTTGCCTCTCATAATTAAGAATGATAATTAAGTAAAACTAGATAATATAATATAATTTATATTTTTATATTTGACATTGTTGATTTTTTATAAGGAAATAGTAACGAATCAGCTGGCTGTCGGCTTGAATTGAAAATGCGGGCACGCTAAATGTATAAAGTACACCAATTAAAAATTAATATGGCGCTTGATCTGACTTCTAGGTTGTGGCCTGTGGATTTAATTCACAGTATACACTTCACCGATTGTCAATTAAAATAAATTGAGCAGAGAACTTGTAAATAAAGATTTGATTACTTGAAATGTAAATGAATTTGATTGCTTGAAAATGTAAATTGACTGCTTGTATTAAAAAGAGAGTTTGTAATTACAGAAAATATAAATAAATAGTGCTTAGACAAGGCTTTGAAAACTAAATTGTTTAACTCGTGGGAGAATTTGATTTGATTTATTGAATTCATCAGAGAATTTGGTTGGGATTTGTACGTTGTTCCCTTGCTCCATTTATAAGCTTCATAGGCAGTTATCAAAAGGACCTACTGACACACGTTTCCGTCATTGATTCCCTTGGTAGCCTACCTTTTGTACCATTCCTTGGTAGCCTACCTTTTGTACCATTGAACAACCGATTAAGGAGTGCTTTGTGTTGTTCAATTGCGGCCCACGTTTTTTATATCTCTTTATTTTTAATAATTAACAAAATTAATTGGGCTATAATTTATTAAATATCTAAATAAGTCCAAATCCAAAATACAAAGTTCAAATCTTAAAAATCACAAAATGGATTCAACAAACACATATTTATAATAAAATTATTTTTATCTTTTTTCTATCTAAAATATCATTAACGTAAGAACTTATTAAAAAACTATAACAATTAAATGAACAGATTAGTACAACTGATATTCATAATCCATATTCAGTTTTTAAAATATCAAAAAAAAAAATTGATTAGTAAAGAGAGAAAGAGTTTATATGGATTTGAATTTGTGAAATTCATTTGAAAATTTTATGTATGTATCAATAAAATTTAGTTTACGTATATTCAATTTCATAAAATTAAAATTGTAGAATTAAAATAAATATTTTTTTTAGTATTTCGAACAAAAAACATTGAATTTGAAATTAATTTCACAAAATTTCCATGAGATTCATTTATTTTAAACAAAGCATATATAATCAAGATGAATAATATGTCTAAGGTCAATTGTTCTAATAGAGTAAAGTAAATAACCACATCCCTCTCATTGCTTACAGAGACTTTATTTTTGAACTATTCTATTACAAATAAGCACATCACTCCCATTGACCAATATTTCTTTTTGAAACAAACCATAAAGTAAATTAACGTTTTCTTTTTCTTTTTTTTTTTAAGTTTCTTATTAACATAAATTATTCATTTTTTCTTTTAGGAACACTATTTGTTACGACGTGCATTGGATGTTAACTATGTTCGTTACAAATTCATTTTTTATTCTCTTTTAAATTTTTTTATCTATATCATATTAAAGCATAAGTTTTTTGTTAGATTAAAATAAATACAATTTATTGATTTATATTAGACATTACCGTACAAGCTACTTATAATTACTATTTCTTATGTATTTAATTATATTTTTATTGGTCTTAAAAGAAAGTTCAATCCAACCTCTAGATCTAATCATTCAGTCCCTAATTTATAAATGCAGATTCTTAAAACTTTGATAGGTGCGCAAAAAAAATTAAATCATCACTCAATGTCCAACGCCCTCAACTTCAAATCAATATTTATATATAACTATAATAAAAATAATAATAAATTATTTTTTATTGCTAGGTAAAAGAAAAGAAATGAGAAGATGATCTGAACTGATAATTGTAATCACTTTGGCTATAACAACAATATTACTTACCCAGTACATTAGAGAAAAAAATATATGTACATATACACAAATTTTTGAATCCCAAAGAGTAATCCAAAAGAGAAATATATATATATTTTTTTAGTTTCATAAACACTGTTTTGTTTAAAGTCAAACGGATTGAAGATTAAAAATGTTTAATCATCAAGATGTCATCTATTTATTACAAGGGAGATATAAATCTCTTACTAAATTAAAATGGTAATAGTTACAAATTAATTCAATAATGAAAAAGAAAATAAAAAAATTATTATTAAGAATAAAACTTTTTTCAGAACTCAACATATAAAAAAAATAAAACAAATTACCAATTTAAATTTCAAAAATCAACCCAACTAGAAATTCCATAATTTAATGAAATTTGTTGTTGATGCACAAAATAAAAAAAGTAAAGCCAAGTCAATAAATAAAAATTACAAAGCAAATTATGCTAGGACTCAATATTGGTTAGTTGATCAATTTATTCAGGTATTTTATTTCTCTATTGTCTTAAGTTGTAAATTTAAAATAAATAAATAAGATAATTAATTTCAGTAAAAAAATAAGTTAATTAATTAATAAAAAAAGATTACATAAATGAAACATTCTATCCCCTCAAAATAAACCCTCAATTTTTCCTACAACCATACAAAGAAAAGAATATACATTTTTCTTTTTTTTTTATCTCTCCCATGAATAAAATATTATGTATATTCTATTTGAAATTTTATTTTTCAAAAAATATGTCCATTCAAATCATACAAACATAAAATATTTAAAATGTCCATTAAAATCATACAAACATAAAGAAAAAATAATCTACTTTTTTATTTCTCTCCTAAATAAAATATTTTAAATTATAATCAAAATAAAATCAAAATTTAAAATAACATATAAAAATTTTCAAATGTCTTATTATCATATATATATTTATTGAAAAATAAATTTAAAAAAGATAAAACTTCAAATTTTGAAATTCTTGATTATCTATTTGTTAATTAATAAAAAATTACATAAAAGAAATGTTCTATTCTCCCCAAATAAACCCTCAATTTTCCCTACAATCATACAAAAAAAAAATATATATATATATATATATATATATATATATATATATATATATATATATAATTTTATCTTTATTTATCTTTCTCCTAAAAAAAACATAAAGAAAAAAAAAAAGAAAAAGAATATTTTTTTTCTTTTTTTTTTCCTCCTAAATAAAATATTTTGAAATATAAGCAATATAAGCAATTATACAAATTTTCAAATATCTCATTATATATATATATATATATATATATATATATATATATATATATATATATTAAAAAATAAATCTAGAAAGATAAAACTTAAAATTTGAAGTATTTAATTATTTAAATGTATTTATTTTAAAAATAAGTTTAATATATATCCAATCAATTAATAAAACGTAATTTTTTAATTAATTATGGTTAAAGTTATTTTAGGATATGGCAAACTCTATCAAAAATCTCGTTATCTTTCCCTATTCCAGCATTTATATATAGTATACATAACTAATCATCTTTAGTTTAGTGGATGTCTATATATTTCTGTTAAACGAGTTGCCCAAAAAAATAGAAGTACTCCCTTTTTTCCTAAAATTATCTGTTCCAAGTCCAACTAAACAAGATTTAAACCTTAAAAAGTTTAGAAATACTCACTTCAATTTTTTTATTCAATAAATAGTTAGAAATATTATAATTTTCTTAAAAATATTATTTCTAATTATTTTAATCAATAGATAGGTCCATAGATTGGATCTAATCAAATCAAACCCTTTAAAAAATTTTATGATTGAATACATAAATTCACTCGTGAGCATTGCAACTTTAACCTTCTCGTATCCTAAACTTTATGGATGACCATCATATTTTTAAACTTATAAATTTTGCTAATATTATACACCTTTTGACATTAATATCAATGATATCAATGATTTTTTGGGTGTTTTGCTTTTATCTGTAATCGACTTGATATGTAATTAAAATGACCTAACCTTCAATTTCACCAGGCACTTTTCGAGTAGTTGTAATTTCACTTAAAATTGACTTTTGTATCCTAGACACCCTGAACTTATCAACCTAATTGTAATTATATTCTAATTTACTTTTGAGGAGCAATTGCACCCTACAGCTGAATTACAACACCTTGATTTGTCGATTTGTTACAGTTGCATCTTAAAAGTAAACTGCGGTTGGAATTTTGATTAAAACAATGTAAAAAATGGATTCTATAAGGAATGGAGTCCATTTTTATATTATTTTAGTTATTCCAACCTTATTTTGTTTTTAGGGTGAAATTGCAAAAATTTATAAGTTCATGGTGCTCTAATTCATGTTTAGGGTGCAATTACACCTTAAAAGCAAATTAAAGCATAGTTGCAACTAGGTTGATAAGTTTATATTGCCTAGGGTACAAAATTCTATTTAAGGTAGAATTGCAAGTAAAAAATTCAGGGCGAATGAGCTCGGCTGCGTAACCCGATGTCTCCTGCACTAGGTCTTCAACCTTAGAACTTGGATATGCCCATAGCACCAAGTTACGAAAATATTCATTTGGTACTTTTGGGTTCATTCGCGCACAACCATTGACTGAAATTCTTATACTGCTATTTTCAAACCCATTCAATTGACGAGCCTTCGTCATAGTCCTCCACAAATGAGCAAGCAAACTTTCAAAAGTGGTATAGGGCTTGTTATTACCATTAGCTCCATTCGGTAATGAATTAGAAGCCCTAGTTTTGCGCTCAGAGAGAAATTCCATTGTAAAATGGACTTTATGGACTTCAACTTCTTCTACCGACATTCCATCATAATTAGAACAATCATTGACAAGATTTTTGCATTTAAATTCTACTCCTTTGTGTTCAAACTCGAAATATGGCGGATTTCTAGGGTTAAAAATGGTTCGATCATGAAGAGGAAGAGGGTTTATGTCAAGTCCTCTAGTAGCTTTCCCCCAAGCAACCAAAAAATTGCTAGCGGAGTGCCCATCAGCTACTAAATGATGGGCTGTGAAGCCAATCACCAGTGAGCCACAAGCGAATCTAGTGAGTTGAACTTGCAATAATGCCTCCACATCCTTTACCTTAGGGTGAAGACTAAGTAAAAATGGAGATGACTGCAAAGGCATGACTTGTTCAAGCTTAATGTCAATCGATGCCTCAACAAAATTCACCCCTTTGTCATTTAGAAAAATGACAGGATCGCCATTTTCATCTTCTCCTAATCTTCCAGCCCATTCTCTGTATTCTGATAAGACTTTTTGCAGGCCAAGCTCAATGGTACCATTGGTTGGAGTTGGTGGATTATCGGCATAAATGATAGCTACATGAGTGTTGTAACTGACTTTATCAAATACACTAAGAGGAACCAAGTGTGATTTTGGATCAGTAGGAATCTTATTGCCATCGCAAAATGGCTTAACAATTTCTGTTTTTTCTATTGTCACCTTCATGGTTTTTTTGGTTGAGGTTATATAAATTTGGAGAGTACACATACAGAAAGGTTTGTTTTCAGTATGGGTAGCTAATTAAAGCATTCTCCTTTCCATACATATATAGTGAAGCGCTTGCTATATGCCAAGCCTTTATATGAGTCGATTGGTGTCAACAATAATTAATCTGATACATAGAACTTAGAGACAAATAGGCAAATTTGGTCCATTTAGATATATATATATATATATATATATATATATATATATATAAACATTGGAAGAAGGAGATTGCTCATATTAAAGTCCTGTTTGAAGCTTATTGCAATAATATGCAATCGGATTTTTTTAGTTGCTATTTGATAGTATCGGTTAACATTTTGACTAGAGTTAAAAAAAAAAAAAAAAAAAAAAATAGAACTGTCTGTATATATATTGCTCAATAACACAATATTTATGATTTATGATAGTGTTTAAAAGTTGAGTAAATATTTTATGAAACATTATTTTCGTCCAATAATAACATTTTAATATTTGATATTAATTAATTAAATATTTTTAAATTATTTTATATTAAATAACTAATCAAACAATTATTTTAACTGGACTTTTAATTTAAACTACTATTGTGTAAGCACATAATTACTATCAGCTAATATTTAATAATTAATTAATAAAACAATTGACAATTATATTAAAAAAGCTAACTGCTACAGCATCTAATATTGTTAAATAAGACCTAATTGTTTACTTAAACCAAAGTGTTTAAATCATTAATTATACAGCTTAAGAAATGAAGGGCAAATTATTCAAAATTTAACAAATTAAGTATGATAAGTTGTAATAAAGCATGTAATGGATTAACCTTGATATTGTAAAAATTTGAAATTTAAAATTAATTTTAGTGTATTTTTCTTAAACTCAGACTTAATAGTACTAAATTATTGTGAATTCAGACAATCATACCTCAAAAATACTTCAAAAAGTAATCTACCTCAGTTGAAAAATTCAAATTGATATAAACTCGACATATATTTCAACATAGAATAGTCCAAGGAAATTAATCGCATAGACCAAGTCAATGGTCACGTTTATGGACCAAACCAATCACAGTAAATATTCTTTAAAAACTGTTCCGACTTTATCTTTTTTTTTTTTTCTCAGTATATGGTTAGAAATACTCTTATTTCAATAAGAAATCTTATTCTCATTGTTTAGTTCATGAGTGGAGCCATAGACCCGGTCTAGGTAAAATTTTTCCGTGGTCCAAATGTTTTCTATTCACATATACAACAATATTATTTTTCATTAATTATTATTAGCACTTAGCACAACTACCTATATAAGTCCAATTTTTTTTTTTTTTTTTTTTTTTTTTTTTTTTTTTTATAAATAACGACAATGAAGAGTTGTCAAAAATGAACACAATAATTAATTTGGGTTTGTTGCCTATCGTTTTTCATATTTTACATATTACATAAGGTAGTTGATAATGTTTTTAGGTGATAATGTTTCTTATTGCTGCTGAGAATAAAAATGTTTCTTATTGATAAGGTAAACGAAATACCCATTTGTTGTTTAATTAAAGATTAAGTGAATCCTTTCAACTATTTTCAAAGATTGTGAATTGATGGCCTGAAGAGGAAACAACACGGAAAACGCTAAACACATTTTTATATAGTATTTAAATTAACTTTTAAATATTAAAATAGTGTTTCATAAAAATTTAATTCATTTAACGTTTAACTTTTAGTATTTTACATCGTTTAAATTTTAATATTTTATGTAAAGCTACTCAAACAGCTAACAGCTAAATGACTTGGCATTGTAAGGCCTCTTTCCTAATGAATTATTCTCCATGTGTATGTGAATGTGAGACATGCAAAACAAAGTTAATTAGCCAATGCGAACAGATATTACAAATATTCTAAACTATATCGTTTTCATATCAATGTTTTTTAAGGTGATAATGTTTTTTTAAGGTGATAAGGTGAGCTATACTATTCAACAATTAATCAATACTCTTATAAGAAGTCATCTTGACTATAAATATTGTAAATCTATACTCAATAAGGAGACATCTTCACAAGATAACAATTAACGCTGCACTTTAGGCCCTCTCTCTCTCCCAAAACCTAAAACTTAAAAGTTCTCTTATTTTCTTCAACAAACAGCCATCGGTGAGCTTTTACCGATGGTCACGCATTTTTCTATTTTTTTTGTTTATTTTTTTCAAATAATCTTCATATCTGTATTATCGCCCAAATTTGGGATTTATTATTGCCCATATCTTGTAATTTTGTTCTTAAATCTAATTCTAAATTATTGTTGTTACCATTATAGTGATTTTATTTAGCGTCTTTCGTTATTTGGATAGTTATGCAGAAAGAAATGCAGATCTCTTCTCTAACATAAGAAAAAAATTTGAAGATAATCATAGCAGACTTATAAAAAGACTATGGAGTCGAATGGTGGCATGAATAGCTACTAAATGGAGTAAGCGATTGCCGATGATACAAATATTATACACTATCAACTCGATCAGATACTTCAAATTAAGATTTTATTTTTTTTAATCTTTGTATAAATTGTTTATTAATAGACTTTCTACACAAATAAATAAACACATTAATCTGTATCCTACATCTGTATAAGTTTTTCTAAATGTAATTTCTAGTTTGATTTTTCCTAAAAAAAAAAATAAAGACATCTTAACTATAAAATTTTGGCCGAATATATAAATTTCCCCAGAATTTTGTTACTTTAATTTTGTGTTGCCCTCAATTTTTATATTTTGACCCATTAAATAATTTAACTTATTAAATTACACTTATTAAACACTTAGTTTTTTATTATTATTATATTGAACATTTCAACTTGCAAAATTAGATCAATTAAACACTCATTAAAAAGTTAAAAATTATAGAAATTATTGTTTCAAAAGTCCTCTTAACTACATATCAAGTCGATATTTTACGGATAAAAGCCAAAGACACTAAAAATTATTGATATTAGTTTCAAAAGATGTGTAATATTATTAAAGTTTATAAGTTTAAGGTCATATGAAAGTTCAAAATACCACAAGATTAAAGTTATAAAATTGAGTTAATTTATATATTCAACTATAAAATTTTTTAAAGGAATTGATTTGATTAGATCCGGTTTATGGACACGATATCTATGATAATGTTTAAAGGTTGAGTAAATATTTTATGAAACATTATTTTTCTTAACGTCCTATAATAACATTTTAGCATTTGATAATAATTGATTAAGTATTTTTAAATTATTTAATCAAATAATTATTTTAACTAAGCTTTGGATTTAAACTACTACTATGCAAGGAGCTAATCACTAACAACTAATATTTAATAATTAATTAATAAAACAATTGACAATTATATTAAACAAGCTACCTGCTAGGACATCTAATATTGTTGAACAAGGCGTAATTATTTACTTAAACCAAAGTATTTAAATCATTATACAGTTTAAGAAACGAAGGGGCGAATTATACAAAATTTAACAAATTAAGTACGATAAGTTGTGATAAAGCATGTAATGGATTAATCTTGATATTGTAAAAATTTGAAAGTTAAAGTTAATTTTAGCCTATTTTTCTTAAACTCAGATTTAAAGTTAATTTTTCTTAACAAATATTAACGCTTAATAATTAGCTGCTTACATAGTAGTAGTTTAAATCAAAAAAATTCAGTTAAAATAATTATTTGATTAGTTGTTAAAATAATTTAAACACATTTAATTAATTATTATCAAATGCTAAAACTTTAAGAAGAATAATATTCCATAAAATATTTACTCAACCGTTAAACATTATCACAAGAATAATACTCATTTTAATTTTTTCAAAAAAATAATAATTATTATTTTAACTCACAATGAGTAGTTTTTTTAACTCTAGTTAAAATAATAATCGCTACTATCACAAGAAAATGACTTATTAGTGAAGAGAAATCCCGCGGCTAAAAGTCTATTCCGTCACTAAAAATAAATGTCAACCAAAAAAATCCACTTGCATGTTATCGCAATAAGTTCCGAACAGGAACTTAATATTTTTTTTTATCGGCAAATAAAATTTTATTTTATTAAATAAATATATTCATAAAAAATTTAACAAAATTAAGGAACTATACTCGAGCCAATGGCTTCTAAATACACCTAATCCTACTTGAAAATGTTAAGTGAAAAAACTTGGGAATCTCAAAAATGGAATACAAATTCCTCTTAAGATAAGAAAAAATGAAATTAAAATCAAAATTGGATCAAATCAAAATACCCATGAAAATCAAAAATTAATTATGACTCAATCCTTATATATCCAAACCGAAGAACCTTTGATCCATCCTCTAATCAAAGCCAGCTAACCGAATAGGACCTTAATATAAGTAATCTCCTTCTTCCAATGTCTAAAAATCGATATTTCATCATATTAATTTATTTAACCTAGTCATAAAAATTAATATATCTTTAAATACAAATAAATAATTTTCATCAGCTTGGCATATGATATTTTTAAATTTATAATATAAATGTGAGTACTACGTCTTCATTATTTTATAATAAACAACATTGACTTTTTTATTTGAGTTGTACTATTATATCGACCCAAATTAGTTTGATTATAACGTCGCTTACATCATTTAAAAAAAAAAAATAATGCTATCAATTATATAGTCTGAACGATTTTTTTATCTCCTTTTTTTTTTTTAATACTTGTATGAGGCATTTAGACTCGAGGCCTTGTCCCTTTAATAGTTTAGGAAACTAATCAATCCTCGCTTGCGTTCAAAGGCAAAGGGGTTGGTTCAGGAAGAATTTGCGTTGCGGAAAATCAAACTCGTAACCTTAATCACGGTGATCAATCCTATAAGTACTCTTTGCCACTGAGCTACGTCTATCCTAGGTAAAGTCAACATTTATCAATGATATCAATTATATAGTTTGAATGATTCTTTTATCTCTTTAGCTATTATTTTACTCAGCGGTATATATATGTTAAAGTCAACATTTTATTTATTTTTAATAAAATTATGCATAGTGTCATAAAATTAATAGAAATCTATGTCTATAAAAAATTTACATAAAATTAACAATTGTTTTCTTCTATATAAAGATGTATTAAAAATAGTTAAGAAATTTGTTATTTTATGAGCAACAAAAAATTTTTTTGATTATAATTAAGGATTCCAGTGCATTTTCAGGAATTTATCCCAAGTCAATAGATTTCTCCAATAAACATTTGCGTATATTTTTATAATTGAGTAAGTGTTAAAATTCATTTTATATAAAATTAATTGGTTTTATTTACTTTTAGAAGTTGTGAATTTCTTTATCATAATTAAAAAAAATCAAATTGAAAATTTTATTAAGATTAAATCATATACAAATATGGAATATATAAATATATTTTTATATTTTTTTATAAAAAGGTCTACTAATAAACCACTTATAATATATGTGCAATAATATTGAGTTTACACAGCATAATATTTGTGCAATAAGCGACTCCTGGCTCCACTTAGTGGCTATTCTGACCACTGTTCGACTCATTGATTTTTCTACAAGTTTAATCTGATTGCCTTTAAATTTCTTTCTTATGTCTGAGAAGAGATTTGCACTTTTTTCTACATAACTGTCGAAATAATAAAATCATAATGGTGACAATAAAAACCAAAAATTATAAAAACAACTAAATCTGAGAATAAAAAATATAGACAACAATAATTCCAATATATGTTCAATAATAACTTATGTCTATATCCAAAAACACAATTCTAAATATTATTTTTTTTAAAAAAAAGTACAAAAAAGGACAAAGGATAACCACGGGTTAGAATGCACCTATGGCCGGCCATGGAAAAGCTTTTAGAAATTTTTGGGAAAGAGACAATATATGAGAAAGAAAATTAAAAGTAACTTTTATTATATACTAATTACATTTATAAGTTGTAATTTTTTTTATTATATGATGAGAGAATTAGTATATACCATAAAAATTTTAGGGATGGAAACGTTTTCATCGGTGATCTCCACGAATCATCAGCAAACAACAACAATTTTATTTTTTTTTATTTTTTTTTATTTTTTAGTATTGGGAGCCATATATGCATTTACAATTAAGCTATCAACTAAATTAACATAACCAATTGAAAATGAAATTACCTGATGGAATAAAAATCCGTCTGTAAAATTTGTGCCAAAATCAATATATATATATATATATATAAAGCAAGCATTTTTTCTCAATAAGTTGACATGTGACATTTTATAAATGAATGTTCTTCCCTTACTCTTGCCATATAAGATTTTTGGTGATGATACATAGGATTATAATGACACATAGGAATATAATAACACATATAACTCTTAAATTTTAATAGTTCCACGTAAAATTTAATTATTAATTATAGTGTTATATTAATATTGAAATTAATTATCATTCAATTATCATAATTAATACATATTAGTAAATAATTATAATTATTATAGTATTGTAACTTATCTTTCTAATTAAAATTACATAATATTGTTTTAATTGTGATTCAATTAACATATTAATATGTATTAAATAATTAAAATCATTATAAAATTACAACCTATTTTTTAATTAAAAATTATCATAATTTTGATGTTGATTATCATATTATTATGCATTATAACTTATCTTTTAAATTAATATTATTATAATATTGATATCGAATATGATTATAATCAATCATACTTATCATTTATTATTATGAATGAAAATTTTATATTGAAAATAATGATAGAGAATGTTAATGGTGAAAATATTTATTAATAGCTTCATTAACAATGAATATCCAAACGTTTCAATATTTATTAATAGATCATATTTTTTTTGTAATTTCAATTTCGACATTAATATATTTTTTCTCTTCTAATTTCAATTACTCTATCAAATCAGGAAAATTTTGATAAATCATAAAAAAGTTATAAAATTATTATTAAAAATGATATATATACACGTCTATGATTGAATTTCTATTGTCCATATTGTTTTAATATTATCTAAGAAAATTCATTAATTCAAAAATAAATTAAAAATCAATGATTTTTAATATATATTTTCTTTTCTTTCAATTTTATTATAGACATTGATTTTTATATAATTAATCTAATATTTTGAATAATTAATCTAATATTTTGAATTTCAAATAAATGTTCTTTAATTTAAATAATTTCAATAAAATTAAAAAAATTTGAAATTAAAAATAATTTAAATTATAATTTCTTTAACTAAATTATATATTTTACTGTGCAGGACAGGCATGCTGCTAGTTTGGTACAATAATTTGCAACATATGTTAAAAATACATCACTAATTTAAAAAAAAAAAAAAGAAATATGAAATATTAAATGTAAGGCCATGTGTCACCTTGCCATTGGTGGGGAGGATGACAATATATTAGCCATGAATCACGTCTTGGCCACCAGTAGGCTAGTGGCAATCAATTGTAATACACACAGCAACGTGAAAAAGAGAGAGTATGTGAGGTGTGTGGAGTGTGGAGTGTGGTGAGACGGAGAGAAAACGTATTTGGTTTTTTTGAGCTGTAAATTTTTTTTTTTTTTTGGTACCTAATAAAATAAATATTTCTAATTAAGTTCAATATTTAATTGAATATTTATTTTAATTAGTATTTATTTTATTTTTTATTCTCTCCTCTGCCCTTTAAAATCCTACAACTAGCAACCAGTTTATATAGCCGTCCGACGATAATTTCTATCGGTATATACCTACCTCTATTAGGGTGTAAAATCCAGTTTTCTCTTCTCTCCAACCCCATCCCCAGTTGAGTTCTTCTTCTTCCTTTCTCTTCCCTCTTCGTTTAGCAACCAGTTTACTGTTCTGTGGCAGCACTATAGTTCATTGGTCCAAGATATTTACTCCCAGTTTTTTAAAATCTCTGAATAGTTAATGGGTGAAGCTAAAAGATAAAGGGTGCTGTTATAACATGCGCGATACACGGAGCAATATCAAAGGATAAAATAATATTTTATAACATCATTCAAAAAATTGTATAGTAAAATGATTGTGAAATGCATTACAAAATTGTATCTTATTATGATATAGTAAAAAAGTTGTGATGCTAAAGTGCGCGTTTTTAAGTATCACGTGAAGCATTTCACCAAGGTATATGATAGCAAAAAAGTCATGCGTGGTATGACCTACATCAAAAAGTGCCCATTCACTATTCATGTGTTTTTAATAGTGATAATAATTTTGAGAATTTAACTAATTAATAAAAAACTAAGAATTTTTTATTTTATATTTATGCTTTATTATAAATAATTGTTTGTTTATTTGAAATATTAATGTATTATACTTATTTGGTATAGTGTGTTCTAAGCGTGCGAATGTCCTATTTTTTTTTAAAATTTATCGTAATCCGTATATTCTAGTATCTTGTGTCCCATCTTTGACGCAGAACGATTACGTGAAGGGGAATAACGATTATACTCCGTTAGGAGTTTCGATCAACAACGTTTGATCTGACGAATAAAATAGTGAAATAAACTCTCAAAGATGTTTATTGATATGAGTAATGATCCAAGAATAATGCATTTCCAAATAACAAAGTAGCTTATTTATATGTTTAGGCTAAAATATAAAAAACTCTAAAAATAACACAAAAGTCATAATCGGATAAAATCCTAGCAAGGTCGGCAGCACGGGCGTGCTTGGCTTGACACGGGCATGCTTGGACTTCCAGGAGCTAGCACGGGCGTGCTGATTGTGACAAGGGCGTGTCAACACTCGAAACGTGACTGGGCTCCTTGGTATCAGCACGAGCGTGCTTGGCACGACATGGGCGTGCTTGTGCTTCTTAAGCATGGGCATGCCTCGCGTCCTGGACTTCCAGAGGCTGGCATGGGCATGCTTGGCTTCACACGGGCGTGTCTTGGATTCTCAGAATCTGGCATGGGCGTGCTAGAGCTAGCACGATCGTGCTCCTTCTTCTTGGATTTATAGCGATCCAAGTCTTCCATATACTTAAGTGCCAGTTGCTCTGCATCAATCTCCTCCACTTCAAAAGAACTCAACCTCGAGTGATCATCAATGGGGTAGAAAGGGAATAAGTCAGCAACATTGAAGGTCCTGAAAATCTCCATGTGTTTTCGCCCCAAGAGATCCCAAATATCCCTGGAAGGGACCTCGGAAAACTTTTTGGTTTTGGTTTGGAAATGTGATTTTTTTTTTTATTTAATAAATGGTGACAAAACCTTTTAGGAACGCAATGCCGATAAATCGGTTTTATAAAATCTTTGAGTCGCCACCCATTATTTCGGCAATGGAACCGTTTCCAATTTTATTTTATAAAAAGTGACTTCATTTAACCCAATTTTATTTAAAGCCAATTATTTTGAAAGACTGGTCAGGCGCACCGTGTGCGGTTCTAGGTAAGGGAATTGGGTACGTCGGCTCGTTGGAAGCCGACGCCCGGAAAACCGGCCTCTGTTTAACCTACAATTTCTAATTGATTTTATTTTAGAAAAACCAATTTTATTTAATTAAACCCAACCCGATTAAATCGAACAGAGTTCCTATGTGAAAAATTAATTAGTCGCCCCAAATAGATTCATTCATTGCATTCATACTCATTCATAATCACATAAATCATCCACCCATAGTAAAAATAATTTAAAAGACCCACTCTTGCCTTATGGTTAAAGGCGGGCCACAAACCGAATTTCCAATATAATTATATTTAACTAAAAAATAAACCCTAAAATCATATAAACATGCATAATAAAATATTAACCTATTTGATATGATTAAATCATAATCTGCCCATTATTGGTTATTTCTTGAATTAAAAATTAAACATTTATTTAATTACACGAAATTAGATAAAAAAATAAAACTATTCTGGAACCCTAGAATAGTTGCATCACACAGCTGTTCTATGAAGAACAGTTGCGTGACGGAACTCCTAGCTGCGTGACGCATCTATTCGTGACTTTATCAAAATTTCCAGATTTATTAATCATTTATTTAAAACATAATATTAAATAAAACATAAAAATGAAATAAAAATTACGCACACGAATAGTTCCGTCACGCAGGTGGTCCAGGCAAAGTCGACTCCTTTTGGACATGAACAGTTGCGTCACGCAGGTAGTAGCTGCGTGACGCAGCTGCTCTGGTCCGTAACTACCTTTCAAACTACTCTTTTTACGTGTTCTTTTATCAACAGTTGTTTAATATTACTCAGAAATGTCCAATAACAGGCAGAAAATTATTTAATCAATACCAAACTAACCAAATGCTAATAAAACAAGATATTTAATAAATAAGCAACTAAAAATAAAGAGGGAGGTTTAAATAGTTACCTAACCCTCAGATTCGAGGATTGCACGCGGTTTAGATGATTTAGGAATAGGGTTTCACGATTCTAGAAGCGTTCTTTGCCAAGTTTTAACAATAAAAAACCTTCTTTTCTTTTCTTTTCTCTTTTTTCTCTTTTTTTGTGACTTTTTGTTTTGTGTTTCAATCTATTATCTCTAATGGCTTGATCTTCTTCAAGATAACTCACTAGAGTTCTTGGAGAAAATCCTAGCCGCACTAAAATTTCTCTAAGTCCAAAAATGCCAAAGTCTAGAGAAAAAGTCACGTTTAAAACATAAAAATGTTGTATTTATATGGGTAGGGCAATATAATAGAGCTCCGTCACGCAACTAACAGCTGCGTGACAGACCCGCGAGCTGCGTGACGCAGCTCACTTTTCATACAGTTGCCGTGCATCCACACAAACAGTGCAAACCGTTACACGGGCCTGTCCAAGTGATGTCATCCTGGTTAGAGTTGCGTGACGCAACTACTAGTGCCGTCACGCAACTTATAGTTGCGTGACGCAACCCTAGCACAGGTCAGACTCCTTGAACTGGTTTGATTCAATTTTTTTGGTTTAAAGGCTTCTGGTTGACCCTGATTCCTCATTCCTCATCCCTATATCATCATCGGGTTAGGCGGGGGCATAAAATCACGCGTCAACAGTTTGCCCCCCCACTTTATCATTAATTGTATAAACGATTAATGTTAAAGTGGCCCATTGATGCGCCTTCAATCTGGCAATCATCCTCGAAGCTCGGTTTGATCGGCTCGCAAGATGTTGGATTAACTTGATCATCTGGCCACCTACTCAGCTCGGTTTGATCGGCTCGCAAGATGTTGGATTAACTTGATCATCTGGCCACCTACTCAGCTCGATTTGATCGGTTTTTGTTGGCTCCAGTCGGATCATCAATGATATCCAAAATTTGGTCTGATGAAGATACCTTCGAGGCTCGGTTTGATCGGCTTGAAAGGTTTTGGACTAGCTTGATCATCTGGCCACCTTCTCAGCTTGGTTCGATCGGCTTTTGTCGGCTCCAGTCGGATCAGCAATGACATCCAAAATTTGGTTTGATGAAGATACCTTCAAGGCTCGGTTTGGTCGGCTCGAAAGATGTTGGTTTTGCCCTGGTCAACTTCGCAATTCACCATCATTGACCGGGAACAGAGTTCAAACAGTTTCGCAATACACCATCACTGTTTGGAGGTTGAAATTGTCCTGATCAGCTTCGCAATACACCATCACTAATCAGTAAGAGAATTGACTCGATCAGCTTCGCAATGCACCATCACTAATCGAGAAAAATGATCTAAACAGCTTCATAATACACCATCACTGCCTGGTAGACCCTATCGGCTTCAAAAAACCATCACCGGTTGGCCTGAAAAATTGTTCACAAGAAAAAAAGCAATATCTGTGTACAAACAGACCTTGCCTTTTGTTAGAAAAATGTTGGGACATCACATGCCCCCATGCATTAATCATGAATTTTAAAATTTTGCAGCAGGGCAAAAGACTATACATTTGTCCCCAGTCCGAAATTCCAACCTAGGACCAAAAATATTAGCCTTTTAGGCATACTTTTCAATATTTATTGTCCAGAATTTGGTTAATTAGTTTTGCAAAAATTTAGCAAAAAATTAGGCTAGAAAAAATTTTGAGTCTGAATTTTTAGGTATACCCTTCCTGATGCAGTGTTTGAAAGAAAACTTACCTGAGGGTAATCTGGGCAATTTGATGCTCCTGCCCCCTGTGCGATGAGTAGACAAAATTACTGCAGCGTATGAACCGCATACCGACATCAAATTGCTTGAGCGGGCCATTACAGGCATTAGATGGGCCGTACGGGCCTTGTGGGCTTGAGAAAGGTTGATGGGCCCATACCTCTTTTGGGCTTAGAGAGATGGGCTTGGGCCCAGCACTTACTTATAAGTAAGTTTCTTCTTAACCATTTCATTTTCACTTATCTCAAACCCTTAAGCTAACTGCAAATTCTCTGAACCTTCAGCCAACCAAAATGTCTCAAGTGCCTGAAATCTCTGCTTTCGCCTATACTCCAGAGATGGAAACCTTGGGGGCGATCCCGGATATTTCGACCTTCGATGGCGAGCCGGTGCCGGTCAGTCAGAATCCACTGACTTCTGGGACACGACCACTGCAGCTTCTCCCGTTGCCGGGTACCGAATTCTCGGTCCGCTACGAGACTAGCCGGATGCACGGCTTTCAGACCGAGGTAAGTAAAATTTTTCTTCGAATTTCTTGCTTTTGATACGCAATGTGAGTGATTTTATTGAATTTGTAGTCTGCCTGCGTGTCGACAGTTGCGCCACGCAGGAAGGAGTTGCGTGACGCAACTGTTCCTGCGTGAACAGTTGCGTGATGCAACTGTTCGAGGCGCCAGAGAACCCTAGCTTTCCTGAACTTAGGATTTCACCCTTTGCATGCGTTAAAGGCTTGAATTGTTGAGGAATACTTGATGCTATCTCCATGCGACATGATTTTGCCCTGAAAAATGCATAGAAATAACACAAACACAATGAATTTGAACAATAGGTTAGTTTTCTGCGTACCTGCGACAGTTGCGTCATGCAACTGTTCTGTGGAAGAACAGTTCCGTGGTGCGGCTGTTCATCAACGAGGCAAGGCCTTGGACAGTTGCGTGACGCAGCTGTTGAGATGCGTGGCACAGCTTTGGAGATGCGTGGCGCATCTGTTCTTAAGATGCCAAACTTTGAACAGTTGCGTGGCGCAACTGTTGAGATGCGTGACACAGCCACTGAGATGCGCGACGCATCTGTTCTTCAGGGTGCGCGACTTAGGCAAGCTGCGTGACGCAGTTGTGTAGACGCGTGACACAGCTGTGTAGATGCGTGACGCAACTATGGTTTGGCCCAAGGCTTGAATTTTAATTTTTCCTGCCATGGAACAAAAATAAATAATTGTCAGACTAATGCTTATTTAAATTGAAATTTTTCTTACACAGGTTGATCTGGGCAAGGCCCGCGCCGGTGGATCGTCCACTGATGCATTGGTGTTCTGGGATCTGCTGGACCCGCCTATGCGCACTCGGGTCGTCGCTGCCGGCTTCGGCGACTACGCTGCGGGGCTCCGCCGCACACAGCCTCGCTTTCCACCTGCTATGCACTACGCGCTGATGGAGCGGTGGAACGACTGCACCCACACGTTCGTATTTGGCTTCAACGAGATGACACTTACACCGGTTGACTATGCTACCATCACCGATCTCAGATTTGCTGGTCCAGTCGCTCCCCTGGACGCTCGGTACCAGACTGCTACCTTAGGAGCTCAGTTGGTTCGCTCTCTGCTCGGTGTGACCACCCAGACCCGGTACACCGCGTAGGGATGCGTATCATACGAGGTCGTCTATCGTTTCTAGGCTGAGAGGATCAGGACGAGGCTGGCGGCATGGAGGGAGTTGCCAGTGGAGGCCCGGCCTGCTGCCCCGGCTTATACTCGGGAGGAGAGGGACCAGGCCGCTCGGTCCTTTCTCTTCTATATCATCTCGTCTCAGCTACTATGCACCTCCTAGAATAAGGGAGATCCAGCGGTGCTAGTATGCTTGAGGGACCTGGGCCAGGTCGGCTCCTTCGACTAGGCTACTCTTGCTTTGGCTCATCTCTATCACGGTCTTGATGTATGGACTCGTGGTAGCGGTGAGTCAAACTGGCAGTTCATTCGGCCACTGGAGGTAAAATTCTTATTCTCTTCACCTTCTTTCTTCATCATCTTATTTTTAACTGTTCAACTGTATATTGAAATCACTGTGATCTTTATTGCAGGTATGGGCTTACGAGTACCGCATCTACCCAGGCGGTCCGAGCGGTGACACTCCAGTTGATTCTCGGTGGATCCCTCGATATCTGGCGCACTGCCACCATACCTATGCCAGTAACGAGGATCCCGAGTACTGGAGGAGCTTCCTTAACGATAGGGCGCTGTCTGATGTAAGTACAAAAATCTTCTGAACAACATAGCTTTCTTCCTTCTTTTTCACTGTATAATTATTGATTCTTCTATTTTGCAGCTGTTTCTGACTCCTTGGGAGGGAGAAGCCTGAAGGACTTATCCGGGTCGCGAGGTAGCGGAGCTATATACCCGATCTAGACTCCTTCTGCAGGGGTACTGGCTTGACCGTACTTCCTGGGGGAGAGAGTCTATGATATCCAGGCAGCTCCGGCATAGCGGCGAGTGCCTCATGCTCCTCCTCGCCATATGTGCTTATTGGACGGCATGACTGCAGAGGATAGGGAGGAGGAGTATGAGGGCTCTTCTGTTGACAGCTTCTTATCGGCTGGCGACTACACCGCATATTTCTCCACTCGGATGCAGGCTCGGCTACCCGAAGTCCTTGAGTACACCTAGGTGATCTTCTTATCTTCAATCTTACTCATTTTTCTTCAACTGTTTTAACCAGGTGACTAAATATCTTCCTCTGTGACTTGTCGCAGGAGCGGAAGAAGCACAGGACAGCGGCCCACTATAGAGTAGAGGCTGCGGCTGAGGCAGAGGCGGCAATGGCTGCTCCGGCTGGACCAGCAGGGGTTGTACTGGGTGATGTCCCGTTTTCGCCTGGCATGGAGGTGGTACTGGATCCTGGTCTGGGCCTGGGGTCGGCCATCATCATTCCTGCTGACCTCAGGCAGGCTCCTCCACCACCGCAGCTGGATCCTGAGCATGCCACACACGTGAGTAACAAACTGAATTTACAAAGTTAAGAACACTTTACCTGAAAAATTCTTTAATGAATGTTTATCTATGCTTGCAGGTGCCAGCTCAGAGATACCAGGAGCTGTGCCAGCGGTTCGGATTTGTTCGGTCCTTCATCGCCCGGCTTTATTCCGAGCGGCATGAGAGGGTATGCATCTTTTTACCTTTTTCTTCTTTTTCTTTGTAAATCCTTTTTCTTACATATTTCTGTTTTTACAGGATCTGGAGATCGGGAGATTGTGGAGGGACCAGTCTCGCCAGTCCGGTGCTGTGGCCCGACTCCAGATGGAGGTGGATCGGCTCCGGACGAGGCTAGAGGTGGAGGGTATCCCGTTAGACTTCTCCGAGGAGGACGATGATGGTTCCTCTTCCGATGATGCACCACCGTCTCCACCTCCTCAAGTGGCTGATGGTCCGAGCCGGAGGCGTCGGTAGCCCTGCTTCTGTTCCAGCCATTTTTGAACTTTTTGAACATTTCGTAGCTTATAGGGTTGATGTACAGTTTTACTAATTTTATATTATTTACACCTTTTACAGTATTTTATTTTTATCACAGTATCCTTTATATGTTTATTGCTTACACTGTGTGAGACTTTTATTCCTGCATAAACAACACAAAAACACAAAATAGCAGCATCCCACTTGTTCACAAAAGTGGTCCACCTTGTTAGTGATAAACGCAGTTGTGTCCCAAAGAATCTCATTTAATTGCTATAAAAAGAATTCTAAGATATCTTTGTGGAACTTCTAATCTAGGTTTGTGGTATTCTAAAGGTGATACATTTGATCTTGTTGGGTATAGTGACTCTGATTTTGCAGGAAGCAGAATAAATAGAAAAAGCACGTCTGAAACTTACGAGTTTCTAGGTAGCACCCTTGTATCATGGTTTAGCAAGAAACAGACATTTGTCGCTCTTTCTATTGCAGAAGCAGAATATATTGCTACTAGAAGCTGTGTTGCACAAGTTCTATGGATCAAGCAACAATTGGCAGACTATGGTCTGAAATTAGAAACAGTACCAATTAAATGTGACAACATAAGTGCCATCAATTTATCCAAAAATCCAGTCCAGCATTCTAGAACCAAGCATATAGAACTCAGACATCACTTCATATGTGATCATGTTCAAAAAGGTGATATAGTGATTAAGTTCATTCCAACAGAAAAGCAATTGGCAGATATCTTTACTAAACCGTTGAATGAAAGCCAATTTTGCTTAATTAGAAGAGATCTAGGTATGTTAGTTTTAAACTCTTAACTGTAGAACTCTATAAGTATGTTCTAAACTGCTTTCTATATTTGAAATTAAAAGATTTGCTCTGTGCTATGTTTTAGTATTCTGTGTGATTCTAAAAAATATTTCTGTCTAAAAGAAATGCATATTGTTCTAATATGACTTTCTAATGTCATTATCAGGTTCTATCTTTAGACAAAATTCAAAAACAGTCAATTTTTTTTTTTTTTTGTGTGTGTTTGTTTTACCTTGTTTTATGTCTTTGCTTTATTTAAGTTTTGGCGGTATTATTTTTGTTTTTAAATTCTTTAAGTTGGTTTGAATTTCCCTAAACTATTTTTTTTTTATTTTGTCTTGTTAACTTCTTTTTTTTAAGTGTTTCTTTCTTTCCTAAAGATTATTTCTCAACTTAATCGTTTTTGCTTCCATACTAAAAACTGCTCTGCCTTCTCTCTTGCCCTCTTGCAATAAAACCCTAAATCGCTCTCTACTTTGAAACCCTAACAATGGCCGAATCGAGTTCCACCTCTTCTTCCTCAGACTCCCTAACAGAACAAGAACTTCAACTTCTCGAAAGGTTATCAAAGAAGTATGAACAGAAGGAGTCGAAACAGAAGAAATCTGTTGAGGAACCAAAGAAAGAAAAAGTAAAAATAGAAAAATCAAAGAAACAGGTGGCTAGTTCTTGCTCCAAAGGTAAATCTGTTCTTTCTCCATACCCTCTTATGCGTTCTTATGTAATAGACTGGAAGTTCTTTGGGAAGGATGAGTACAACTTTAGGGAACTCTTTGAGTTCTAGGGATGGATGGATTTTTTATCCTTGAACAGACCGTGTTATGAGAATGAGGTTAAGGAGTTTTACGGTTCTCTTAAAACTAGTGGGTCAGAATCAATTTCTGTAAAAATTGAAGGAGAAATCAAAGCGTTATCTTACACTGACTTGCAAGATCTTTAATATACCAAACACTGGGTTTAGGGTAACAAAAATCAAAGATATTTCTAAGGTTAGAGGATACAAAAAGGAAGAATTTTGTTAAGAAAATTGTGAAGAAAGGTTCTGCAGATAAACGGAGTGTTATTGAATGTTCAAACTTAACTAACAATATGAAGTGGTTGAATAAATTGATTGTGCACTACATTTACCCAAAGAGTGCTTCGCTCTCTTATGTGGATCAGGTTGAGATGTGCATAATATGGCATATAATTGAGAAGAAACCCTTCAATCTTTGTCACACCATCTTTGATAAGATGCGGAATAGCCCTAAGAAACTACCCTATAGCATGGTGCTCACCCCTGTATTTGAATTCTTGGAAGTAAAGTTAAATGAAAGTGAAGGTCACAATGTTTCAAAGTTAGATAGTGGGTCTTTGAAACTGAAAGACGAAGAAGGAGATGAAGAAAAAGAAAAAGGAATTGAAGAGGAAAAAGAAAAGAAAGAAAAGAAAGAAAAAGAAGAAAAAGGAGAAGAAGCTGAGAAAAGAAGAGAAGAGAAGAAAAACGGAAAGCATATCCTATGCCTACCCAAAATAATGTCGTGTCTTCTCCACAATCACAAGACCAACCATGTGCTCCATTAGTTACAAATGATCCTCCACCTATACCAACTATCCAATCAATTACATTAAATGTTTCAAGAAGGCCCTAACGCACTAAAATTCAACCAGCTCGTCATAAAGATTATGAACTTACTTTTTCAAAAAATAATAAAGGAACTTAGCTTGCTCAAGTACTAGTCCTCTGTACCCCTTATCTAATTATATTTCCTACTCAAAATTTTCTACTACTCATGCTTGTTTTTTGTCTGCAATCACTCAAAATAAAGAACCCACATCTTATAAACAAGCAGTGTTAGTGGACCAATGGAAGGAGGCTATGAAAAAAGAATTCGAAGCTCTTAAGCAGAATAATACATGGACTGTTGAATGTCTACCACTAGATAAGAAAGCCATCGAGTGTAAGTGGATATACAAAATAAAATAGAAATCTGATGGATCAATCGAGCGGCATAAAGCACGCCTTGTTGCTAAAGGCTACACTCAAGTTGAAGGCTTCGATTGCCGTGAAACTTTTGATCTTGTTGCTAAACTCACTACTGTTCGTACTTTGTTAGCTGTTGCAGTTGTTAAAAATTGGGAGCTTCATCAATTGGATGTTCAAAATGCTTTTATTTTGGGTGATTTGCATGAAGAAGTGTATATGGAACCTCCACCTGGTTCTTTGGCAGCAGGAGGCAAACGAGTGTGCCGCCTTCGCCGTTCTCTTTATGGCTTGAAACAAGCTTCACGTCAGTGGTTTGCAAAATTCTCTACTACTCTTTTACATTTTGGATTTATACAGTCCAAAGCAGACACTTCATTATTTACATACCAGCAAGGTTCTTCTTTTATTATTATACTTGTGTATGTAGATGATGTTGTTGTTGCAACCAATGACAGTTCTAAATTAAAAGATTAAAAGAGTTACTTAGCTTCATGGTTTCCTATTAAGGATCTAGGCCCTCTCAAGTATTTTCTTGGGCTTGAGGTTGCTCACAGTTCAGAAGGAATAGTTTTTTCCCAACGGAAATACACATTGGACCTTTTACAAGAAACAAGCATGTCGGCGTCTAAACCAGTAACATTTCCAGTGGAGGAACATCATCGATTACCTTTGGATGAAAGTCCCTTCTAGATGATCTTGAATCTTATAGAAGGTTGATTGGAAGATTAATTTATCTCACTATTATTAGGCCCAATATTTGTTATTCAGTGCACATGCTTTCTCAATTTATGCATAAACCATGGCAAAATCATTGTTTTGCAGCTCTTCGTATTTTGAGGTATCTAAAACTGGCACCTGGTGAAGGAATTTTTCTCTCTTCATTAAGCCCCTTATCACTCAAAGTGTTTTCTGACTCGGATTGGGCTAGTTGCCCACTCACTCGTCATTCTCTTACCGATTTTTTTTGTTTTTCTTGGCAATTCTCCTATAGCATGGAAAAGCAAGAAACAAGTTACCGTGTCTCGATCATCTGCAGAAGTGAAATACCATTCTATGGTAGCGACTGCTTGTGAAATAGTTTGGCTATGTAAGTTGCTTGCTGATTTACATGTTTCACATTCTAAACCAGTCCAATATTTTGTGATAGTCAGGCTACTTGTCACATTGCCAATAATCTTGTTTATCATGAATGAACTAAGCACATCGAAGTGGATTGTCATTTTTTCCGTGAATGCATCAAAAGGGTTTACTCATCAGCCACCACATTTCAAAAAAGAACCAACTTGCAGATGTGTTTACCAAAGCTTTGGGTGCTCGATAATTTCAATTCTTATTTTCCAAGTTGGGCATTCGAGACCTGTATGCTCCAAGTTGAGGGACCGTAATAGCACGTGAGATATGTTTTCAGATATATATCCCAACTAATATTTATTTTGAATATATCTGTACTTTGAATTGAAATTTGCTTTTATCTTTACATGATCCTAGGGATTTTCTTAGTTGTATTTTGTTACTGCTATATCTATAAAGAGCATGACCTGCTCTCCTTGTAAGATGAATAGATACAACTATCTTCTCTTCTATTTTCTTCATTAAATTTTAACAGTACTTGTCATTTATACTAAGTATGCGGCTGCCCGATTTATCAAAGCTCTCTAATCGAAAAAAATTGCAAGAGTTTGAGATTGGAGAAATTATCATTGGAGACGAGATACTGGGACCAATTATGTCTGCTTTTAGTTTCTTCTTCTTCTTTGATCTATCTTTTATTGGTGGTTTATGAATGGGGTTGCATCTATACCCAAATCAGATGTCAATACAAAGACTAAAAGAAATCATTGCATGGTGTTTATGACAATGAGATCTCCATTTTTAAATTTAATTTTCTTTTCAAGCATCTTCACTGTAAACCCTTTAAATTTTTTCTAGCTTAAAATAATATTACCACTTGCCTATTTGCACGCGCGTTAACCCAAGATAAAAAATGGGTAAGTCGATCAAATTTTTGTAAGTTAATGAGTTTTTTGGGGCAAATGAAATATTGGTTGCAAGTTTAGGGGGAAATTTGAACACTTTTCCTTAATAACGTAGTGTTATACGAGTTATTTGGAGACCGAAAATAAGTTAAGTAAAAGGGAGCAAATTGGTACAAAGGTAATAGTTATTTTGAAATTAGAATTATGATATATGAATTATGATGGTGGTGAATTAGGTTATTTAAAAAGATATGATAAGTAGTTAATAGAAGTTATTGATTTTAAGAGGCCGATCTAAAAGAAAATATAAGGATGTACAGAAATCATCATGGAGATTCATTTTAATTTATAACCTATGAGTTGAATATAAATTGCTATTCCTTACAGTAGTTATGTTACGCCCGACTCTAATCACAGAGGAATTGTCCGCTTTGGATCAAGCCAAATTCCCCATACAAGATTGACACGACTAGCACGATTTTGTCCCGTAGGTGAATGGGAAACTTCTCAGGAGGTCACCCATCCTAGGATTTCCGTTAAGTGAGCACGCTTAACCCTGGAGTTCTTCTAACTCTCCAGCCATTCCACCAAAAAGCGCCTCTAATAATTAGTTTCTCCCTTTTCGATATATGATTTTTGATTCATTGTTGTGTCTCGCATTCCACTACCCTAGCTAGCCTACCATCCTAGAGGCTAGCTGGGAGCTTCGCTCTACCCGCCCTCTTAGGATCGCTTTGCCGGGTCGGGATGTCACAAGTTAAATATTTAAGCAAATATATATTAAATTAATTCTTAATTTCTTATTTAAGGTAAATCATTTGTCTAATGTAGTCTTTCCTTTATATTTATGTTTTATCTAGATCGACTGAGTTAGTCTACTCCTCCTGCTAATCAAAATCCAAATGAAAGCTTTCTTTTCTTTTATCACTGTGATTAATAATAAATGTACATACCATTACCTACATATATGCATCATTCATTATATATTATATAAATATATGTAATACTCAACTCTTATCTTCACATATTAATAAGATGTTATTGAAATATAATTATTAATGCCATTATCCACCGTATAAATATAATATTTTAACTATACGACTGTTATATAATCATATACACCATGATTATACTCATGTGTTGCATATTGATTATTGATATGATCTGTTATGTTGAATAAGATTGATTGGATTACTTATTCTCAACCCCTTTATTTCTTTTCATCTTAATACTTTACGTTTTATCTTTACAAAAGAAAAGAAATTTTATAACAACTTCTTTTGAAAAACAGTTCTGATTTCTAAAACGATTTTCTAATCTTAAAAACTGTTTTTTCTATGCTTATATTTGCATTTCTGTCTGTCTATTTAGATTCTATACTCTTTAGTAGACAGGTTTTCATTTGATAAACTTTTGTGTAATAGCTTAGGTGAAAAGCTATTGTGAAATAGGTTATCAAGCGATCTTCTCCGTGAGAGAGATTCTAATGTCTTGATTTGAGTTTCTGTTCTCTGCCAAAAATAGAAAGGGTTGAGGTTAACTAGAACCTTTGGAAAATCTAGTGGGATAAAGGGTAGATCTAGGAGTTGATCTATTGCCTTGTACTGTTGGTGTGTCTCTCACCCTTGAAAAGAGATAACATAGTTGAGGATCTCAAGATGAGTCTTGGGCAGTGGATGTATGTGAGTTAGTGCCGAACCACTATAAATCACTGTGTTAATCTTTTTTCTGAAGTTCTGCTTGATACTATTTTACTCACACACTTCTGTTTATATTCTAGAAATGCTAAAAGTTGTTAATGGTTTTGATGTTCTAAACTGGAATAAGCTTTGTCTTTTCTGAACATTAGAACTCTGGACTTCTACTCAGTGAATATACCAAGTTCTAAATTGTTCTTCTACTTTCAGTATATTTCACTACTTGGGTTTCTAATCAGTTTTCTAATCTTGATTGAAGCTTTGTGAAGCAGTTCAGATTTCAATAACTGTTTCTCATATAGTCTTTTATATTTATCTAAACTTTATGAGGAAGTTCTAAATATAATAGCTTTCCTTCATAAAATAGTTTTGATATTGCATAAGAAATTGTGAAGCAATTCTAATCAATATCTGTACTTTGCAAAGTCTTTCTATTTTCTGCATAAGGGCATTGTGAGGAAGTTCTAATCAATAACTTATTATCACAAGTGCATTACTTTTCCGCTGCAATAGAATTCTGAGTTTGTTTTTAAAGTTAAATTTTTATTTTTAGAAAACCCAATTCACCCCCCCTCTTGGGTTGTGCCATACATATTTGGGACCCACAATCTTGTATCAGAGCTTTGGCTCTTGACTTACCAAAGCTTAACAGCTTAAGAGATAAGATCCCATGGCTGCCCCACTTCCTCTTACTTCTTTAGAAGGTCAATCTGTTTCTAGACCACTTTTGTTCAATGGTTCTAATTACTCTTACTAGAAAACCAGAATGGGAAATCTCATAAAATCAGTTGACATAAACTGCTGGAGGAATGTCATTACTGGTCCTCGCATTCCTATGAAAATTGTAGAAAATGAGAGAATTAGAAAATCAGAAGAAGAATATATTGATGCTGATTGGAATGATATTTCTATAAATGCAAAAGCTATTAATATTCTTCATTGTGCTTTAGATCTAACAGAATATAACCAAGTGTCTGGATGCAAGTCTGCAATGGAAGTCTGGGAAAAACTTAGAGTTACCTATGAGGGTACAGATAGAGTGAAAGAATCCAGAATAAATATCCTTTGGAGAGAATATGAAATATTTAGTATGAGAGAAGGAGAAACTATTGCTGAACTAAATTCTATATTTACCAATATAGTTAATCCTTTGAGAACTCTCGAAAAGGAAATTTCAGAAGATGAGCTTGTTAAGAAAATCCTTAGAATTTTACCTAAAAAATGGGATTCTATCGGAACTGTTATGAATTACAAAGAGACTCCTGTTAGTTATGATTATCTGATAGGAGCTCTTGTTTCAGAAGAGATGAAATCTTTTTTGATTGTAGAAGATAAGAAAAAGAAAGGACTGGCTTTGAAAGTAGTTTTTAGTGAAGAAAATTCTTCTGATCTTGATAGTGATGATTTAGCACTTGTTGCTAAAAGATTCAAAAAGTTCTATAGAAAGAGTGGAAGGCCACAGAAAAAGTTTATCAAAAAGAACTTTCCACCTAAAAATAGCAACTTGCCTAAGAAAGAACCTTCTGAAGTGGTTTGTTATGAATGCAACAAGCCCGAACATATCAAGCCTAACTATCCTAAATTGAAAAAGAAGTCAAAGAAAGAAAAGCTGAAGCAGGCATTCGTAGCCGCTTGGAGTGATTCAAATAATTCTAATTCTGAAAGCCAAAGTGACTAAGAAGAAATTGCAAATATCTGTCTGATGGCCACTATCAATTCTGACTCCAAGGAAATCAGTACTCTGACTTCAACACAGAAAGTTGATGAAACAGATGCAACGGTCCAAAAGCGTGAAGAAATCAATTTAAGTATTTTCTGAACCTGAATTAGAAAAATGATCTTTTAGATACTTATAATAACCTTTGCAATGAATTTGAAAAGCTTGTTAGAAAGCATAAAGTTTTAAAGAAGGATTTCAGAAAATTAAAAACTGAATGTAATCATCTGAAAGATGCTTTTTATCAAGAAATTACATGTAAAGATCTTATCATAAAGATCAAAGATCTTAAAGATTATAATAATACATTTTCTGAAAATGTCAAATACTTTGAAGAAAAATGTAAGAATCTGAATTCTGAAAATGAATATTTAAAAACTGAGATTAAAATTCTGAAATCAATTTTAGAATCGTTCTCTAAAGTAAAGAGAAGTTCTAGCTATAATCGTATTTCTAAACAGAATCATGTTTCTAATAAGAAAAATGTTGTTTCTAATGTTGTGACTTTAGAATATTAGAAATCTGACAGTCTCAATAGAAAAAAAAAATCATAGTAATCTAAATACATCTGTTACCACTAACCCTCTAGGACCCAATATGAGTTGGGTACCTAAATCTGCTTGATCTTTTCAGGTGTGCCTAAGGAGTGAGCTAAAAACAGAAATGTGGTACATGGACAGTGCTTGCTCTAGGCATATGACTGGTGATAGAAAGAAATTCACCAGATTAGAAAAGAAAAAGGGAGGTACAGTAAGCTTTGGGGACAAAGCAAAAGGAAAAATTGTTGGTATTGGTGTTGTAGGTTCTAATCCTTCAATAGAAGATGTATGCTTAGTAGAAGGATTATATTATAACTTGTTACGTGTAAGTCAAATTTGCGATAAAATTAAAAGAGTGATCTTTGAACCATCTTATTGTGAAGTTCAGAACATGCATGATAACAAAACTTTATTTGTTGGAAAAAGGTTTGAGAATATATACCTAGTAGATCTCTTTGATATGCATAACCTAGACATATGCTTAGTTTCTATCGATAATTCTAGTTGATTATGGCATAGAGGACTTGGACATGCAAGCATGCACCTTATTGCTAAACTATCTAAGAAAGATTTGGTTCGAGGTTTGCCAAAGTTGAAATTTGAAAAAGATCACATTTGTGATGCTTGTCAATTGGGCAAACAAACTAGAACATCTTTCAAATCTAAGGGCATGGTTTCTACTTCTAGACCTTTAGAGTTGCTACACCTTGATTTATTTGGACCTATTACTCCTTCTAGTCTTGGAGGAAAATTCTATGCATTTGTTATTGTAGATGACTATTCAAGATTCACTTGGACACTCTTCCTTAGAAATAAGGATGAGTCATATGACATGTTTGTTCATCTTTGCAAGAGAAATACAAAATGAGAAAGGATAAAACATCTCTGCAATTAGAAGTGATCATAGAGGAGAATTTGAAAGTCAGAAATTCAATGCTTTTTGCAATGAATCAGGAATCTTCCATAACTTCTCAGCACCTAGAACACCTCAACAAAATGGAGTAGTGGAACGCAAAATAGAACACTTCAAGAAATGGCCAAAACCATGCTGAGTGATTCTAAATTACCAAAGTATTTCTGGGCAGAAGCCATTAACACTGCCTGTTATATTCTAAATAGGGCTTTGGTAAGATCTAAACTTAAAAAGACTCCATATGAGCTATACAAAGGTAGAAAACCAAATATTGGTTATTTTCATATTTTTTGGTGTAAATGCTTTATTCTAGATAACAAAAAAAATCATCTTGCTAAATTTGATGCTAAATCTTATGAAGGAAATTTTCTAAGATATTCTAGTAATAGTAAAGCATATAGGGTGTTTAATAAGAAAACTCTAGTCGTAGAAGAATCTATTCATGTTGTGTTTGATGGATCTGACTCTACTTCTAGAATTTTAAAAAATGATGATGTTGTAGATTCTAATCAAGAAAGGCTGAATGAACAATCAGAACAACTAGAACAGCCAGAAAGTGAGCAGAATATTGATAATCAGGCTGAACCAAAAGATGAAAGTCAAATGCCAGAAATAGAAAATGAAGATTCTCAATTACCAAAAGAATGGCGATTTCATAAATATCATCCACAAGAGGACATTATGGGTAATCCTTCAGAAAGGATGATGACTAGAGCTCAATATAAGAGATATTTTGGTAATGTTGCTTTTGTTTCTCAATTAGAACCTAAAAATTTAGAAGATGCTCAAAATGATGAAAGTTGGATTTTTGCTATACAAGAAGAGCTAAATCAATTTGAGATAAACCAAGTTTGGAAAGTTGTTTTCTAGACCTAAAAACCATTCTGTTATTAGAACAAAATGGGTGTTTAGAAATAAGCTTGATGAATAATGAATGTTGTGAGAAACAAAGCAAGGTTAGTGACTCAAGGGTACAACAAAGAGGAAGGTATCGATTTTGATGAGACCTTTGCTCCAGTTGCAAGACTTGAGGCCATTAGAATGCTTTTCTACATTTGCATGTTTTAAAAACTTCATGTTGTATCAAATGGATGTGAAAAGTGCTTTTCTAAATGGTTTTCTAAATGAAGAAGTGTATGTAGAACAACCTCCTGGTTTTGAAGTATATGATAAACCAAATCATGTTTACAAACTTACTAAAGCTCTTTAGGGTTTGAAACAAGCTCCTAGAGCTTGGTATGAAAGATTAAGTAAGTTTCTATTAGAAAATGGTTTTTCTAGAGGAAAGGTTGATACAACACTATTTATCAAAAATAAAGCACATGATATTTTAGTGGTACAAATCTATGTTGATGACATAATCTTTGGTTCTACTAATGATCTTCTTTGTAAGAAATTTTCTAAGATTATGTAGGGTGAGTTTGAAATGAGCATGATGGGAGAATTAAACTTCTTCCTTGGACTTCAAATCAAACAATGTGAAAATAAAATTTTCATAAACCAAGGAAAGTATACTAAGGAATTGCTGAAACAGTTCAAGATGGAAAATGCCAAGGTATATAGTACACCAATGAGTCCATCCTCAAAATTAGAAAAAGATGAAAAAGGTAAGGATGTGGACATCAAATTGTTTAGAAGTATCATTGGTTCTTTACTATATCTAACGGCAAGCAGACTTGACATTCACTTTAGTGTTTGTTTATGTGCCAACTTGAACCATACCTATATGCAAAAATTTATTTTTTTATTTGTGCAAATGAGTAGATTACTAAATCTTCTTTCTAATAATAAGTCTTTAAACATTAATGACCTTAGTTCTAGCCTTAGTGATTTGAATACCCAAGAAATGAATATCGCTCATGTAGAGAATCAGCTACATAACTAGTCTATCCCGAAACATGATGTTAATACTATTTATAAAATTGTTTCATTTGATTTTTTTTCTTATTATTCAATTAAACAAACCGAACAATCTGTTCCATTAAGCCACATGCATGAAAATATTCATTTGTTTTCTCCCCAAGCTATTATGAAGCACAAAGAAAATATAAATTCTTGTATATAGGTATGGTTCAAGTTGCAATTAAACCCTTATTTCGAGTTGGTTTAGATATTCCTGTTTTTGCATGTTTGCGAGATGCAAGACATTTGAATTTTTTAAATTCTCTTTTAGCTATGATTGAATTCAATTTAGCTAATGGTCCTATCTATTTTAATTGTTATCCAAATTTTTCTTTGTCTCTTTATGATCCAAACATTTTAGATGCTTTAACTTTAACAATTAAATCTAAAAATATGAACTTTTTAGATAATACTAGAAATAGCTATTTGAAACAAGATATTAATAACATTAGAATTGAAAATCAATTACAACAAACTCACATACTGTAACACCCCTTCCCGGTCCACCCGTTAACCCGAATGAACCGAGTCGAGATGTTACAAAACTGGTTGACTGTATGGTCTGACATGCTGAAAACATACTGTATATTGAATATAATAACATGCTGATACTGTTTCCAAAAATAATGTAATTTATATTTACAAAACATGATACAAGTTTACAAAATGAAATGGGCCCAACTGTGTGCCCTGTACATGCCATAAAAAGAAAAAAAAAATGAGTTTCTACCCTGAAGACCGAGTCTTCTACAGATGAACTGCAGCAGTTGTACGCGGACTCTCTATGGACCAGTCTCAAAACCTGCGAGTTAAACAGGTAACTCGCTGAGCAAATAATGCTCAGTGGATATCTCAACAAATAAAGAAACAATTAAACACATACATATATAGAAAGAACCATGGAAACATATATGGCACATATAAGCTCACACATTATGATACTTTCATGATATCTTGATTATCTTTTGTACTGTTTATAATCCTGTATAATTCATGAAATGTTATGTCAAGATATCTGAATGGCTCCATAAGGTTATAGTGAAACCGAAGTGATAAGATAAACTGTATGAAACTGGATGAAACTGTATGCGATAGGCCCCGAACCGGATTCGCCTATGCCAATATTGTCCGTTTTGGTGCCCCTAACCGGATTTGCACCGCACGGTTTAATCATATCCACTCAACGGCCTGTAGCCGGAGTTCCAAACTGTATGGGGCGCAGATCTGCTATTCTATGTCGCGACATAGCCTTATCTACATGGTTTCTACCTAACCTCAATGGAGCTTAAGATTAGCATGTCAACAATATAACACAATAGCACATAAATGGTTTCACAACGTCATCGTTCATCATATTGATTTGATTTCACATCATATGAATGCTTGTATGTTGTTTTAATCCATTTTCTTATGTTGTATTTTTGTTGTAAAATGATTGGATGCATGCATGTTGAGCAAAGGAATGTGATTACATAGCAAATGAAAGGCAAAAGAGTGTCACAGCACAAGTCGCGACCGCGTATGTGAAAGTCGTGAGCACGACTTGTGCATCTTGAGAGTCAGTGTGTTTCTAGCTGAAGTCGCGACCGCGCAGCACAAGTCGCGAGCGCGCTTGTGTGATTCGCGAGCGCGAGATGCGCACACTGAGAGTCAGAGAGCTTCTGGCCAAAGTCGCGACCGCGCATGTGATCCTCGCGAGCGCGAGTTGTGCAATTGAGAGTCAGAGAGCTACCTGACTCAAGTCGCGAGCGCGCAATAGGAAATCGCGAGCGCGACTTGCTTTCCAGTATGCCCGAGCGCGCGACGTGATTCTGTGCAGTCTGTATTCTTTTGGCCATAACTCTCAATAGCTAACTCCAAATTGAATGATTCAAAAGCCCATGTAAAGATAACACAGAAAGGAACAAATAACTCTTCTATGACAATTCCTAATTCCAT
Organism: Jatropha curcas; assembly: GCF_041381405.1. Lineage (NCBI taxonomy): Eukaryota > Viridiplantae > Streptophyta > Magnoliopsida > Malpighiales > Euphorbiaceae > Jatropha > Jatropha curcas. The sequence continues at coordinate 5,920,587 of NC_143151.1, read as the reverse complement.
CATTATATGGGTTCAAAATCAAGATGAAGTTGCTGGTAACATTTCCAGCAAACTCTGTTTCCGCCTCATATGTTCATCCCCTGTTTTCACATCATTTCCAGTACTTCCACCCAACAACAAGCAACATATCATCTCATTGGCAACACACCACACAATTTACATGCAAAGAAAATAGTAGACAACATGAGATATCAAACCTTGACGTCAAAAGGCTTGACCTCTGTTTTAGCTTCTCTTTTCTGCAACTTTGGAACTTTCTTCTCCTATACACAAGAATTCTCATAACTCATCTCCACTACAACTAAATTAAATAGAAAATAACATCACACTTCAAGGAATTCTACTTACTTAGAGTGGACTTACTGCGTAACTTGCATGAAAAGTGCAAGGAAATGGAAGGGAAACGTAAGAAGAAAATGAAAAACGTGAAAATAGGAAAGTGAAAATGATAGGAACGGGTAGACTCTAGAAGCAATGACTTGGCTGTGTAACATATCTACTTGGTACCTCAAGTGTACAAAGACACAACTTAATACCCACACTGTATGTTTGGCTGCAAACAAGGCCTAAACTTTTTCATGCAAATAAGTCCACTTATCATCTCATGCTACTCCAACCGGGTTTGGTTCAACCCAACTCACCCTTCCTCTATGAAATGACTCAACTCAACGCACTAGGATGTTACAATTCTCCCCTCCTAAATAAAAACTTCGTCCCGAAGTTTACCTGTTGTAAACAAATGCGGATATTGTTGTCGCATGGTTTCTTCTGATTCCCAAGTTGCTTCTTCTGTCTTATGATTCCTCCAAAGAACTTTCACCAATGCTATTTTCTTGTTCCGCAATTCTTTAGTTTCTCTGGCTAGGATCTGAACTGGTTCTTCTTCATAAGTGAGATCCGGCTGAATATCAATCTCTTCCGCTGATAATACATGTGAGGGATCTGATCTGTATCTCCTTAACATTGATACATGAAAGACATTATGGATTCGATCTAAGGTTGGAGGTAATGCTAGGCGATAGGCTAATGGTCCTACGCGTTCAACAATCTCGTATGGACCAATGAACCTAGGACTTAGCTTACCCTTTTGTCCAAACCTTAAGATCTTCTTCCATGGTGAAACCTTCAAAAATACTTTATCCCCAACTGAATACTCAATGTCTTTTCTCTTTAAATCCGCATAGGATTTCTATCGATCACTTGCTTCCTTTAGCCGTCTTCTGATGATTTCTACTTTCTCTTCTGTGTCTCTCACCAAATCTGGACCCAAAATCTTCTTCTCACTAAGTTCTGTCCAACATACAGGTGTTCTGCATCTTCTACCATACAATGCTTCATAGGGTGCCATCTTGATGCTCGCTTGATAGCTGTTGTTGTAGGCAAACTCCATGAGAAATACATATTTGTCCCAACTACCTTCAAATTCAATAACACATGATCTCAACATGTCTTCTAGGATTTGAATCACTCTCTCTGATTGCCCATCTGTCTGCGGATGAAATGCAGTGCTGAAATGCAGTTTCGTTCCTAATGCTTCTTGAAGTTTACCCCAGAACTTCGATGTAAACCTTGGATCACGATCCGAGATAATGGATGATGGAACTCCATGTAGTCGAACTATCTCACTAACATAAATTTCTGCTAACTTGTCGAGAGAATAGTCCGTCTTGACTGGTAGAAAGTGAGCTGACTTGGTTAATCTGTCCACAATCACCCATACTGCATCATGCTTCCGCTGTGTCTGAGGTAAGCCAGTAACGAAATCCATCGTGATCTGATCCCATTTCCATGTTGGCACTGTTATTGGATGAAGTAACCCGGATGGCAGTTGATGTTCTACTTTTACTTGTTGACATGTTAAACATCTTGTTATAACATCTCCGATGTCTCTCTTCATGCCCGGCCACCAATAGCCTGTCTTCAAATCTTGATACATCTTGGTACTACCTGGATGCATTGTATATAGACCGTTATGAGCTTCATGCAAAATCTTTTGTCTGATCTCACCTGTCTGTGGAACAACAACTCTGTCTTCATAGAATAAGACTCCACTATTATCCAATCTGAATTTCCCACCATGATCTTCCTGTACTTGTTTAACCCATAGTGCTATTTGTGCATCTTTCTTTTGTGTTTCTGCAACTTCCTGAATCCAAGATGGCTGGACTTGCATCTGTGCTAGAATAACTCCCTGCTGTTGCAACTCCATGCTGATTCTCATTAAGCTCAAAGCATACAAGGATTTCCGGCTAAGGGCATCCACTACCACATTAGCCTTGCCCGGATGGTAATTAATGACATAATCATAATTAGCCAGAATTTGCATCCACTTCCGTTGTCTTGAATTCAAGTCCTTCTGTGTTGGTAAGTACTTTAAACTCTGATGATCTGTGTAAATGTAACACTTTTCACCATACAGATAATGCCGCCATACTTTAAATGCTAGAACAATGGCTGCTAGTTCTAAATCATGGGTTGGATAATTCAATTCATGTGGCTTCAATTGTCTGGATACATAGGCCACCACTTTCCTATCTTGCATGAGCACACATCCTAACCCAGTATGAGAGGCATCACTGTAAATCTCAAAGTCTTTACCTGACACTGGCTGAGTTAACACTGGTGCTTCAGTCAACGTTCTCTTCAAAGTGTCAAAACTCTGCTGACATCTATTATCCCAATGGAATACAACCTCTTTCTTCAATAATCTTGTTAAAGGTGATGCAATGATGGAGAATCCCTTTACGAACCTTCTGTAATAACCGGCTAAACCCAGAAAACTTCGAACTTCTGTAACATTCCTGGGTGGTCTCCAATCAACAACAGCTTCAATCTTCTTAGGATCCACTCTGATACCCTCTGATGACACCACATGTCCTAAGAAAGAAACTTCTTCTAGCCAAAACTCACACTTACTGAGCTTAGCATACAGCTGTTTATCTCTCAAAGTCTAAAGTACAATCCGTAAATGCTTATCATGTTCTGCCCTGTCTCTGGAGTAGACCAAAATGTCATCTATAAACACCACCACAAACTGATCCAGGTATGAATGAAATACGCGGTTCATGAGATCCATGAAAACCGCCGGTGCATTTGTGAGACCGAATGGCATTACTAAAAATTCAAAGTGACCATATCGGGTCCTGAATGCAGTCTTGGAGATATCTTCTTCCTTTATCTGCAACTGGTGGTATCCTGATCTGAGGTCAATCTTAGAAAATATACCTGCACCTTTTAACTGATCAAACAAATCGTCGATTCGAGGCAATGGATACTTATTCTTGATCGTCAGTTTATTCAGCTGTCTGTAATCAATGCACAATCTGAATGATCCATCTTTCTTCTTAACAAATAATACCGGTGCTCCCCAAGGTGATACACTGGGTCTGATAAAGCCTTTATCTAATAACTCCTGCAGCTGAATCTTTAACTCTTTTAACTCTGCTGGTGCCATTCTGTAAGGTGCAATAGATACTGGTGCTGCTCCAGGATAGACATCTATAGTAAACTCCACTTCCCTCCTTGGTGGTAACCCTGGTAACTCATCTGGAAATACATCTGGATAATCACACACTGTTGGTATGTCTTCCACTTTCAACTTTTCTTTCTCTATTTGTAACGCACATACCAAGTATGCTTCACAACCCTTCTGAATTAATCTCTTTGCTGCCATGGCTGATATCACATTACTCAAAAACTCTCGCCGCTTCCCGACTACTGTAATCTCTTCCCCTGCTGGTGTAGATAACGTCACCCTTTTCTTTGCACAATCAACTAAAGCATTATGTCTAGATAGCCAATCCATGCCCAGAATAACATCAAATTCTCTAAATGGCAACTCCATAAGATCTCCTGGAAATTCCTTTCCATGAATAACAATTGGACAGTCTTTGATCACTGTATGAGTTGTTACTACATCTCCTAATGGATTGGTAACCAACATACCCTGACTCACATGTGCAACTGCTAACCCTTTAACCCAAGGTTTAGGTACACTAATGTATGAATGAGATGAGCCAGGATCAATCAAAGCATAAACTACATGCTCAAATAAAGAAAACTCACCAACTATAACATCTGGAGCTTCCTCCTCTTCTCTGGCTCGCATAGCATAAACCCTGGCTGGACCCCTAGTATCGGGTCTGTCTACAGTCTCTGATTGCTGTCTCTACACTCCGGAAGGCTCACCTCTACCTCTACCTGCTATGAACTGGGTAGGAACTCTTGCCTTCTTCGGACAGTCTTTCTTCTGATGGTCTGATGCTCCGCATGTCCAACATTTACCGGTCACCAACCAACAATCTCCACCATGTCATCTACCACAATGCTCACAAGGTGGATACGGATAACCGGCTGACTCTGCACCTCTACCGGTGCCTCTACCAGTTCCTTTGCCTGAACCTCGAATACCACCAGCAGAACTAGCCACAACTGATGCTGCTGGTGCATGAACACCCCTAGCTATGCCTTGGCTAAAAGAAGGTCTAGAACCAGCTGAACTACTAGCACCTCTGAATCTCTTGCTTTCCGGCTGATAGGTACTCGGTGTACTCGGAGTCTGATCTCTTCTTTGTTGAGACCGCTGGCGTCTAGTACGCTGATTAGCCTGAATTCGCTCTATCTCCTGAGCTGCCTCTACCAAGGCTGAGAATTCTCTGAATCTGGAAGCTACCACTCCCATCTGAATCTCATCATTCAAGCCTTCTTGAAACTTCTTACACCTTTCGGCCTCTGTAGACACTATCTGCTTACCATACCTGCTAAGTCTAGTGAATTCTCTTTCATATTCGGCTACGGACATTCTGTTCTATCGCAGGTATAAGAATTCCTTTCTTCTCGCATCTAGGTAAGCCTCTGTAATGAATTTCTTCTTGAATTCCTCCAAGAAGAATTGCCAAGTACGCTGATCTGCTGTCACTCTCTGTTGCACAGTGGTCCACCATGTATATGCCTCCTCTATCAGCAATGAAGTGGCACAAACCAACTTGTCTTCTGCTGTACACTGCAATTGTTCTAGGACTCTCGATGTCCCATCTAACCAATACTCAGCAAGCTCTGGGCTATCATCTTTACTAGCTTTAAATTCCTTTGCACCATATTTTCTAAGCTTCTCCAGTGGGGGCTTTCTCTCTCTTTCTACTATTACGGGTGCTTGAGGCATCACTCCTGCAATTTGTCTAAAAGTGTCTGCAAGTTGCTTTAACAGCACCTCTTGACCTGGTGCCACACCTTCCACTGGTCTAGCTTGACTTGGTGCTACTGGAGCCTCACCCTCCACTACTCTGGAGGCGTGTGACTCACTTTCTCCTTCTTGAGACATCCTCCTAAAATAATAACAACTGCTTAGTTCATCAGGGTAGTCATGGCATGTACATATACTGACTTATGCATTCAAGCCCGGGGAAATTAAACCTAGGGCTCTGATACCAAAATTTGTAACACCCCTTCCCGGTCCACCCGTTAACCCGAATGAACCAAGTCGAGATGTTACAAAACTGGTTGACTGTATGGTCTGACATGCTGAAAACATACTGTATATTGAATATAATAACATGCTGATACTGTTTCCAAAAATAATGTAATTTATATTTACAAAACATGATACAAGTTTACAAAATGAAATGGGCCCAACTGTGTGCCCTGTACATGCCATAAAAAGAAAAACAAAATGAGTTTCTACCTTGAAGACCGAGTCTTCTACAGATGAACTGCAGCAGTTGTACGCGGACTCTCTATGGACCAGTCTCAAAACCTGCGAGTTAAACAGGTAACTCGCTGAGCAAATAATGCTCAGTGGATATCTCAACAAATAAAGAAACAATTAAACACATACATATATAGAAAGAACCATGGAAACATATATGGCACATATAAGCTCACACATTATGATACTTTCATGATATCTTGATTATCTTTTGTACTGTTTATAATCCTGTATAATTCATAAAATGTTATGTCAAGATATCTGAATGGCTCCATAAGGTTATAGTGAAACCGAAGTGATAAGATAAACTGTATGAAACTGGATGAAACTGTATGCGATAGGCCCCGAACCGGATTCGCCTATGCCAATATTGTCCGTTTTGGTGCCCCTAACCGGATTTGCACCGCACGGTTTAATCATATCCACTCAACGGCCTGTAGCCGGAGTTCCAAACTGTATGGGGCGCAGATCTGCTATTCTATGTCGCGACATAGCCTTATCTACATGGTTTCTACCTAACCTCAATGGAGCTTAAGATTAGCATGTCAACAATATAACACAATAGCACATAAATGGTTTCACAACGTCATCGTTCATCATATTGATTTGATTTCACATCATATGAATGCTTGTATGTTGTTTTAATCCATGTTCTTATGTTGTATTTTTGTTGTAAAATGATTGGATGCATGCATGTTGAGCAAAGGAATGTGATTACATAGCAAATGAAAGGCAAAAGAGTGTCACAGCACAAGTCGCGACCGCGTATGTGAAAGTCGCGAGCGCGACTTGTGCATCTTGAGAGTCAGTGTGTTTCTGGCTGAAGTCGCGACCGCGCAGCACAAGTCGCGAGCGCGCTTGTGTGATTCGCGAGCGCGAGATCGCACACTGAGAGTCAGAGAGCTTCTGGCCAAAGTCGCGACCGCGCATGTGATCCTCGCGAGCGCGAGTTGTGCAATTGAGAGTCAGAGAGCTACCTGACTCAAGTCGCGAGCGCGCAATAGGAAATCGCGAGCGCGACTTGCTTTCCAGTATGCGCGAGCGCGCGACGTGATTCTGTGCAGTCTGTATTCTTTTGGCCATAACTCTCAATAGCTAACTCCAAATTGAATGATTCAAAAGCCCATGTAAAGCTAACACAGAAAGGAACAAATAACTCTTGTATGACAATTCCTAATTCCATCATTATATGGGTTCAAAATCAAGATGAAGTTGCTAGTAACATTTCTAGCAAACTCTGTTTCCGCCTCATATGTTCATCCCCTGTTTTCACATCATTTCCAGTACTTCCACCCAACAACAAGCAACATATCATCTCATTGGCAACACACCACACAATTTACATGCAACGAAAATAGTAGACAACATGAGATATCAAACCTTGACGTCAAAAGGCTTGACCTCTGTTTTAGCTTCTCTTTTCTGCAACTTTGGAACTTTCTTCTCCTATACACAAGAATTCTCATAACTCATCTCCACTACAACTAAATTAAATAGAAAATAACATCACACTTCAAGGAATTCTACTTACTTGGAGTGGACTTACTGCGTAACTTGCATGAAAAGTGCAAGGAAATGGAAGGGAAACGTAAGAAGAAAATGAAAAACGTGAAAATAGGAAAGTGAAAATGATAGGAACGGGTAGACTCTAGAAGCAATGACTTGGCTGTGTAACATATCTACTTGGTACCTCAAGTGTACAAAGACACAACTTAATACCCACACTGTATGTTTGGCTGCAAACAAGGCCTAAACTTTTTCATGCAAATAAGTCCACTTATCATCTCATGCTACTCCAACCGGGTTTGGTTCAACCCAACTCACCCTTCCTCTATGAAATGACTCAACTCAACGCACTAGGATGTTACACATACAACAAAAAATTAAAGACTTTGAGGAACTTTTAAATGAAGAAGTATGTTCAAATATTCCAATTGCCTTTTGGTCTAGAAAACAACATATAGTTCATTTACCTTATATAAAAGGTTTTGATGAGAAAAATATTCCAACTAGATCCAGAGCTATACAGATGAATAAACAATTACAAGAATATTGCTACAAAGAGATAAACGATTTATTAGATAAAGGATTAATTAGAAAATCTAAGTCCCCTTAGAGCTGTTCAACTTTTTATGTCCAGAATGCGGCAGAAATAGAAATAGGAGCACCTAGGTTAGTTATTAATTACAAACCTTTAAATAAAGTATTACAATGGATTAGGTATCTATACCAAATAAAAGAGATTTGTTAAAAAGATTACATAGTGCAAATATATTTTCTAAACTTGACATGAAATAAGGTTTTTGGCAAATATAAATACATGAATCTGATAGATACAAAACTGGCTTTAATGTTCCCTTCGGTCATTATGAGTGGAATGTTATGCCATTTGGTCTGAAAAATGCCCCTTCTGAATTTCAAAATATTATCAATGATATCTTTAACAATTATCATGAGTTTTTAATAGTTTACATAGACGATGTGCTTATTTATTCAAATGATATTGATCAACACTTTTCTCATTTCAAAAAGTTTTATAATATAGTTAAGCAAAACGGTTTAATTGTTTCTTCTCCAAAACTTAAACTATTTCAAACTAAAATAAGATTTTTAGGACATGACTTTTTTCGAGGTACTATTAAACCGATTGATAGATCAATTAATTTTACTGAAAAATTTCCAGACGAAATTACTGATAAAAATCAATTACAAAGATTTTTGGGATGTCTGAACTATGTTGCTGACTTCATGAAAGATATTCGAATCTTATGTCAACCACTGTCAATAGGTTAGGGAAAAACTCTTCTCCCTAGTCTAAAAAACATACCCAGCTTGTTAAGGCCATAAAATCTAAAATTAAGAGTCTTCCTTGCCTTTCTATACCAAATCCCGATTCATTCTTATAGTAGAAACAAACGCCTCAGATATAGGCTATGGAGGTATTCTTAAACAAAAATTACCAAATCAATCTTTGAATCGTTAGTTAGGTACCATTCTGGAGCATGGAATGATACACAAAAAGGTTATTCAACTATTAAAAAAGAATTGCTTTCAATAGTTTTATGTATTACAAAGTTTGAAAATTAACAAAAAAATTCCTTTTACGAATTGACTGCTTAGCAGCCAAAAATGTTTTAGAAAAAGATGTTAAAAATATTATTTCAAAACAAATTTTCGCTCGATGGCAAGCCATTTTATCGTGTTTCGATTTTGAAGTTGAAGTCATTTCTAACTCTTTACCTGATTTTCTTACTCGCGAATTTTAGCAAGGAAAAAATAGAAACAAATAAGTTTTTCCCTTTATCTGAAGAATTTGTTAAGCAAAACTTAATAGGCACTCCCATTAAGAATAAAATTACAAGAGAAAGTTATGGAAAAAAGAGTGTGAGTATTTTTTCTCAATTACCTGGCCCTTCAACAACTCAATTACCAATACCAGCTTTTGCTTCAACTACTTCTGTTACAAATAAACCAACCAATTACCATAACGCCCTTACCGATGTATCGTCATCTTCTACAATTAATTATCCTTATGTTAATAAGGATATAGAAATACCAATTACCTACATAGAAAAGGAATATACTAAATGTTCAAATTTTTTAAAAGTCGCTCAAAAGGTATTTCCTTCTAACTAATTTATTGTAAATGAATAAATGAAATGAAATGAAATAAAACAAAATCAAATTAAGTAACTTAAAATGAAATACGACAAAAATCAATTCAGAAACAGAAGTGGATCGTAGTACTTACCTGATAGGGCGGTTAATGTGGTCATAAAGACTCAACCTCCTTATTGTACAAACTGTCCTTTTTATTAATGCGGGTGTAAGTGTCCAACCACCAGAGCGATCTATGCATAAATACCCTTTCACCCACCATTGACAGTAAATATCAGATCAAATAATGATGATGCTTCGTTCATTGAACCCTTTGCACTTCTATAAATGGAGGCTTCCCTTTGCATCTTCTTCACTTCCAGCATTCAAAATAAATCCTTTTCTTAGATAATCCTTCTCCATGGCTTTCAGAAACCAAGTTTCATCCTTCGTCGAATCCATCCCTGACGACCTATGGTAGATTCCCCCTATGAACCAGCTCGTTTGGCTGAAATATTTCAAAGACCTAAAACCCGACCATGGTTTCTTGTCTTGGCTCGTCACACACTTCAATCCTAACACCATGGTTTTCCGGTTTGAAGACTCTGAAGTAACTCCGAACTATGAGGAAATGTGTGCCGTGATGGATTATCATCCTGAACAAGATGAAACTCCGGGTTTGCCTCCAAGTCCTAGGTATGATCTAGCCGAGATTATGGCCCTGTGTCCGGTTTACCTCCCTGACGGCATAACTTCGGATCAAGGTCTTCCTTTAGAGCCTTTTCTGAGTAGGGTTCTGTCCATGGATATAGATCCCTCTTGGATTCGAGCTTGTTGTTTCTTGATATTGAGTGTGTATGCCATAAAGAACTGCCAACCTGGGATTGGAGATTTTCGACTTCTGACAGTTGTTTGTGACATGCAACTGTATCATCGTACTATCTTCATGATGATCATGGGAGAGACGATGTGCTGGGTCAGGGATATTGCCCTTCACATTACCAACTTTAATGTTCATCATCGTGGTTGTCCAATGTTGTTGCAAGCCTGGGCTCTAGACAAGTTAAGCTTGATTCTTCCGGTCCCAGCTCGTTTGATTCCAACCTATGGTCCTGCCAACTCTCGGTCTCGTTCTCGAAGACATTTCGACTTTGGGGATAACCCGACAATCCGGTGGACTTGTCCTTAGTGGAGGATCAGACTGGTCACTACTGGAAGCATGAACCTCAACTATGTGTTGTATGCCAGTCTAGACCGTTCCATGGCCTATTTCCCAGACAGGGTCAGCTGTCAATACGGAATGATACAGCGCATTCCCAGAATCCATAACTTCGAAAGTGGTCTCATAACGCCGCATCTTTTGACAAATTTGGTTGACTGTTGGCGAAACCGAAACACCAGGTACCTAGGTGAAAGAGTGATGCAGGACACTGTGACACCCGAGTATGTCAACTGGTTTTACACCCCATGATGATACTAGGTTCTGCCAAAATTGGCGTCTGACGATAGCCCCTACTGGAATAAATGCTGTTGTTGCTTTCTCTATCTTCTTTTATGTTCGGGCCATGAGCTCCTATTTAATATATCTACTTTTCTTTCTATTAATGACTCCGACGGTTCTGTCTTTATTAATTCCTGCACACATGGACAACAAAAGACAACAAAGCTTTTCTTTCGAAATTATTTATTGTGTTAGTTATTTGGGCCTCCTGCCCCTAGGTTAATAAATAAGGACTCATAAAAATGAATTATTATTTAAAGATAGAAGCTTACATTAGGAAACAAAAAGAAGGGGGGGACTATTTTATTACCTGCACAGATCAAACAAAAACAGCATATGCAACTTCTTTATGTATGCATGAACCTACATGAGTACTAAGGTTTTATTCATGGTTTTATTGATCTTTCCAAGGAAGTCACTGAGAAAATGGTATTTGTTCGCTTGATCAATGTTTTAAAAGAGTTCATCACTTAGGCAGGACCAACAGCCAGAACATTTTCAAAGTAGATGAGTCAATCTTGATCAGATAAGTAGATAGGAAGGTATTGCATTCTTTAACCATATCCCTGAAACAAAAGGAAGAAAAATTTTGAAATTCAAACCCTTTATTGATCTTACTTCTTTTCAACATTATACAGAAGTAAAGAAAATTTATTTTAATACAATGGTCATTTATTCTAACTACTCATTTGCCTATTCTCCTCTTAATCAAATTGATGGCATTGAGCAACCAATCACAAATCTATCACGAACGCATGACATAGATTTCGCATTTAAACTAAGCACCACGCGTTAATCCCGAAAATTTCATTTTTATTTTTATTTGTTTTGTATGCTCTAACTTTTGCCTAGGCCACCCTTTCGGGTTTTCAACCTAGCGAGCTCATTTCTTGCCTAAGCCGCCCTTTCAGACATAGAATCTTTTCATTTGGTCCTGATTGACAATCCGATTGACAGGCTTCCCTTCCATAGTAATTAATTCAGCGGCACCTTTGGCTAGTAGCTTCTGAACTCTGAATGGTCCATGCCAGTTGGGTTTGAATTTCCCACCAGGATGATTTTGAGCTTCATGATCCAACAATCTGATCAATACCAAATCTCCATTCTTTAAAGCCCTTGGATGTACCCGTTTGTTATAGAAACGAGCAATCCTTCTCTTTCTCATCTGATCCTGGAATCGATCATTCAATCTTCTTCCATCTAGAAGCGCTAGATCCTCGTACCTTTTCTTAACCCATTCTTCCTCGGTCAGACCAGCTTCCACAAAAACCCTGAGAGACTTCTTTTCGAGCTCTATCGGTAACACTGCCTCCATCCCATATACAAGTTCAAAGGGAGAAGCTCCATTTACTAACTTGAAGGTAGTGCGATGCCCCAAGTGCGCGAAAGGGAGTTTCTCGGCCCAGCTTCTGTAACCTCTCACACATCTTTGACAGGATTCTTTTAATCTCCTAATTCGCGGCTTCTACTGCACCGTTAGCTTGAGGGCGATAAGGAGAAGAATGGTGATGCTCAACCTTATACTTGTAAAGCAACTGACCAACATCTGCTTGAAAATGAGAACCATTATCTGTAACTATGTGATGGGGAACACCATAGCGACAAAAAATGTTCTGTTCAATGAATCTAGCCACATGTTTGGCGGTCAAAGTTTTATAGGATTGAGCCTCGATCCACCTAGAAAAGTAGTCCACTGCAACCAATATATACTGATGGCCGTTCGATGCTGCTGGTGAGATTTTGCTGATGATGTCTATACCCTATGCAGAAAAAGGCCAAGAAGGAGTTATCGAATGGAGTTCAACGGCAGGTAAATGGCTTTTATTATCATGATATTGGCAAGCTTTGCAATGACGTACATAATGAATGCAGTCACCTTCCATCTGCATCCAAAAATAACCTTGCCTCATGATTTTTCTTGCTAAACTCATGCCGCTTAAATGGGTACCGCAAACTCCCTCATGAACTTTCTTCATTATATCTTCTCCTTCCTTTTTACTCACGCATCTTAGCAGCATCCCGTCCCAAGCTCTTCTATAAAGTTCACCATCAGCCAGGATATAATTCAAAGCCATTTTTCTGAGAACTGCACGGTCTTCTCTCGTCGTATCATCAGAAAAAGTTCCGTCTCTCATATACCTCAGAATATCCGTAAACCAGGATTCTTCCTCCGACTCCACCTGATTCACAAAATGTTCTTCATAGCACGGGATATTGGCTGCGGTAATGATGAATGGCTTCTTTGGAACTTTACTTAAATCCTGCCAAGCTGATGCTAAGTTTGCCAAGGCATCCGGAATTCTGTTATAGGTTCTTCCTATGTGAGTGAAGGTAATCTTATCAAAGAGTGTTGCCTTCTTCAACAAGTACTCGACATAGGGCTTCAATCTCTCTTCTTCTACCTTCCATCTCTCGTTGGTGTGTTCAATAACTAATAACGAATCTCCTATTACCTCGACTTCCTTAGCACTGGATGTAAGAAGAGCTTCCATTCCCATGATGCACGCTTCATACTCAGCCATATTGTTAGTGACCGAAAACAACAATCTTTTGCACATTGTGGTGACTTCGCCATCAGGTGCTTCTATAACAATACCAGCTCTGGCTCCGTTCCTATTGGCTGATCCATCAAAGTACAACTTCCAAACCCCTGTTTCGATACATAGCAAGTGTTCATCTGGAAACTCCAATTCCCATAACTCATCATCTGTAACGGGATTCTCTGCGAGGAACTCTGCCATAGCCCGACCTTTGACCGTTTTCTTCGTTACAAACTCTGCGTCCACACTACACATCTGAATTAACCACTTAGACAACCGTCCTTCTAGAGTAGGCATTCTTTGCAGATACTTCATAGGATCAATTTTCGAAACGAAAGTGACCCTGAAGGAATCAAAGTAAGGCCTCAACTTCTTTATCGACCATACTACTGCCATACACATTTTCTCCACCAAGTTGTACTTCTCCTTGATCGACAATAGTTTCTTGCTAATGTAGTAAATGGCCTTTTCTACTCCAGCGGCGTCCAGCTGTACCAACATTGCCCCCACTCCTGCATCCTCTATAGACAAATACAATATCAGAGGTTCTCTTGGTCTAGGCGAACTCAGCACTGTGAACCCCTTCCCCAAATGTCATAGGCGTGTGATGCATATGATGAATGAGAAGAAATACACGTAATGTGTGTGAGTCGCCACCTTGTTTAATTATTTTAGGGTAAACTAGGAAAAAACCCTAAGTGACTCCATTTTTAATTAACCTAGTTACTAGATTAATTATCCCAATGATTAAGGCACAGTCTACGAACCCGAGATGGATCCCGAGACTATGTCATGCTGATGAACTAACCGATGAATGAATGCTTTGCAGGGTGAATGATGGATTAATGAAATGTTTGAGTGATTTCGACTTGCCGCTCGGGGTTAAATCCCGAACGTGCCTACGTACTTCCGTTTGAATGGAAGATCAAAGTCAACGTAGTTCGATAGGCCTCTTTTAAAGGGCTTTGAATGATATGCTTAATGCATGGGTGTGTGTATGCTTAGTGCATGATTTTGTGTATGCTTTGTGCATTTTTGTGTGTATGCTTTATGCATGATTTTGTGTATGCTTTGTGCATGATTTTGTGTATGCTTTGTGCATTTTGTGTGTATGCTTTATGCATGATTGTGTGTATGCTTCGTGCATGAGTGTGTATGCTTTGTGCATGAGTTTAGGCGTTTTGCCAAAAATTGATTGATTTTTAGGCATGTTGCCAAAAATGTTGATTTTAATGGCTTTTAGCCAAAATGATTTGATTTAGGCAATTGTTGCCAAAAATGTTGATTTTAGGCGATTTTCGCCAAAATGGTTGATTTTAAGGCCTTTAGCCAAAATGAGTTGATTTAGGCAATTAATTTACCAAAATGTTCGATTTAAGCGATTTGTCGCCAAAATGGTTGATTTTGAGGCCTTTGGCCGAAAATTGGTTCATCTTAAGGCATTTTGCCAAAAATGTCGATTTTAAAGGCATTTTGCCAAAAGATTGATTTTAAGCGATTTGTTGCTAAAAATGGTTGATTTTAGGCCTTTGGCCAAAATGTGTTGTTTTAGGCAATTAGTTTGCCAAAATGTGCGATTTAGGCTTTAATGCCACGATTATCAATTAATCGGGCGTTCGAGCTTAATCACAATTTATTGTCGAAACGTGATTGATTAAGGCTTTTAGCCACAATTATTGATTAATTGGACTTAAGCCGGATTTGTTCGAAATAAGGCAATTGAACCGTAGTTATTAATTAACTAGGCTCTTTTAGCCAATATTGTCGGATTAAACTTTAATACCACGATTATTGATTAACCGGGCATTTAAGCTTAATCAAATTAATTAAGGCAGTTTATTTACCAAAAATAATGACGTCGATGCATTTATGCAATTGTAGAATTATTAAGAGTAGAAGAGAAATATGCATGAAGTGCTAAAATTAAATAGGCAGAGTTTTGTTTACATACCTGATTTAATCGACGACCGCTTCTTAATTCCGGATTGAGCTCCTCGCTTAGGAAATATTAATTAATTTTAATTTGTTTAATTTTAATGTCCAAATATCACAATAAAAATGCAATAAAAATTAAATTAAATGCAAAAAGCGATAAAGAAAACGCAAGGAGCGTGAGAGGGAGAGGGTTTCGTCCGTTAAAACAAACAGAGGTGCCAAAATTGGACTGAAAATGGCCTATTTATAGGCCATTTTCGGGTCCAGGGCGGCAGGTGCCGCCTGGCTCGGCGGCAGCTGCCGCCCAAGAGGCTGGGCGGCAGGTGCCGCCCATGCTGGGCGGCAGGTGCCGCCCAGTCGGTGGGGCGGCGGGTGCCGCCCATGCTGGGCGGCAGGTGCCGCCCAGTCGGTGGGGCGGCAGGTGCCGCCCATGCTGGGCGGCAGGTGCCGCCCATGCTGGGCGGCAGGAGCCGCCGTGTCCGGCGGCCAGCGCCGCCGTAGCTGGTGGTGGCCACCATGTCTCGCTTCGGGAGCTTTTTTGGGAGTTTTCGACCTCCAAAAATCATTCTGGGATCGGTTCTGCGATCCTCGTGAAATTTCGGACGTTTCAAGTACCATATTGACATATTTCCAGTAAATGTCCAAAATGGCCTCCGGTCCGGCCGGACTGTTTGCACAGTTGCTGTAGCAAAGTCAAACTAATTGGCATGGCACTGTAGCAGCGTGTTTTCCTCCATTTAAAGAGTTTCACATGCCACCAACAACATGAGAAGCCTCAAAATTTGAGTATTCACAAGCACTGGTGGATTCATCAAATACTTCTTTATATGATCAAAGGCTTTTTGGCAGTCCTCATTCCACTTAACTGGCTGATTCTTCTTAAGTAGCTTGAAAATCGGAGCACAAGTGATGGATAGCCTGGAAATAAACCTGCTGATGTATTGAATTTTACCTAAGAAGCTTCTCACCTGACGTTCGGTTCTTGGCGGTTCTATATCCTGAATGGCTTTTATTTTATCGGGGTCAACCTCAATCCCGTTAGGTCCTACAACAAAACCTAACAACTTCCCTTTTGTTACTTCGAATAGGCACTTTTTGGGATTGAGTCTTAAGTTGTACTGCTTAACCCGTGCAAAGAACTTTTCCAGCATTTCTGCGTGCTCTTCCTGTGTTCTTGTCATGATCACCATATCATCTACATATACTTCCAATCCTTTATGGATCATATCATGAAATAATGTTGTAGCCATTCTCTGATATGTTACCCCGGCATTCTTCAGTCCAAATGGCATCACTCTATAGCAAAAAGTTTCGAAATCCATGGTGAAGGCAGTCTTGTGCTTGTCGACTAAGGCCATCAGTATTTGGTTGTATCCGGAGAATCCGTCCATTATAAAATAACATCCCATTCCGGCAGCACTATCGATCAAAACATCTATGTGCGGAAGTGGAAAGTCATCCTTAGGTGAGGCTTTGTTTAGGTCCCTATAGTCAACACAGACCCTTATCCTCCCATCTTTCTTCATCATAGGGACTATATTGGCCAACCATTCCGGATAGTGTACTACTTCCAAGAATCCTGTATCCAACTGCTTCTGGACCTCAGCTTTGATTTTATCCTGCCATTCTGGTCTGACCCGTCTCCTCTTCTGCTTCACTGGCTTAATATTTGGGTTAGTAGGAATGAAGTGTTCTGCGATTGATCTGTCGATCCCTGGCATGTCGGCATAGCTCCAGGCAAATACCTTTGAATTTCTTCTGATACATTCTTGAAGATCCTGTCTAAGTTCAGGTTTGAAGTCTGATCCGATTTCGATTATTTTAGGATCTTCAGTGGTGCTTAAGTTAAATGCAAAATGATGCAATGCATTTATGTCAAATATGCGCATGGTATAATCAATGCCATGAACGTGACAATCAGGAAAACAAGAAAACAAATAATCAAAGTTCACTTCCATTGATTGAAATAATAAAGGGAAACCATCCAAATTGTTCTCAAAACAAACATCTGAAAAACAAAAGACAGGATTAATAGCCTGCTCAATACATTCATCACAACTGTTCTTTATTGCTTGAATTACTTCATCAGCATCTGGTGCTTATTTTGCTTCCGGGGTAGCTTCTGCTTTGGCCTTTCTATGCTCTGCCATCTTCAGCACCTTCCTCTCTGCTTCTTCAGCATCTTCAGCAGCTAGTACTGACTGGAGGATCCTCGCCTTAGCTTTCTGCTCTTGCACCATCTTGGAAGCTTCATTCCCAATCCCCAGGAAATCTTCAAATTCAGATATCTTCTTCGACCAATCAGCTTCAGTGCCTGCTTGCGTCATACCCACCATGAACTCTATGCCTTCAACCAACTGTTCGAAGGAAGGTTCAGGAGACTTGATCAACTGTTCAGTAAAGTCTGTCATGAAGATTTCCAGGCCAGGGTAGGTCTTCCCTCTACTCTGAAATTCCCCTGAAGCCTCTGGGACAAAGAAGATCTGATTTAGATTTGGCTCTCTTATCGGAGACTGGATCTCATACTTTTCCTTCTTTCTGTTCTCTGAATATCCCAGCCCACGTTTATCTTGTTGTCCATATGCTGATTAGAGAGGTTCAAACCTTCCTTGTAGCTCCCGGCCTAGCCCTTTGCCATACTGCCACTGCATCTTTTTCATCATTTTTATAGAAAAAGGGCTCATTCTGTTTACTGCACTCTTACTCCCATTAACTGGCACATCAATCACAGCCACTTGGAAACCAGACAAAGGCACTGTCAACTCAAGACCTTCCACTGCAGCCACATTCAAGTCCTCTTGCGAATTAATGGTTATCACCTCGGTACCCCATGGAACCTTCACTTTTCTGTGCAAGGTGGACGGAATTGCTCCTAGAGGATGGAGCTATGGTCTTCCCAATAATAAAGCATAACTGGCCAGAATATCCAGAACGACCACATCCACCCAACTCTCTATAGCCTTTGTTGAGATTTTCGCTCTGAAATTCCCTTTTACGTTGCGCATGGTATTATCATATGCTTTGACCACCATGTTGGACGGTTCCAGTTCTGACTCCTTTATCTTGAATTTTGACAACATCTTCAATTGGCATACACATAAGGCAGACCCGTTGTCCACCATTACATTTCAGGTTTCACGCCTGTTGACAGCAATCTGAATGTATAGAGGCTTGAAGTGGTTCCTTCCTTCTGGCGAAAGGTCAGAATCAAAGAAGGTAATTTCACCAATTTTGCGCTGCAGTACATTTATCATGTCTACACTCTGTATCCTGGCAGGCACTCTAACAAATGTCATGGCTTCCAACAAGGACTCCCTATGCTCCTTGGAGGCTATTAGCAAATGCCACAATGAAATATCAGCCTTTGTTCTTTGCAACTGACTCAACACTGAATTTGCAGTTACACCGCTAGGTGTTCTGTTTTGGCTGCTCTCGCCCACTTCAACAGTCTTCTTTTGCATTTTTCCCACTTCCTCTTCTTTCTTTTTTCTCTTTTGACTATTCTTCGCCCTTGTCCGTTGTCTTCTTCCTTGTGCCATCAATGGCAACTTCTTTACCCTTAGCCTGGACACTGCTGTCAGGATTATACACTCGTCCGCTTCTGGTTAAGCTTTGGATGCCTACTTCATTCACATCCTCCTCACTGCTATAATACCACTGCTCTTCTTGATCAGCTAGACTTTTCTGGATTGCGAGCTGAATCTGCTCGTCCTCACTCTCTGGTACTTCGCCCACTTTTACAGTAATGCTCTTCTCAATCTCTATCTTTACGGGCCTTTTCTCTTCATCTTCTTCGCTGCTGCAATCGTCCCATATATTCAGCATGGCACACATCCTTTCTTCCCACTCAGCTTCTGCTAATACCAGTTCCTCCAGTAGACCGCTTCCGATTGCATTAACTGATCCACCCGACTAAGACTTGCGGGGCGGATAGTTGTACTGGTATTGAGGCAGTGGATTGTTCTTGGTGCTGGGCTTGTTCCTCTCGGAGGGTTTGGTTATCTTTCCACTGTCTCTCAGATCTTGAATGGCGTGCCTCAACTTAAAGCAATCATCAGTTGAATGCCCCTTGCATTGATGGTAATCACAGTTCTGATCCATAAACCTACCATGTACAGGTTTAGTTGGATCGGCTGGCAGCTTTGAAAGTACTCCGTTCTTAATGCAGGATCTCATGACTGTACTCAAAGGTCTACCCAGATCGGTGAATTCTCTTCTCACTCTTTCATTGACAGCCCCCACTGTGTTACTACTTCCTCGATAGTTGCCAAACCCTCGACTCTTCTTCTTTTCCTCCTTATACAGCTCTTCTATGTTCAAACCAACCCTTTGAACTAGAGCAAAATCAGTGAGTGGTTGGGTCAACATTGTCTCTTTGAAGAAGGGTAACAAGCTTCTACTGAAGATTTTGATTAATTCTTGGTCCTTCGGCCTCGTCTGGACCATGAACAATTTGGTTCTCCATCTTCGGTAATAATCTGAGAAACTTTCGTCTTTTTCCTGTCTCAGACTCTCCAAGTCTCTAAGGCCGAACTCATCGCTCTCATCTGTCTTGAAATGCTTAAGGAAAGCAGTCTGAAGTTTAACCCAGTTCCTTTGTACTTCTATCTCCAGATTGTCATACCATCTTCGATAGCTTTTATGCAGTGTCTGAGGGAATGCCCGTAGCACGTCCTCTTCATTATATCGGTTCATTTGTGAAACCCGAAGGAACTCAAACAGATGGGACCGTGGGTCATTGTCTCCTTCAAATATGGTGTGCTTGAAAGTCTTGAAGGATGTAGAATTTGTGGGACTCATAACATATTCTGTCACATGGAAGTTAGTAACAGGGTCTTTCTCTTTCGCATCAACCATCTTCTCAAACTTATCTTTCAGTTCAGCCTCGAACTTATCTTTCAATTCAGCAAATTGCTTACTCAGATCATTCTCGACTGGGACAGCATCACCAGTAGATGCTTGATGACCCGAGGTAGGTTCCGGAGACTCTCTTTCATCCACTATATGCTGATAGCATAAAGTGGGTGGAACCTGATTCTGAGCTCTATCTTGAGCCAGAGCAGCAGCAATAATTTCAGTGATAGTCTTGATCTGGGCTGGGGAAAACCCGGTCTCATTCGGAGTATTATCAACCATCTCTACCAAATCTGAATCTGAAACTGACAAACTTGAGTGAATCCCAGGACTAACTGGATAGGCTCGGGGATTGGGGACACTCTGACCAAACGTTGACCAGGGCGTCGTTGCCAAGCTCTCGAGGTGATTTCCCAAGAAGGATCAATTCTGACTGATAGATATAAACACCTGGGTTAAAATGGGTCCTGCATGTATGCATGAGAAATAATAACACATAGAATGAGAAATGCAATTCTAATGTGCTAATGACCGGTATGGAAATAAGATCTCGATTTCAACGACTGGACCAAAAATTCGGTACGAATAACATGGCAATAACTTATTTTGTATTTAAACATTTCAGGCATTATCTGTTGTCGATCGTCCATTTTTGGAATTTACAGTCGGCTATTTTCTCTCAAGTCTCTAACTTTTGCCTCGGAATAAAAGAATTTTCGAGCGGGATTATATTTTTTTGTTTTTGCGTCCTTACTTTTTGCCTTGGAACATAAGGTCCCAAGCAGGATCTCATTTTATTTTGTTATAAATTTTATAATCTCTCACTTTCTTTCAAATAATGCGAGAAATGTGAAAATATAAAGGAATCACAACCCCCTTATATCTCCCTTTCCTTTTGGGTATAAATTCACTATAAGTGATTGCATTATATTATTCAAAACGAATTTGAGGTCTAGTCTCAAGACCAAGGTCAAACATCCATACTGAAAATTAGCTTTTAAATGGCTGAAAAGAAAAATGTTACATGATGCGTGAATGTCACAACATATGTACAGTTTATAACACACAGGGGAACGGGAGTTGGGAAATGCATGCCTTCCAACCTTATTTCTTCCACACACGGATTCCATTGGTATAAATTTCGACATCTGTTTCCTAGGAATTGGTCTAATCTCGACAACCAACAGGGGGTTTTGAGATTGACGACATCAACTCTCGGAAATGAATGCGGCATAATAACAGCAAACAGAATCGGGTGTACCTTAGGGGAAGTAACTAAGGTTTTTTGACTATGTGCATTGGCTTTAGTCTTATTGGGCTTACAAAGTCTGGGTTCCGCAAACAAGATTCGGGCTTTGTTGGGCCTAGTCCTTTTGACGAACCTTTAAGGTACTAGGCTTGCGATTGGTAGTAATGTTAATTCTCGGATGGATGCACCTAAAACGCGAGGTTTAGGCTAGATCCACTGTCAAAGTTAACACCAGTACCGAAGGGTAATATGGGTAGAAAGTGGTGAGAAGAGAGAAATGCAGTATGAATGCAAAAATCCTAGAAAGAAAAGGAAAGCAAATAAACATATACGGACGATTAAAGAATTTTCCAACGGCTTTCTATTCAATTTTATTTAGAAAATGTAGGTTTTAGAGTCAATTCCTAATTGCAACCACTTATTTATTAAAAATAAGCGGGGATTAGTGGATGCAGAATCCCCTGTGAAGTCGCCAATCTGTTTTTGCCCCAAGAGATCCCAAATATCCCCGGAAGGGACCTCGGAAAACTTTTTGGTTTTGGTTTGGACCTCGGAAAACTTTTTGGTTTTGGTTTGGAAATGTGATTTTTTTATTTAATAAATGGTGACAAAACCTTTTAGGAACGCAATGCCGATAAATCGGTCTTATAAAATCTTTGAGTCGCCACCCATTATTTCGGCAATGGGACCGTTTTCAATTTTATTTTATAAAAAGTGACTTCATTTAACCCAATTTTATTTAAGGCCAATTATTTTGAAAGACTGGTCAGGCGCACCGTGTGCGGTTCTAGGTAAGGGAATTGGGTACGTTGGCCCATTGGAAGCCGACGCCCGGAAAACCGGCCTCTGTTTAACCTACAATTTCTAATTGATTTTATTTTAGAAAAACCAATTTTATTTAATTAAACCCAACCTGATTAAATCGAACCGAGTTCCTATGTGGAAAATTAATTAGTCGCCCCAAATAGATTCATTCATTGCATTCATACTCATTCATAATCACATCAATCATCCACCCATGGTAAAAATAATTTAAAAGACCCGCTCTTGCCTTATGGTTAAAGGCAGGCCACAAACCAAATTTGCAATATAATTATATTTAACTAAAAAATAAACCCTAAAATCTTATAAACATGCATAATAAAATATTAACCTATTTGATATGATTAAATCATAGTTTGCCCATTATTGGTTATTTCTTGAATTAAAAATTAAACATTTATTTAATTACATGAAATTAGATAAAAAAATAAAAATATTCTGGAACCCTAGAACAGTTGCGTCACGCAACTGTTCTATGAAGAACAGTTGCGTGACGGAACTCCTAGCTGCGTAACGCATCTGTTCGTGACTTTATCAAAATTTTCAGATTTATTAATCATTTATTTAAAACATAATATTAAATAAAACATAAAAATGAAATAAAAATTACGCACACGAACAGTTCCGTCACGCAGGTGGTCCAGGCAAAGTCGACTCCTTTTGGACATGAACAGTTGCGTCACGCAGGTAGTAGCTGTGTGATGCAGCTGCTCTGGTCTGTAACTACCTTTCAAACTACCCTTTTTACGTGTTCTTTTATCAACAGTTGTTTAATATTACTCAGAAATGTCCAATAACAGGCAGAAAATTATTTAATCAATACCAAACTAACCAAATGCTAATAAAACAAGATATTTAATAAATAAGCAACTAAAAATAAAGAGGGAGGTTTAAATAGTTACCTAACCCTCAGATTCGAGGATTGCACGTGGTTTAGATGATTTAGGAATAGGGTTTCACGATTCCAGAAGCATTCTTTGCCAAGTTTTAATAATAAAAAACCTTCTTTTCTTTTCTTTTCTCTTTTTTTGTGACTTTTTGTTTTGTGTTTCAATCTATGATCTCTAATGGCTTGATCTTCTTCAAGATTACTCACTGGAATTCTTGGAGAAAACCCTAGCTGCACTAAAATTTCTCTAAGTCCAAAAATGCCAAAGTCTAGAGAAAAGTCCCGTTTAAAACATAAAAATGTTGTATTTATATGGGTAGGGCAACAGAACAGAGCTGCGTCACGCAACTAACAGCTGCGTGACGGACCCGCGAGCTGCGTGATGTAGCTCACTTTTCGTACAGTTGCCGCGCATCCACACAAACAGTGCAAACCGTTACACGGGCCTGTCCAAGTGATGTCATCTTGGTTAGAGTTGCGTGACGCAACTACTAGTGCCGTCATGCAACTTATAGCTGCGTGACGCAACCCTAGCACAGGTCAGACTCCTTGAACCGGTTTGATTCAATTTTTTTGGTTTAAAGGCTTCTGGTTGACCCTGATTCCTTATTCCTCATCCCTATATCATCATCGGGTTAGGCGGGGGCATAAAATCACGCATCAACACCATGTCTTCGGGAAGGTCAAGTACATAGGCATTATTATTAGTCTTCCTAAGTATCTGAAATGGCCCAATCTTTTTCGAATCAAGCTTCTTCTGTCCTTCGTCATGTTCCTTGCGAAGTAAACCATGACCAAATCACCCTCAGTAAAAGATTTATAACGTTGGTGCTTATCAGTCGCAGCCTTATATTTTTTTGGCAGTAGTCATGAATTGCTGCGCTTGCTTAAACACCTTCACATGCTTGATAGCCAAGTTATTAGCTGCAATACTCTTCTCTACTCCTATTGGAAAGGAAAGGAGGTCAAGGGTATAGGCTGCTACCTTCCGGTAGACAATTGCAAAAGGTGACATCTTGGTGGAGCTATGAATAACACTGTTGTAAGCAAATTCTACTTGGGCAAGAGCAAGATCCCACATCTTCTTCTTTTCACTGCAAATGCACCTAAGGAGATTACCAAGAGTCCGGTTCACCACTTCAGTTTGACAATCAGTTTAGGGGTGAGCGGCACTACTATAGTGAAGTTGAGTGTTGTATCTTTTCCACAAAGTTGTCCAAAAGTGAGCTAGAAACTTTGTGTCTCGATCAAATGTGATAGTTTTGGGAATACCACGTAATCGAACAATCTCCTAGAAGAATAACTTTGCTATATGTGAGGCATCATTAGTTTGCTTACAAGGAATAAAGTGTGCCATCTCGAAGAACCTGTCTATAACAACAAAAGTAGAGTCAGCTCCGCATTGAGTTCGTGGTAAATCCAACAAAAAATCCATAGATAAGTCCTCCCAAGGTTGTTCCAAATTAGTCAACGGAGTGTAAAGACCAGTGTTTTGAGAATGGCCCTTTTGTGTCTGGCAAATTGAGCATTTCTGGACTAGTTTCCCTGCTTCCTTTTTTAATTGAGGCCAATAGAAACGAGTCTCTAATCCCGCAATAGTTTTGTGTCGCCCCAGGTGTCCACTCAATCCTCCACCATGGACTTCTTTAATTAATTTTTCCCTGAGGGAAGACCGAGGGATGCATAGCCAATTTTCTTTGAAAAGGTACTCGTCATTAACTAGGAACCCGTCAGTAGGCTGTTTAGCTTCAATCTTAGTCCATATGTCAGCAAAGTCTTCATCTGAGACATAAAGATCTTTAAGAAATTCAAACCCCACAATCTCTTGCTTAATCGTGACCAACAAAGCTGCTCTCCTGCTCAAAGCATCCGCAACCGTGTTACAAGTACCTGATTTGTGCTCGATGACATAATGAAAAGCACCAAATTAAGTTGCCCAACATGCAAGCATCTTGCTCACTTTTTTTTGAGTTTGAAAATGAGTTAAAGCCTGATGATCAGTGTAAATAACGAATACGCCCCAACAAATAGTGTTCCCAAATCTTGAAAGCTCGAAAAACTGCATACCACTCTTGTTCATAAGTAGACCATTTCTGCCTAGCTTCATTCAACTTCTCACTAAAAAATGCAATAGGTTTTCTAAATTGAGACAAAACACCTCCAATTCCAATCCCACAAGCATCACAATCAACCTCAAACAGCTTATCAAAATCAGGTAAAGTAAGAATAGGGGGTGGAAGTAAGCTTATCTTTGATTTCTTTTAAAGCTCTTATTTGCAGCTTCAGTCCACACAAACTGTCGAACCCTCTCCTTCTTCAAGCAATCTGTGATGGGAGCGACGATACTACTAAAGTTCCTGATGAACCGCCTATAGAAAGTAGCAAGACCATGAAAGCTACGAACTTCAGTGATGTTCTTGGGAATAGGCCAATTTCGAATGGCCTCAATCTTTCTGTCATCAACATGAATTCCTTTCGAGCTAACAATATAACCAAGGAATAGGATCTGCTCTGTCATAAAGTTGCACTTTTAAGGTTGATGTACAACTCATTTTTCTGCAAAGCATCCAACACCCCTCGAAGGTGCTGAAGATGTTCTTCCTTGCTGCGACTAAAAATCAAGATGTCATCAAAGTAAACAACCACAAATTTGCACAAGAAAGGACACAAAACCTGAGTCATAAGTCACATAAATGTGCTCGGTGCATTAGTCAACCCAAATGGCATAACCAACCACTTATATAATCCTTCCTTGGTCTTGAAGGTAGTCTTCCATTCATCTCCCTTTTTGATTCGAATCTGATGATACTTGCTGTGAAGATCTATTTTAGAAAACACTATAGATCCTGACAGTTGGTCCAACATGTCCTCCAGACGAGGAATAAGGAATCGATTCTGCACTGTGATCTTGTTGACGGCCCTGCTATCCACACACATTCTCCAGGTCCCATCCTTCTTTGGTACCAATAAGGCAGGAACCCCACAAGGACTAATGCTCTTCCGGATATGTCCCTTCTTCAGTAATTCTTCTACTAGTTCTTGAAGGATCTGGCTCTCCTTTGGATTCATTATATAATGGGGTAGGTTTGGTATCTTCGATCAAGGGATGAAATTGATTTGATGTTGAATGTCCCGCAAAGGTAGAAGTGTAGATGGTTCTTTAACTATTGCATGAAACTCATCTAGTAACTCTTTGACTAGTGGTGGTATTAGTGTCCCTTTATTAGGGACTGCCTCCGGTTTTATCAGCAATGCCAACGCACCTCTGGACTTCTCAATTGCACTAGATAATTCATGTACATTGGAAAAAACAGCTACTATGGATTTTCCCTCCACTTTAGAAGCTTTGGTAGAAGATCCAAAAGGTAAGACAATGATTTTCTTATTTTTTTTCCAAGTGAACATGTATGAGTTCTCTCTACCCTTGTGCAATGCATCTATATCAAATTGACATGGACGTCCTAATAGTACCTCGTAGGCATCCATATCCACAACATCACAATTAAAACAGTTTGAGTATGACTTTCCCATTGAAATAGGAACCTTACAAAATGGTTTACTTCAATTGTTGGACCCTCTTTAATCCACCCTACCCTGTACGGTGTAGGATGAGGTGCGATGGGTAAATTTAGTTTTTCAACCAGCTGCTTGGCTATCAAATTTTCACAGCTACAACTGTCGATAATAAGTCGACACACTGCTTCGCCAACCCGACATTTAGCTTGGAAAATTTTTCTCTATTGAGTTTTGCTTTCTTGTCTTGGAGAGCACAAGATTTTCTGAATAACAAACGTGACCTCACCTTCTTCTAAACCAGCCATGGATCCTTCATCTTTATCTTCTCCCTCTTCAACCTCAGGCACCTCATCAACTACATTAAATTGTCGACGCCCTTCATTAGCCACCCTTCACTCTGGACATATATTAGATGTATGAGCCCGATTTTCTGCAATGATAACAATAGTCTCCGGTTGGCTTCTGATATGGATTCAACTTATTGTTTTTGTCTGCCATAGGTGCCTTTCCCCAGGAGTCTTTCTTTTCTTCTGTTGAGGGCTGTTGTGAATTTTGGTTATTAGCAGGAGTTGTTGCTCTTGAATTCTGTCCACCGAAATTTCTATTGAATTGTTGATTTTCGGATGAATATTGTTGCCTGAAGTTCTGATTACGATTAGACGGTTGTCGAGGCTGCCGGTTAATTCTATCTTCTGCGCGTTTGGCCATCTCAATTGCATATGCCAATGTGAAAATTGCAGCTACACCCATAATACACATTATATCATGGTTCAGTTCCCCCCTAATAATGAGCTACCTACTTGGATTCGATTTCATAGTTGTCACAATGAGCCTGTAATCTCAAAAACTCTTTCGTGTACTCATCAACCTTTCGGTTTCCTTGAAAACAGTCATGATACCTGTTATTGTGAATACTCAAATTTTGAGGCTCAAAAAGCCTGTTTTCCTGGACTGCAAACAGTCCTGCCGGACCGGAGGCTATTCAGAAAGTTCACCGAAAGTATGCCAATATGGTACTTGAAACGTCCAGAAAATTACGAGGATCGCAGAACTGGTCTCGGAATATTTTTTGGAGGTACGAAACTCCCGAAAAAGCCTTTGGAATGAAAAACTAGCGAGTGGACAGTCCACGGCGGCAGCGCCAGCCGTCCACGGCGGGAGCGCCCGCCTAGTTTTCCCTATAAATACAGCCCCAAATCGACAGTTTTAGGGACTCGGTCTGTGTTGACGACGCTCTTTTCTCTCCTACGCTCCTTGCAGTTCTTCTACTGCTTTTCTGCATTTAGTGTAGGCTTTTATTACTCTGCTGTTGTGATATTTGGTCACTTAATTGAATTAATTTTAATCAATATTCCCCAAAGCGAGGAGCTTAATCTGGAATTTTCAAACTGAAGCTAAGAAGCGGCCACCGGTTAACTCAGGTAATAACAAAACTCTGCCCATTTAATTTCAGCATTTTGTGCATATTCTCTTCTACTCCAAATTCTAATTAAATAATTAAATAACTGCATTCACATCATCGTCATTTTTGGCAGCAAATTGCCTTAAGTAAATAAGTTTAGGCTAAAATGCCCGGTTAATCAATAATCGTGGTATTTAATGCTAAAACTCCGAACATATTGGCTAAAGTGCCTAGTTAATTAATAATTACGGTGTAATTGCCTTTATTTCGAACAGTTCGGCTAAAAGTCCAATTAATCAATAATTGTGGCTAAAAGCCTTAATCAATCACATTTTTGGCGACAAATCGCCTACAGCTTAATCAATCACGTTTTTGGCAACAAATTGCCTACAGTTTAATCAATCACGTTTTGGCAAAAAATTGCCTACGGTTTAATCAATCGCTTTTGGCAACAAATTGCCTATAATTCAAATAACCATTTTTTGGCGACAAATCGCCCAAATATCACCTTTTCTTTGGCAATAAATTGCTTAAATTACATATCATCTTTTGGCATGAATGCCTTAATCATCTTGGCGACAGATCGCCCAACAAAACCCCTTTTGGCACAAATGCCCTTAATCACTCAGGCGACAAATTGTCTAACCAATCAATCTTTGGCAACAAATTGCTTAATCAAATATCAACTTTTGGCACAAATGCCTTAATCAACCATTTTGGCGACAAATAGCCCAAACATCAATTTTCGGCAATAAATTGCCCAATCAAGCACCCTTTGGCAACAAATGCCTAAAACAGAAAATCAATCAATCTTCGGCAAAATGCCTAAAAAAAATGCACGAAGCATACACACACTCATGCATGAAGCATACCCCTTCAAAATGCCTTTGAATAGGCTTCATCGAACTACGTCGGCTTTGATCTCTCATTCAAACGAGAGTACGTAGGCACGTTCGAGATTTAACCCCGAGCGGCAAGTCGAAATCACCAAAACACTTTACTGGTCCAATTGTATCAATTTACCTTGCAAAGCATTTACACTTAGGTTAGTTAATCAGCATGACATAGTCTCGGGATCCACCTCGGGTTCGTAGATTGTGCCTTAAACTTTGGGATAATTAATCTAGACTTAGGTTAATTAAAATTGGAGTCATTTAGGGTTCTTTCTTAGTTTTCCCTTATAAAAATAAACTAGGTGGCGACTTCATAAAACACACATGTGAGCATACCTCGTTCCAGCATAATTTTGCCATTCGGGGGAGGGTTCACAATTTGGCAACTCTGCTGGGGACCTATGTAATCATTTTGCATAAAGTGGACTACAATTGCTGCATCAACTAACCTGCCCTTCTTCAGGGTATTATTTTTGTTGTGCTTTATTTTGCAGGGTACTCTAGCACGAATCAAGTGTTCTTTCTTTAAGAATACTGGATAAAGAAATTTGGACTTAATTGTAAAATTTAATTAAAACATTTAAATTTGTTGATTTATTTGCACGATTGAGAATCTTTTTCTCCATTGCATAAAAAACGAATTTCAAATGAATTTCTTCTCTTCTGTTCAAACTTCTGAGTCTGGATAGCGAGTAGCGCTGATCGGCAAGTCTCCTTGATTATGTCGACGGACAGCCAAAGCGTCCTCCTTGTTACCACAAACCATCCCTAATCCTTTTGGGGGTGGCCCATGAGTATGCGTACTATTGGACCCACGCGAAACTCTTTGTTTCACATGTGGTTAGGTATAACCTTACTCAAGGTTCAAGGGTCCCTTAATAAGCCAATTTTCTATTTGTGTCACAAGCTATAGAACCTATCCTTTAGGGCTGTATGCACCCAATGATGTGAATCATATCATTAAAATGAATTATGACGTGATATTGTGCGCATTCATGACATATCATCTCATAAACATTAAAAACATTAAAAAGAGCACAAAATATTCTTTTTAGTCATGCACAATTGGACAAGGGAGTCGATCTACCTCACATTCAGCTACCCTAATACACAATACTACCCACTGTACCCTAATCCAGCTACCCTTATCCTTCCAGGTACCCACTGTTCGAGTGCCTATCCAAGTTCCAGTCACACCTACAGTGCTATCACCAACCTCACCAGCTTCACCAATTTCACCAACTTCAACTGCACCAATGACATCACTTGCTAACATCCAAAATCTCATGGAACAACTGGAAGCCAGAATGGAGGCTAGAATGGATGAGGCATTAGCTGCCCAGAGAACTGCCCTAATAGCTGAACTAGGTAGTGGTAATGGAAATGGGGCTTCCGCTGTGGGAAGGGATCCTGCTACCTCCAATCAGGGACCTGCTGCTGGACCGACGTCCTCAAACCCTGCCTTTAATCTGGATGACATGCCCTCCAGAACTGCTGCTGAGCTGGAAGCTCAGAAAATGAAAGAAAAACTGGAACTCTTGGAAAGGTCAATCACTGCCCTTAAAACACATAAGGAAGTGGTGGACATGGACTCCTTATCCTTGTTCCCTGAAGCAAGATTGTCGACAAAGTTCAAGATGCCTAACATGGACAAGTTTGATAGAACCACTTGTCCCAAAACGCACCTGAAAATGTATGTGGGTGCCCTCAACCCGTTTGGCTTGAACAGTGAGCTCCTTGCTCAAGTTGTTTCAACAATCTCTGACTGGTGCCGCTTTGAGATGGTTTGTCAGCCTAGATCGGACTAAAATGAAGACCTGGGAAGACATGTGCAATGCGTTTAACACGCAGTACCACTATAATATAGAAGTGGATGTTACTCGGAGAGAACTGGAATCCACCAAACAAAAGAGCAACGAACCCTTTTCCTCGTTCCTTACGAGGTGGAGGGCCAAGGCCGCCCAAATGATCAATCGGCCTTCAGAACAAGAACAGGTAGACATAATCATCAAAAATCTGCTGCCTGTCTACCAACAACAACTGCAAACTCAGTACCTACCAACGTTTCAGTCGCTCATTGCTACTGCAACCAAGGTAGAGGATTTAATCCAAATGGGTCAACTGAAAGAAGACTCGGGTACCTCAAAATATAAGAAGCCTAGCCAAGCTAGCAAAGTTCACGAAGTGGCAAGTATCACCCCCACGAATCCTTTACGTGTGGGGAATATGAGAAATGGCAGCCAGTCGAGGAGGACTTACACTGATCTCGGGATGCCAATCCTTTTTGTATTCCGAGAGGCTGTCAAGGCAAATTACATTAAGCCTTTGGAAGCAAGGCCACCACCCAACCCATTGCCGAGGAACTATAGGGCTGATGAATACTGTGAGTACCATCATGGTAACGGGCACAAGACTGAAGCATGATGGACGCTTAAGAACTGCATCCAAGACCTGGTAGATAATGGTTCAATCATTCCAAAGAGTAAGCCAAATATTAGCACTAATCCTTTACCAAATCACGGGATAAATGTTATCGTTGCTGACCAGGAATTGATCGATCCTTTCGAACTATTCCTAGAAATGAATGACATCTGTGTCCTGGACCTGAATGACTTATCTAAGGAGGTCGATGCAATGACCAGGAGTGGGAGACAGTATGAACCAATAGTTCTGGACAAAGTCCAAAATAAGCCCTACCAAAGGGCAGCCGAGCAAAAGGAAGACCTGGTACTCTCGCAGTTAAAAAGACCTAGGCTAGGGTATAAATTTGGGAACTTCTGGCATCATCTTTCCCTCATCGCCAAGCTCTTTGCAAGGCCTTGAGTTAGCTGCAAACATCGGTGGAGGTTAGCCCTGAAGTGCTGGTATCCACCCTTACACAAGCATCCAAGATGCAAAGCATTGGGTTTTTTGACGATGACTTGCCCAAGGAAGGAAGCAGTCATAATGATGCACTCTACGTTACTGTTCAGACTAGAGAAAAGACTGTGCCCATGGTTCTTATTGACAATGGGTCAGCGTTGAATGTTTGCCCACTAAGGGTAGCTAGCTGTCTGGGGTTGAAGGAAGCAGATTTCAGTCCATCGGACCAGATAGTCAAAGCTTATGATAGCACCCGGAGGGAAGTGTTGGGGGTTGCTACATTGAAATTAGCAATTGGGCTAGCTATGATGGAAGTCCCGTTCCAAGTAATTGATGTGCCTACCAGTTTCAACCTACTCCTGGGACGACCATGGATACATCATACTAAGGCAGTGCCCTCTTCTCTGCATCAAAAGGTCAAGTTTCCTTACGAGGACAAAGTTATCACTATTCAGAGGGATGACTATAGCCAACTGAAGAAGACAAAGGGCCAGCATCTCTTTGAGGTCAACCCTGAGAATGCCAACCTGCCCCTCTCAGGATTTCAGTATGACACAGTACAGTGCATAGAGGGAAAAACTGCAAACTCTCGAATTCTCTTTGATTTCAGGACGACGCAAGTAAACTGCATGGTCCCTTTAATGCTGCAAATGTCCTACCTGCCGGGAATGGTTATGGCAAGGTCCGGAAAAACATACCCCACACTGCAAGCTTGGGAGTGTCCGGTGAACAAAGGGACCTTTGGGCTAGGTTATGAGCCCACTGATGAAGACCTTGCTGGAAAGACCAGGAGAAGAAAGAAGAAGAGTATACAGATGTGGCCTTACCTTTTGACTTTGAATGGTCATTTCTGCAAACCGGGAGAAACAATTCCTTATTGTGGCATTCAGGAACCATTCTACTTCCCGACAGCTAAGAAAATGCTGCCCGAGCTGGAAATATTTGCTGATGCCTAGGACAACAAGCCAGAGGCAATAACCGAGCTGGAGATAGAAGATCTTATGCAGCCCAGTCTCTTTGACGAGGTTGCAGTTGTTACTAGTAATGATGGGAACCAAGACTTGTTGAGCCTGATTAAGCCGAATAAAGGGTCTCTCACCAACTGGTATACCGAGGAGGAGCACGCTGCTGACAAAACCCTTCCCGAGCCAAAGCTAGAGTCTGGACCTGATGCCAAGTCCTGTACTGAGTCTGAGTCTGACCCTGAGTCTGAAATCGAGTCAGAGTCCAGTTCCGAGTATTCTGTATTGGATTTGGAAAATCCGGATTTTAAATTTGATGTAATTTTTGAGAACGATTTCGTCCTTATCAATAAAAGCTTATAGATCATTGGTTACCCTGCGTGTCAATCTCTCCAAGCATATCTTAGAAAAAATAATGAAAAAGAAATAAATGAAATAAAAAATGAAAAAGAGAAAATAATCATTGGCAAAGAAGAAAATGAACATACATACATTGCATCTTGTGAATACTCAAATTTTGAGGCTCAAAAAGCCTGTTTTCCCGGACTGCAAACAGTTCGGTCAGACCGGAGGCCATTTTGGAAATTTACCGGAAGTATGCCAATATGGTACTTGAAACGTCCAGAAAATTACGAGGATCGCAGAACTGGTCCCGAAATATTTTTTAGAGGTACGGAACTCCCGAAAAAGCCTTCGGAACGAAAAACTAGAAAGTGGATGAGCCACGGCGGCGGCGCCCGCCCTCCAGCCCGAATTTTCCCTATAAATACACCCCGAAACGACAGTTTTACTCACTCAGTCTGTGTTGACGGACGCTCTCTTCTCCCCTACTCTCCTTGCGGTTCTTTTACTGCTTTTCTGCATTTAGTATAGGCTTTTATTACTCTACTATTGTGATATTTGGCCACTTAAATTAAATTAATTTTAATTAATATTCCCCAAACGAGGAGCTTAATCTGGAGTTTTCAAGCTGAAGCTAAGAAGCGGCCGCCAATTAACTTAGGTAAATAAACGAAACTCTGTCTAGTTAATTTCAGCATTTCATGCATATTTTTCTTCTACTCCAATTCTGAATTAAACTGCTGCATCAATGCATTCACGTCATCAATTAGGCAAATAAACTGCCTTAATTAAATATGATTAAGCTTAAATGCCCGATTAATTAATAATCGTGGTATTAAAGCCTAAATCCGACAATATTGGCTTAAAATATCTAGTCTATCAATGACTATGATATAATCGCCTTTATTTCGAACAGTCCGGCTTAAGTCCAATTAATCAATAATTGTGGCTAAATAGCCTTAATTAAACACGTTTTTTTTCCCTTGGCAATAAATTGCCTATATTGCAATTCAATTGATCACTTTTGGCAAACAAATTGCCTATAAGTAAGATTAACCATTAGTAACATCCCTTCCCGGTCCACCCGTTAACCCGAATGAACCGAGCCGAGACGCTACAATCTGGTTGGACTTATATCCTGTCATGCTGATATCATCCTGTATGCTAAATATGAATATAAAACACTCCCAATTAAACTTCAAACTTCCAACATCTCCAACTAATCATCATAACACAACAACACTTTATATATATAGTCATAACTGTATAAATCCTCAATAGCATTTAATATCCAGCAATTAAGTGCATTCATGATCTATATCAAGTCTTCATGACCTAATCATACCAACTATAGTAACATATTTCATATTCAATCATTTCCTCCAAATACTTACACCACAATAATTACATGCTTCCATTATATTTCCAATCACATAAGCTCTAACAAATGTAATAATTATACATGCCATAAATCTTAATACATGCCATAATTCTTAATTATACAACTCTCAATCTACTATGACCAAATTAGTCACTTCTGCTTTGAAAGTACTCCTCAAGTCTTCAAGTAGCAACCACGATCTTCAACCTACGCGTGATAAAAATCGACGCGCTGAGTATAAAACTCAGTGGTGCTCATAATTCACATACTTAATAAAGTGCGATGGCAACTTACTTAAAATACAAAGTTCATAAAAGCATTGAAAATCATAGATTCAGTAAATTTCAACATCAATGCATCTTTATAGCAAAGAATAAACTTCTAATTCACACCATAAATAATTTAGTTCTAATTATCTCATAACTCCTTTACATGAACCTTTAATCACACATTATGATACTATCATGATCTTACCTGCTGTTCATTGTGTTGTATGAATGAAATCAAGAAACATGTAAGAATACATAACAGTATATGTTCATTGTCTTATTTGTTATTCATTATGCCGTATGACTTACGCACTTTTAGTCACATCATATAAGTTATGATTAATAACATCTCATGACTGTATGGCTCCTTAAAGATTCAATAAATAAACTTGTAAGCATATATAGCATTATACTTTCATGATCTTACCTGATGTTCTTTATGCTGTATGAACTCTGCAACTTTGATTAAACTCAGTGAATATCACAATGAATAAAGAAACATATAAGCACATACATATGTAGAAATAAACATTTACTCACATATGGAATGTAAGCACACATATCATGATACTTTCATTTTACCTTGATGATCTTTCTTGCTGTTTAGTATACTGTATGATTCATGCAATGTTATGTCAAGATATCTGTATGGCTCCATAAGGTTATAGTGAAACCGAAG
The DNA here is from genome assembly GCF_041381405.1 of Jatropha curcas. NCBI lineage: Eukaryota > Viridiplantae > Streptophyta > Magnoliopsida > Malpighiales > Euphorbiaceae > Jatropha > Jatropha curcas. The sequence goes on along the minus strand of NC_143151.1, from coordinate 5,885,190 downwards.
TGATAAGAAAAACTGTATGAAACTGGATGAAACTGTATGCTTGGCTGCTATGGCCTATATAATCATATCCACTCAACGGCCTGTAGCCGGAGTACCAAACTGTATGGGGCGCAGATCTGCTATCCTATGTCGCGACATAGCCTTATCTACATGGTTTCTACCTAACCTCAATGGAGCATATTAATGGTATGTCAATAGATAAAACAAATGCATAGTAACTGTGTCATAATTTGCATGCTTGTGTCATGTTAGTTTCACATGCTTATGTCATACAATTAACTACTTCATCATTTCATAAAATTTACTGCTGCGTACCTGTATGCTGATAGCCTCGCTAAGTGGGCAACTTGTGTCATGTTAGTTTCACACCATTTGCATGCTTGCATTTTGTTTTTATACATGTGTTCATGTTGTCTTTTTGCTTTAAAATGGTTGAAGACATACAAGTTGAGAAAAGGAATACAAGTGAATAGAATTCATAACTTCATACACCATTTCACATCATTTCACAATTGCATAGAATACAATTACAAGTTGTGTTTACCTCATTTCACATCATTTGCATGCTTGCATGTTGTTTTGATACATGTTCTAATGTTGTCTTTTTATTTTCAAATGATTGGAGGCATACAAATTGAGCAAAGGAATACAATTGCATAGAAAATGATGTCCAAATGAGTATCAGAACACAAGTCGCGAGCGCGCCATGCAAAGTCGCGAGCGCGAGAAGCAAATATGAGGGTCAGTGAGTTTACAGGCCAAAGTCACGAGCACGCAAATGAAGGTCACGAGCGCGAGAAGTGCAAAATGAGAGTCAGAGTGTTTCCAAGCACAATTCGCGAGCGCGCAAATGAAATTCGCGAGCGCGCGTCGTGTTTTCCAGCCTGCGCAGTCTGTACTATTTTGGTCATATCTCTCAATTTACAACTCCGATTTGGATGATTCAAAAACCCATGGAAAGCTAACACATAGCGGAACAAATAACTCTTCTATGACACTTCCTAATTCCATCGTTAAATGGGGTAAAAATCAAGGTGAAGTTACTAGTAACTTTTCCAGCAAAACTTGTTTCAGCATGAACTCAATATCTACTTCATTTATTCATTTCATCTCATGCTTTTTCACCATTTTCAGTCATCTTACTCAACATGAAACAACATATTTTCTCATTATCAACACACCACACAAATTCTCACGCAAGGAAATTAATTAAACTAAAAGAGATAGCACACCTTCACTCCAAAAAGCTTAAGCTCTTCTTTTTAGCTTCCTTTTTCTTCTACCTTTGAGCTCACCTCTCCTATACATGAGAATTCTTATGAATACTCTAAAAATATCACCAAATGATTCAAGTATGAAATTCAAGAAGGTTTACTTACTTGGATAGAATAGAAGTTGAATTAATGCTTGAATCCCATTAAAATTTTCACTACCATTAAACGTGATGGAGAAAGGAAAGTGGAAGAGGAAAGTAGAGGAAGAAGATGAAGATAAGGATGAAGAAATGAAAATGAAATGGAACTCACGGGTAGTCTCTAGAATATCATTGATTTTTATGTGAAAATTACCAAATGGTACCTCAAGTGTCAAAATGGTACAACTCAATACCTCAACTTTATATTTTAGTGCAAGCAAGTCCTACTCCTTATACTTTGATCTTTTTGTTTCCTTCAAGTAAGTCCACTTCTTTTCCTTATTTCAATTACATCCCATTCTACCCCACTCTGGACTCTAATGGCTCGAACCGGGTTTTGAATCAGCCTGATTCGACTCTAAGAACCGACTCGATTCAATAGAAAAATGGGACGTTACACTTTTGGCTAAAAGCCTTAAATCAATCATTTTGGCGACAATCGCCCAATCAACACTTATGGCAAACAAATTGCCTAAATCAACTCATTTTGGCTAAAAGCCTTCAAACAATCAATTTTGGCAGCAATCGCCTAAATCACATCAGCTTTTGGCAAACAAATTGCCTAAAATTAACTCATTTTGGCTAAAAGCCTTCAAATAATCAATTTTGGTGACAATCGCCTAAATCACATCAACTTTTGGCAACAAATTGCCTGAATCAATCTTTTTGGCTAAAAGCCTTAAATCAACACTTTTGGCAACAAACGCCTAATGAAATCAATCAATTCTTTGGCAAAATGCCTAAACAAAATGCACAAAGCATACACACACTCATACATTAAGCATACCCATTCAAAGCCCTTTTAAAAAGGCCTATCGAACTACGTCGACTTTGATCTTCCATTCAAACGGAAGTACGTAGGCAAGTTTGGGATTTAACCCCGAGCGGCAAGTCGAAATCACTTAAACTTTTCATTGGTCCAATTACATCATTTACCTTGCAAAGCATTCATTCATTGGTTAGTTCATCAGCATGACATAGTCTCGGGATCCACCTCGGGTTCGTAGATTATGCCTTAAACATTGGGATAATTAATCTAGTAATTAGGTTAATTGAAATTGGAGTCAACTTAGGGTTTTTTCCTAGTTTACCCTAAAATAATTAAACAAGGTGGCGACTCACACATTCACGTGCATTTCTGCCCTTAGTCATATACATTATATGCCAGTATTTGGGGTAGGGGTTCACAGTTTGGCGACTTCACTGGGGACACTATGTAATCATTTTACATAAAGTGGACTACGATTGTTGTGTAAACTAACCTGCCCTTCTTTAGGGTATTATTTTACTATGCTTTGTTTTGCAGGGTACCCCAACAAAGATTAAGTATTCTTTCTTTAAGAATGCTTAATAAGGAGAATTTGAACCTAATTGAAATTTACTTTAAATCATTTAAATTTGTTTATTTATTTGCACGAATTGAGAATCTTTTTCTCCATTGCATAAAAAACGAATTTCAAATGAATTTCTTCTCTTTCTGTTCAAACTTCTGAGTCTGGATAGCAAGTAGCGCTGATCGGCAAGTCTCCTTGATTATGTCGATGGACAGCCAAAGTGTCCTCCCTGTTACCGCAAACCATCCCTAATCCTTTTGGGGGTGGCCCATGAGTATGCGTACTGTTGGACCCACGCGAAACTCTTTGTTTCACATGTGGTTAGGTATATCCTTACTCAAGGTTCAAGGGTCCCTTAGTGAGCCAATTCTCTATTTGTGTCATAGCCTATAGAACCTATCCTTTAGGGCTGTATGCACCCAATGATGCGAACCATATCATTAAGACGAATTATGACGTGTTGTTGTGCGCATTCACGACATATCATAAACATTGAATAAACACAAAAAGAACACAAAACGTTCTTTTGTTTTTAGTCATTCACAGTTGGACCAAGAGTCGATCTACCTCACATCAGCTACCCTGATATACGAACCACTATACCCTAATCCAATTACCCTTATGCTTACAGGTACCCGTTGTTCGAGTGCCTATCCAAGTTCCAGTCACACCTACAGTGCTATCACCAACCTCACCATCTTCACCAACTTCACCGGCTTCACCAACCTCACCAACTTCAACCGCACCAATGGCATCACTTGCTGACATCCAAAATCTCATGGAACAACTCGAAGCCAGAATGGAGGCTAGAATGAATGAGGCATTAGCTGCCCAGAGAACTGCCCTAATAGTTGAACTAGGTAGTGGTAATGGAAATGGGGCTTCCGCTGGGGGAAGTGGTCCTGCTGCCTCCAATCAGGGACCTGGTGCTGCACCGACGTCCTCAAACCCTGCCCTAGATGACATGCCCCCCAGAATTGCTTCTGAGCTGGAAGCTCAGAAAATGAGAGAAAATCTGGAATTGTTGGAAAGATCTATTACTGCCCTTAAGACACACAAGGAAGTGGTGGACATGGGCTCCTTGTCCTTGTTTCCCGAAGCAAGACTGCTAACAAAGTTTAAAATGCCCAACATGGACAAGTTTGATGGAACCACTTGCCCCAAAACGCACCTGAAAATGTATGTGGGTGCCCTAAACCCGTTCGGACTGAACAGCGAACTCCTTGCTCAGTTATTTCAACAATCACTCACCGGTGCTACTTTGAGGTGGTTTATCAGCCTAGATCGGTCTAAAATGAAGACCTGGAAAGACATCTGCAATGCGTTTAACACGCAATATCATTATAACATAGAGGTGGACATTACTCGGAGAGAACTGGAAACCACCAAATAGAAAAGCAATGAACCCTTTTCCTCGTTCCTTACGAGGTGGAGGGCCAAGGCCGCCCAAATGATCAACTGCTGCCTGTCTATCAGCAACAATTGCAAACTCAGTACCTACCGATGTTCCAGTCGCTCATTGCCACTGCTACGAAGGTAGAGGATTTAATTCAAATGGGGCAACTGAAAGAAGACTCGGGAACCTCAAAATACAAGAAGCCTAGCCAAGCTGGCAAAGTCCATGAAGTGGCAAGCATCACCCCCACGAATCCTTTACGTGTGGGAAATATGAGAAATGGCAGTCAGTCGAGAAGGACATATACTGATCTCGGGATGCCAATCCTTTTGGTATTCCGAGAGGCTGTCAAGGCAAACTACATCAAGCCTTTGGAAGCAAGGCCGCCACCCAACCCATTACCAAGGAACTACAGAGCTGACGAATACTGTGAGTACCATCAGGGTAACGGGCACAAGACTGAAGCGTGTTGGACGCTTAAGAACCGCATCCAAGACCTGGTGGACAACGGTTCAATTATTCCTAGGAGTAAGCCAAACATTAGCATTAATCCTTACCAAATCACGGGGTAAATGCTATTGGTTCTGACCAGGAATTGATCGATCCTTTCGAGCAGTTCCTAGAAATGAATGAAATCTGTGTCCTTGATCTGAATGACCTAATTGAAGAGGTCGATTGTATAACCAGGAGCAGGAGACAGTATGAACCATTAGTCCTGGACAAAGTCCAAAATAAGCCCTACCAGAGGGTAGATGAGCCAAAGGAAGACCCAGTACTCTCACAGTTAAAAAAGACCCAGGCTAGGGTGTCAATTTGGGAACTTCTGGCATCATCCTTTCCTCATCGCCAAGCTCTTTGCAAGGCTTTGAGTCAACTTCAAACATCGGTGGAGGTTAGCCCTGAAGTGCTGGTATCCACCCTCACCCAATCATCAAAGATGCAAAGCATCGGGTTTTCTGATGATGACTTACCCAAGGAGGGAGACAGTCACAACGATGCCCTTTACGTCACTGTTCAGACCAGAGATAAAACTGTGCCCATGGTTCTTATTGATAATGGGTCAGCACTGAACGTCTGCCCACTAAGGGTAGCCAGCTGTCTAGGGTTGGAAGAAACAGATTTCATCCCATCGGACCAGATAGTAAAAGCATATGACAGCACCCGGAGGGAAGTATTGGGGGTTGCTACACTAAAATTGGCAATTGGGCCAGCCATAATGGAGGTACCGTTCCAAGTAATTGACGTGCCCACCAGTTTCAACCTGCTTCTGGGACGGCCATGGATACACCGTACCAAGGCAGTACCTTCCTCTTTGCACCAAAAGGTCAAATTCCCCTACGAAGGTAAAATTATAACGGTTCAAGGGGATGATTACAGCCAGCTCAAGAAGCCAAAGGGCCAGCCTCTCTTTGAGGTCAACCCTGAAAATGCCAATTTGCCCCTCTCGGGATTTCAGTATGACACTGTGCAGTTCATAGAAGGGAAGACTGCAAACTCCCGAATTCTCTTTGATTTCGGGACGGTGCAAATAAACTGCCTGGTTCCTTTAATGCTGAAGATGTCCTATCTGCCGGGAATGATTATGGCAAGGTCCGGAAAGACATACCCCACACTGCAAGCTTGGGAGTGTCCGGTGAATGAAGGGACCTTTGGACTAGGTTATGAGCCCACTGATGAAGACCTTGCTGAAAGGACCAGGAGAGGAAAGAAGAAGAGTATACAGATGCGGCCTTACCCTTTGACTTTGAATGGTCATTTCTGCAAACCGGGAGAAACAATTCCTTATTGTGGCTTCCAGGAACCATTCTACTTTCCGACAGCTAAGAAAATGCTGCCCGGGCTGGAAATATTTGTTGATTTCTGGGGCAACAAGCCTGAAACAATAACTGAATTGGAAGTGGAAGATTTCATGCAGCCTAGTCTCTTTGACGAGGTTGTGGTCATTACGGGAAATGATGGGAACCAAGACCTGCTGAGCCTGATCAAGTCGTACAAAGGGCCTCTCACCAACTGGTACGCCGAGGAGGAGCACGCTGCTGATAAACCCCCTCCCGAGTCAAACCTAGAGTCAAAGTCTGTAATCAAATCCTTTACTGAGTTTGAGTCTGACCCCGAGTCTAAAACCGAGTCAGAGTCCAGTCCCAGTTCTGAGTCGTCTGTGTCGGATTTAGAAAATCCAGACTTCAAATTTGATGTAATTTTTGAGGAAGATTCCGTCCTAATCAATAAGAGCTTGTAAATTATTGGCTACCCCGCGTGTCTATCTTTCCAAGCATTTCTAAGCAAAAATAATGAAAATCAAATAAACGAAATAAAAAATGAAAAAGAAAAAATAATAATTGGCAAAGAAGAAAATGAACATACATACATTGCATCTGACTGTGTGAATAGGGAACAGATCATTGAATGCTTGAAGAAGTTTGCCGATTACTTCATGTGGAAGGCAAGTGACATCACAGGAATTGACCCGACAATAGCGGTGCATAAGATTCCAGTATACCCTGAGGCTAAGCCGATAAAACAGAAGCTAAGAAGGCTGAAAATAGAATGGTCCTTGAAAATCAAGGAGGAAGTAGCCAAGCAACTGGAGAATAAGTTCATAGAACCCATTGCCTACCCGACGTGGTTAGCAAATATTGTGCCGGTGCCGAAGAAAGATGGCAAAGTCAGAATGTGTGTGGATTACCGGGATTTGAATAAGGCATGTCCGAAGGACGACTTCCCCCTGCCACATATTGACTTGTTGGTGGACCGAATGGCTGGACACGAGATGGTCTCCTTGACCGATCTCACTGTCGGGTACAATCAAATAATGATGCATTTGTCAGACAAAGAGAAAACGGCATTCATCACGAAGTGAGGAACCTACTGCTACAGGGTTATGCCTTTTGGGCTCAAAAATGCCGGGGCAACCTATCAAAGAATGGCAACGACCATCTTCCATGACATGATTCATAAAGAAGTAGAAATGTATGTGGACGATATGGTTGTTAAATCAAAAACAGCTGAAGAACATACAACAGCACTTGAGAAGTTCTTCCTTAGACTTCGAAAGTACAATTTAAAGCTCAACCCGGCGAAATGTCTGTTTGGAGCTACATCCAGAGTATTTTTGGGGCATATGGTTAGCCGGAAAGGCATAGAGATTGACCCTTCGAAAGCCAAAGCCATTTTGGAAATGCCAGCACTGAAGACAGAAAAGGAAGTTCGGGGTTTCCTAGGAAGGCTACAGTACATTAGCCGGTTCATTAATCAATTGGCCGAAACTTGTGGTCCGATTTTCAAATTACTCAGGAAAGGAGTAGCCATCAAATGGAATGAGGATTGTCAGAAAGCTTTTGACCAAGTCAAGCAATATCTGTTATCCCCGCCAGTTTTACAGCCACCAAGGCTAGGAAAGCCTTTGCTATTGTACCTATCAGTGACAGAAGAAGCGATAGGTGCAATGCTAGCTCAACAAGCAGAAGATACAAGGGTAGAAAATGCCGTGTACTACCTCAGCAAAAGGATGCTAGACTACGAGCTAAAATACAATAAGATAGAGAAGTTGTGTCTAGCTCTAGTTTGGGCTTGTACAAAGCTGCAGCACTACCTCTCGTCCTACACCACATACGTTATTTCTGAATCAAACCCCTTGAAATTCCTTATGGAGAGGCCGGTTCTTGACAGTAAGATGGCTAAGTGGTTGTCGGTGCTCGCAGCCTATGATTTAAAATTTGTACAATAGAAGGCAGTGAAAGGCGGAGCCTTGGCTGGTCAATTAGCAGAATTACCGGTCGAAGACCAAATGCCGGAGGTAGAATTTCCTGATGAAGACTTGTTGAGCTTGGAAAGTGAAGTCTAGGAAATGTACTTCGATGGAGCTTCAAACTACCATGGAAATGGGGTTGGAGTCGTATTCAAAACTCCTTGTGGAGAATACGTCCCAATCGCAGTCAAATTAGATTTCGACTGCACCAACAATGAAGCCGAGTATGAAGTTTGCATAAAGGGGTTAGAAGCAGCCCTGGAAAAGGAAATAAAGGTCCTCAAGGTTTTCGGGGATTCCAATTTAATAGTCTCCCAAGCTTTGAGAAAATGGAAAATTAAGGAAGAGCGTTTGGTTCCTTACCTACAACGCTTGGACGAATTGGCTCAGCAATTTGAGGATTTATCCTTCCACTACTTGCCACGAGCCAAAAATCAGTTTGCTGATGCTCTGGCTACTTTGGCCTTCATGGTTAATGTAGGGGGAGACCAAGTCATTCGACCTCTGACAGTTCGGCTACAGAAACAGCCAGCACATATCATGAATTTGGTGGATGACAAGCCCTGGTATTGGGATATACAGAATTATCTTCAGAATGAAGCCTACCCGGAGGGATCCGCCAAGACTGATCAACGGACATTGAGACAGTTAGCATCCAGATATTTCCTTACTGGGGGAGTTCTGTATAAAAGAAGTTGGAATGGCCTGCACCTAAGCTGCGTTGATGAGGGAGAAGCTCAAACCATCATGGATTCCTTACATAATGGGGAGTCTGGTCCACACATGCACGGGATAGCTCTGGCTTGAAAAATTATGAACCTGGGTTATTACTGGTCAACTATGAATGCAGATTGCGTGAGGCACGCGCAGAAGTGCCATGAGTGTCAAATTTTTGCTAAGCTGCAAAAACAGCCCCCGGTCAATTTGAATCCTATTGCTTCACCATGGCCTTTCGCAACTTGGGGCATAGACGTGATCGAAAAAATCCACCCAAAGGCTTCCAATGGTCACCAATTTATCCTGGTCGCCGTTGATTATTTCACTAAGTGTATTGAGGCAGCATCCTATTCGGTTTTGAATGCCAAGAAGGCGGCACAGTTCATTCGTACTAACATCCTTTGTCGGTATGGAACGCCATTTGAAATCATCACTGATAATGGGTCCCACTTTGAGAGTCAATTTTCTGATTTGTTGAAAGAAAAGAGAATCCAACATCATAAGTCCTCACCCTATCGTCCACAAACAAATGGGGCTGTAGAGGCTGCAAATAAGGCTATAAAAGTCATTTTGCAGAAGACAGTTAGAAAGTACAAAGCTTGGCATGAACAATTACCGAATGCCCTATGGGGATATAGGACTTCAATCAGAACGCCCACCGGAGCAACTCCGTATTCCTTAGTGTATGGTATGGAAGCAGTGTTGCCTATTGAGCTAGAAGTTCAGTCGGCAAGGATTATCCGGGAAAGCCAGATCAGCGAAGCAGATTGGGCTAAGAATTATCATTTTCAACTCTTGGGTATGGACGAAAAACGATTGCGAGCGATCCACCAAACTCAAGTTTACCAGAGAAGAATGGCATGGCATTTTAATAAGAAGGTCAAAGACCGAAAACTGGAAGAAGGTTGTTTGGTCCTGAAAGAAATTAGACAGCCAATCATAGACCCACGTGGGAGATTTCGTCCTCATTGGGCTGGACCCTATGTGTTGAAGAAAATTTTGTCTGGCGGAGCCGTCATTTTGACTGATTTAGATGGTTTGGAGTTCACGAGTCCATGTAATTTAGATCAGTTAAAAAGATATTATGTGTAATTGTAATCATTGCATGATGTAAGAAAGAGCTACATTAGACCTGATTCTCCTCGAAAAAAAAAAAAGAAATTATGTATCGGAGATATGTAGGCAACCCTCTTTGGGCGCAGTCTAAACATTAATGGAAAAATCATTTCATAATTCATTCTTCTTTGCCAAAAAGAAAAAAAAAAAGAAAAAAAGTGAAAAAAAAAGGAGAAAAACCCGCTAAGTCGAAAACCCGAAAGGGCGGCTTAGGCAAAAGTTGGGGCCCACTAAGTTGAAAACCCGAAAGGGCGGCTTAGGCAAAAATTAGAGCTTAAATAAATAAAGTTGGAAAATGCTTGGAAAGCTTAAAAGTCAAATGACATTCCCAATTAAAGCAATAAAGTCAAACAGTCCGAAGTCAAGCAAAAAGCAAAAGAGTCTAAGAAAAATAAATAAATAATGAAGTCTAAGTCCAAGTCCAAAAAAAAAACAAAACATACATCCAAAATCCAAAGTCAAGGTCCCAAATAAAAAGTCAAAAAAGTCAAAATAAGGGAAAAACAACAAAAGTCCAAAAGCCTATAAGAGTCCAGGTGTCCCGTCGCCTCCGTGGGGCAACATCCTCCGAGTCATCCCTAGCTGCTGAACTCTCTCCAACCTCGCCTGTCCGGGGAGCCAACACAATCTCCTCATCAGTCCCAACCTCATTATCAGCGTCAGCCTGAGCCTAACCTTCAAGTGCACTCAGCAGTGCGTTCCTCCTTGGCCTTTCAACCGGCCAGACAACGGCAATGAACAAGGTCCGATACTCAGGAGAAGTCTGGACACCGGCAGGATTAGGTAAAGGCCTAACCATATGATGGTCTCTAACCTAAGCCCTAAGGACGGCTCGGGTAACACCTGGAGTGATGGCTGAATTAGCTAAAATGTCATCCACAATCGGAATAGTCTGGTCTATCCCCATCTGCCTCAAAATGCGCGAAGCGCAGTACCACGTGCAATGTGTAAGGCCTAGCAGGTAAACTCGGGTGTGGCAGAAGCTAACCTGGATGAAGCGGGTGATGTCATACCAGGAAATGTACCACAGTACCTCATTTGGATCCAACTCAATCAGCCATGAGGTACATGCATCAGTAGACGGATGAGTGATCAGGATCCTCCGCATACGATACTGAAAGGGGTTGTAAGGCAAGAAAGTAGGAACAGCAACCACTTGGAGGTGGTCCTTTAATCAAACCTGAGTAATGGATCCTTTCTATTACAAAGGAACGAACCAAAAGAAAAAAGAAAAAAGGAAGAGGAAAAGGGGAAATACCTGGAGAATAATCGGAGAGACCGTCCAGTCATCGAAGCCTAAAGCAGCTCTGTCAAGGCTCCTGATAGTCTCTGCCAGCACAATGCCGCCGATGCAACCCATATCCTCCATCTGTCGAATCATGGGGCAGAGTCGCAAATCCCCAAAGCCTGGGTCCTTGTTGAACAAGAAACCAGCTAATAAGCAGAAAACCAAGGCCCGCATTCTCAGCCTCATCCGGTCTGGGCCGTTTGATTGAACCTCTGAAAATTCGTCAATCAGGGGCAGCAGAATTGCTTTCTGGTCACCAACAATCATGGCCCTAGCTTGTGGCCGGCTGAACTGAAACAGGCTTTCAAACGACCGAACATACCCAATTTTGACCTCATGCTTGACTAAAGGGGCATTGGGATCACACCCTATAATAGCGCAGAATTCCTCAAAAAGAGGGCACATCTCCTCTATCATGGCCCCGAACCGAAAAACGTGGGCCTCCGGGTCCCAAAGTCTGATGCAGGCCCGTAGAAAATCCCAGTCAATTACCACTCCCCTAAGGGTAACGATAGGAGACAGACCGTACCTCCCTAAGTTGATCTTTTCAACTTTGAAGAGACTCTTAGTCCAGCTGTGCATGCTGTGGTTATAAAAAAGGGTTCATTTTTGAAAAAAAAAAAAAATCAAGGAAAAAGTCAGAAATTGGAAATTCTGAAATGAATAAACATGCATACATATAAGTTGTTTAATACTAACCAAATGCAGGTGCAAATAAAGTACAGTATAGAAAATACAGGCAAAGAAAAGTAAAGACAACAACAGAAAAGCCTAGCAACCATTGCATCAGCGACGGGGTCTCCTCCGCCTCTGATCATCAAAGGCCCAGAAGTTCACATTTTGGCCCCTAAGGCCCAAAAATTCCCAATTTGTCCCCAAAGGCCCAAAAATGTCCAATTTGGCCACAAAGGCCCAGAAGTTCACATTTTGGCCCCTAAGGCCCAAAAATTCCCAATTTGGCCCCAAAGGCCCAAAAATGTCCAATTTCGCCACAAAGGCCCAGAAGTTCACGTTTTGGCCCCTAAGGCCAAAAAATTCCCAATTTGGCCCCAAAAGGCCCAAAAATATCCAATTTCGCCACAAAGGCCTAGAAGTTCACATTTTGGCCCTTAAGGCCCAAAAATGCCCAATTTGGCCACAAAGGCCCAAAAGTTCACATTTTGGCCCCTAAGGCCCAAAAGTTCACACTTTGGCCACAAAGGCCCAAAAATTCACATTTTGGCCCCTAAGGCCCAAAAGTTCACATTTTGGCCCCAAAGGCCCAAAAACTCACATTTTGGCCCCTAAGGCCCAAAAATTCGCAATTTGGCCACAAAGGCCCAAAAGTTCACATTTTGGCCCCTAAGGCCCAAAAATTCACATTTTGGCCCCCTAAGGCCCAAAAAATAATAAAATGAAAAAAATCAAGGAAATAGCCAAAAGGCGGGTCTTTTCGACGAGTCCGACTTTCGCTTACAAAATTTGTTTTTCAGACAACCACCGACTCTCATAAATCATTTTTATGGTTGCCAGTGGGGGGCAACTGTGAATACTCAAATTTTGAGACTCAAAAACCCTATTTTTCCGGACTGCAAACAGTCCGGTTAGACCGGAGGCCATTTTGGAAATTTACCGGAAGTATGCCAATATGGTACTTGAAACGTCCGAAAAATTACGAGGATCGCAGAACTGGTCCCGGAATATTTTTTGGAGGTACGAAACTCCCGAAAAAGCCTTCGGAACGAAAAACTAAAAAGTGGATAAGCCACGGCGGCGGCGCCCGCCGTCCACGGCTGCGGCGGCGCCCGCCCTCCAGCCCGGGTTTTCCTTATAAATACACCCCGAAACGACAGTTTTACTCACTCAGTCTGTGTTGATGGACGCTCTCTTCTCCCCTACGCTCCTTGCGGTTCTTTTACTGCTTTTCTACATTTAGTATAGGCTTTTATTACTCTGCTGTTGTGATATTTGGCCACTTAAATTAAATTAATTTTAATTAATATTCCCCAAACGAGGAGCTTAATCCGGAGTTTTCAAACTGAAGCTAAGAAGCAGCCGCCAATTAACTCAGGTAAATAAACGAAACTCTGCCTATTTAATTTCAGCATTTCATGCATATTCTTCTTCTACTCCAATTCTGAATTAAACTGCTGCATCAATGCATTCACGTCATCAATTAGGCAAATAAACTGCCTTAATTAAATATGATTAAGCTTAAATGCCCGGTTAATTAATAATCGTGGTATTAAAGCCTAAATCCGACAATATTGGCTTAAAGTATCTAGTCTATCAATGACTATGATATAATCGCCTTTATTTTGAGCAGTCCGGCTTAAGTCCAATTAATCAATAATTATGGCTAAATAACCTTAATTAAATACGTTTTTTTTCTCTTGGCAATAAATTGCCTATATTACAATTCAATTGATCACTTTTGGCAAACAAATTGCCTATAAGTAAGATTAACCATTTTTAGTGACAAATCGCTTAAATCGAAGTTTTGGCAGAATGCCTTGAATTAATCAATCTTTTGGCTGAAAGCCTTAAATCAATCATTTTGGCGACAATCGACCAATCAACACTTATGGCAAACAAATTGCCTAAATCAACTCATTTTGGCTAAAAGCCTTCAAACAATCAATTTTGGCAGCAATCGCCTAAATCACATCAGCTTTTGGCAAACAAATTGCCTAAATCAACTCATTTTGGCTAAAAGCCTTCAAATAATCAATTTTGGTGACAATCGCCTATATCACATCAACTTTTGGCAACAAATTGCCTGAATCAATCTTTTTGGCTAAAAGCCTTAAATCAACACTTTTGGCAACGAACGCCTAATGAAATCAATCAATTCTTTGGCAAAATGCCTAAACAAAATGCACAAAGCATACACACACTTATGCATTAAGCATACCCATTCAAAGCCCTTTTAAAAAGGCCTATCGAACTACGTTGACTTTGATCTTCCATTCAAACGAAAGTACGTAGGCACATTTGGGATTTAAACCCAAGCGGCAAGTCGAAATCACTTAAACTTTTCATTGGTCCAATTACATCATTTACCTTGCAAAGCATTCATTCATTGGTTAGTTCATCAGCATGACATAGTCTCGGGATCCACCTCGGGTTCGTAGATTATGCCTTAAACATTGGGATAATTAATCTAGTAATTAGGTTAATTAAAATTGGAGTCAACTTAGGGTTTTTTCCTAGTTTACCCTAAAATAATTAAACAAGGTGGTGACTCACACATTCACGTGCATTTCTGCCCTTAGTCATATACATTATATGCCAGTATTTGGGGTAGGGGTTCACACATCTGACTGTGTGAACAGGGAACAGATCATTGAATGCTTGAAGAAGTTTGCCGATTGCTTCATGTGGAAGGCTAGTGACATCACGGGAATTGACCCAGCAATAGCAGTACACAAGATTCCAGTGTACCCCGAGGCTAAGCCAGTAAAACAAAAGCTAAGGAGGCTGAAAACATAATGGTCCTTGAAAATCAAGGAGGAAGTAGCTAAGCAATTGGAAAACAAGTTCATAGAGCCCATTGCCTACCCAACATGGTTAGCAAACATAGTGCCGGTTCCTAAGAAGGATGGAAAGGTGCAAATGTGTGTCGACTACCGGGATCTGAATAAAGCATGTTTGAAGGATGATTTTCCTTTGCCTCATATTGACTTGTTGGTTGACCAAATGGCTGGACACGAGGTGGTCTCCTTGACTGATCTCGCTGTCGGGTACAATCAGATAATGATGCATTTGCCAGACAAAGAGAAGACGACATTCATCACGGAGTGGGGAACCTACTGCTATAGGGTCATGCCTTTTGGGCTCAAAAATGCCGGGGCAACTTATCAAAGAATGGCAACAACTATCTTCCACGACATGATTCATAAAGAAGTTGAGGTGTATGTGGACGACATGGTTGTTAAATCGAAAACAGTTGAAGAACATACCACAGCACTTGAGAAGTTCTTCCTTTGGCTTCGAAAGTACAATTTAAAGCTCAACCCGACAAAATGTCTGTTTGGAGCTACATCCGGAGTATTTCTGGGGCATATGGTCAGCCGAAAAGGCATAGAGATTGACCCTTCAAAAGCCAAAGCCATTTTGGAAATGCCAACACCGAAGACAAAAAAGGAAGTTCGGGGTTTCCTGGGAAGGCTACAGTACATCAGCCGGTTCATTAATCAATTGGCCGATACTTGTGGTCCGATCTTTAAATTACTCAGGAAAGGGGTATCCGTCAAATGGAACGAAGATTGTCAGAAAGCCTTTGATCAGGTCAAACAGTATTTACTATCTCCGCCAGTCTTGCAACCACCAAGGCCAGGAAAACCTTTGCTATTGTACCTATCAGTGACGGAAGAAGCGATGGGTGCAATGCTAGTTCAACAAGCAGAAGACACCTGGGTAGAAAATGCCGTGTACTACCTTAGCAAAAGGATGCTAGACTACGACCTGAAGTATAATAAGATAGAGAAGTTATGTCTGGCTCTAGTTTGGGCTTGTACAAAGCTGCAGCACTACCTTTCATCCTATACCACATATGTTATCTCTGAATCGAACCCCTTGAAATTCCTTATGGAGAGGCCGGTTCTTGACAGTAAGATGGCTAAGTGGGTGTCAGTGCTCGCAGCCTATGACTTGAAATTTGTACAATGGAAGGCAGTAAAAGGAGGAGCCTTGGCTGACCAATTAGCAGAACTGCCCGTGGAAGACGAAATGAAAGAAGTGGAGTTTCCCGACGAAGATCTCTTGAACGTGGAAAATGATGTTTGGGAGATGTATTTTGATGGAGCTTCGAATTATCACGGAAATGGAATTGGAGTCGTGTCAAAACTCCTTGTGGAGAACACGTCCCAATCGCAGTCAAGTTAGATTTCGACTGCACCAACAATGAAGCCGAGTATGAAGCTTGCATTAAGGGTTTAGAAGCGGCCCTGGAAAAAGAGATAAAAGTCCTTAGGGTTTTCGGGGATTCCAATTTAATAGTCTCTCAAGCTCTAAGGAAGTGGAAAATTAAGGAAAAGCGTTTGGTTCCTTACCTACAACGCTTGGATGAATTGGCTCAACAATTCGAGGATCTGTCTTTCCATTACTTGCCCCGAGCCAAGAACCAGTTTGCTGATGCCCTTGCTACTTTAGCTTCCATGGTCAATGTAGAGAGGAATCAAATCATTCAACCTTTGACAGTTCGGCTACAGAAACAGTCGGCCCACATCATGAATTTGGTCAATGACAAGCCCTGGTTTTGGGACGTACAGAATTATCTTCAGAATGAGGCTTACTCGGATGGATCCTCGAAGACTGATCAACGGACATTGAGACAGTTAGCATCCGGATATTTCCTTACTGGTGGAGTTCTATATAAAAGAAGTTGGAACGGTTTACATCTAAGATGCGTAGATGAAGGGGAAGCTCAAACCATTATGGATTCCTTACACAACGGGGAGTCCGGTCCACACATGCACGGGATAGCTCTAGCTCGAAAAATTATGAACCTGGGTTATTACTGGTCAACTATGAATGCAAATTGCGTGAGGCAAGCGCAGAAGTGCCATAAGTGTCAAATTTTTTGCTAAGCTGCAAAAACAGCCTCCGGTCAATTTGAATCCCATTGCTTCACCCTGGCCCTTTGTAACTTGGGGCATAGATGTGATCGGAAAGATCCACCTAAAGGCTTCCAATGGTCATCAATTCATCCTGGTTGCTGTGGATTATTTCACTAAGTGGATTGAGGCAGCCTCTTATTCGGTTTTGAATGCCAAGAAGGCGGCACAGTTCGTTCATACTAACATCCTTTGTCGGTACGGAACGCCATTTGAGATCATCACTGATAATGGGTCCCACTTTCAGAGTGAATTTTCTGATTTGTTGAAAAAAAAGAGAATCCAACATCATAAGTCCTCACCCTATCGTCCACAAACAAATGGGGCTGTAGAGGTTGCAAATAAGGCTATAAAAGTCATTTTGCAGAAGACAGTTCAAAAGCACAAAGCTTGGCATGAACAGTTACCGAATGCCCTATGGGGATATAGGACTTTAATCAGAATGCCCACCGGAGCAACTCCGTATTCCTTGGTATATGGTATGGAGGCAGTGCTGCCTGTTGAACTGGAAGTTCAGTCGGCAAGAATCATCCGGGAAAACCAAATCAGCGAAGCAGATTGGGTCCAGAATTACCACCTCCAACTCCTGGGCATTGATGAGAAAAGATTACAAGCGATCCACCGAACTCAGGTTTACCAGAGGAGAATGGCTAGGCATTTTAATAAGAAGGTCAAAGACCGAAAATTGGAAGAAGGTTGTTTGGTCTTGAAGGAAATTAGACAACCAGTCATAGACCCACGTGGGAAGTTCCGCCCTTATTGGGCTGGGCCCTACATTCTAAAGAAAATATTGTCCGGCGAAGCCGTCATTTTGACTGATTTAGATGGTTTGGAGTTCACGAATCCATGTAATTTAGATCAGTTAAAAAGATATTATGTGTAATTATAATCATTGCATGATGTAAAAAAGAGCTACATTAGACCTGATTCTCCTCGAAAAAAAGAAATTATGTATCGGAGATATGTAGGCAACCCTCTTTGGGCGCGGTCTAAACATTAATGAAAAAATCATTTCATAATTCATTCTTCTTTGCCAAAAAAAAAAGAGGAAAGAAAAGAGAAAAAGTGCAAAAAAAAAAAAGAAAGAAAAAAAGGAAGAACCCGCTAAGTTGAAAACCCGAAAAGGGCAGCTTAGGCAAAAGTCGGGGCCCGCTAAGCTGAAAACCCGAAAGGGCGGCTTAGGCAAAAGTTAGAGCTTGAATAAATAAATTAGGAAATGCTTAGAAAGCCCAAAAGTCAAAACTGTAATGTCATTCCGTTTCAAAGTAATAAAGTCAAGCAAAAGAGTCCATAAAGTTCAAAAAAAAAAAAAAAAAACAAAACAAAAGTCTAAGTCCAAAAAAAAAACATACATCCAAAGGAAAAAAATCAAAAGCCAAAATTCCAGATAAAGTCTAAAGTCCAAAAAATCTAAGCGTCTCGTCACCTACGGGGGGCAACATTCTCAATGTCGTCTTTAGGTGCTAAACCCTCTCCAACCTCGCTTGTCCGAGGAGCCATCACAATCTCCTCATTAGTCCTGTTCGCATCATCGGTACCAACCTGAGCCCAACCCTCAAGTGCACTCAGCAGTGCGTTCCTCCTTGGCCTCCCAATCGGCCAAACAGCAGTAATGAACCAGTTTCGGTACTCTGGAGAAGTATGAACACCGGCAGGATTAGGTAGGGCCCTAACCATGTGATGATCTCTAACCCAGGCCTTAAGGATGGCTCGGGTAACACCCGGAGTAATAACTGAGTCAACAGAAGTGCCATCCACAATCGGGACAGTCTGGTCTATCCCCATCTGCCTTAAAACGCGCGAAGCGCAGTACCACGTGCAATGTGTAAGGCCTAGCAGGTACACTCGGGTGTGGCGGAAGCTAACCTGGATAAAGCGGGTGATGTCATACCAGGAAATGTACCACAGTACCTCATTTCGACCCAACTCAATCAGCCATGAGGTCCATGCATCAGTAGACGGATGAGTGATCAGGATCCTCCGCATACGATACTGAGAGGGGTTATAAGGCAAGAAAGTAGGAGCAGCAACCACTTGGAGGTGGTCCTTTCACCAAACCTGAGTATAGATCCTTTCTATTACGAAGGAATGAACCAAAAGAAAGAAGAGACAATAAGCAATAGGAGATAGACCGTACCTCCCCAAATTGATCTTTTCTACCTTGGAGAGACTCTTAGTCCAATTGTGCATGCTGTGGTTATAAAAGGGATTCATTTTTGAAAAAAAAACAAGAAGAAGAAGAAGCTGACTGATTTCCTAGAGAAAACTGCTTTTTTAGCTCAAATTTCGAGAGAAAATGATGAGGAAGTTGAGAGGATTTGAGAGAAATCTTTGAGTTTGAAAGTTAAAAATGAATGTTAAAGTGAAACTTCAGCTATTTATAAGGAAAATAGCCAAGAGGCGGGTCTTCTGGACGCGTCCGATTTTCGCCTTCAAAATTTATTTTTCAGACAACCACCGACTCCCATAAATCATTTTTATGGTTGCCGGTGGGGGGCAACTGTGAATACTCAAATTTTGAGGCTCAAAAAGCCTGTTTTCCCGGACTACAAACAGTCCGGCTGGACCGGAAGCCATTCGGAAAGTTCACCGAAAGTATGCCAATATGGTACTTGAAACGTCTGGAAAATTACGAGGATCACAGAACTGGTCCCAGAATATTTTTTTGAGGTACGGAACTCCCGAAAAAGCCTTTGGAATGAAAAACTAGCGAGTGGACAGTCCACGGCGGCAGCGCCCGCCGTCCACGGCGGGAGCACCCGCCTGGTTTTTCCTATAAATACAGCCCCGAATCGACATTTTTAGGGACTCGGTCTGTGTTGACGGACGCTCTCTTCTCTCCTATGCTCCTTGCGGTTCTTCTACTGCTTTTCTGCATTTAGTTTAGGCTTTTATTACTCTGCTATTGTGATATTTGGTCACTTAATTGAATTAATTTTAATCAATATTCCCCAAAGCGAGGAGCTTAATCTGGAATTTTCAAACTGAAGCTAAGAAGCGGCCGCCGGTTAACTCAGGTAATAACAAAACTCTGCCCATTTAATTTCAGCATTTTGTGCATATTCTCTTCTACTCCAAATTCTAATTAAATAATTAAATAACTGCATTCACATCATCGTCATTTTTGGCAGCAAATTGCCTTAAGTAAATAAGTTTAGGCTAAAATGTCCGGTTAATCAATAATCGTGGTATTTAATGCTAAAACTCCGAACATATTGGCTAAAGTGCCTAGTTAATTAATAACTACGGTGTAATTGCCTTTATTTCGAACAGTTCGGCTAAAAGTCCAATTAATCAATAATTGTGGCTAAAAGTCTTAATCAATCACGTTTTTGGCGACAAATCACCTACATCTTAATCAATCACGTTTTTGGCAACAAATTGCCTACAGTTTAATCAATCACGTTTTGGCAACAAATTGCCTACGGTTTAATCAATCGGTTTTGGCAACAAATTGCCTATAATTCAAATAACTATTTTTTGGCGACAAATCGCCCAAATATCACCTTTCTTTGGCAATAAATTGCCTAAATTACATATCATCTTTTGGCATGAATGCCTTAATCATCTTGGCGATAGATCGCCCAACAAAACCCCTTTTGGCACAAATGCCCTTAATCACTCAGGCGACAAATCGCCTAACCAATCAATCTTTGGCAACAAATTGCTTAATCAAATATCAACTTTTGGCACAAATGCCTTAATCAACCATTTTGGCGACAAATAGCCCAAACATCAATTTTCGGCAATAAATTGCCCAATCAAGCACCCTTTGGCAACAAATGCCTAAAACAGAAAATCAATCAATCTTCTGCAAAATGCCTAAAAAAAATGCACGAGGCATACACACACTCATGCATGAAGCATACCCCTTCAAAATGCCTTTGAATAGGCTTCATCGAACTACGTCGGCTTTGATCTCTCATTCAAACGAGAGTACGTAGGCACGTTCGGGATTTAACCCCGAGCGGCAAGTCGAAATCACCAAAACACTTTACTGGTCCAATTGCATCAATTTACCTTGCAAAGCATTTACACTTAGGTTAGTTAATCAGTATGACATAGTCTCGGGATCCACCTCAGGTTCATAGATTGTGCCTTAAACTTTGGGATAATTAATCTAGACTTAGGTTAATTAAAATTGGAGTCATTTAGGGTTCTTTCTTAGTTTTCCCTTATAAAAATAAACTAGGTGGCGACTTCATAAAACACACATGTGAGCATACCTCGTTCCAGCATAATTTTGCCATTCGGGGGAGGGTTCACAGTTATACAAAGTTTGAGAGTGATCATTGGGAAGGAAACGTTGCTCAATCATCTGTTTCATTAAAATCCAATCCCACATAGGTCCAATCCTTTGACGATGGCATTCGTTTTGAACTGAATGCCACCATGCTGTTGCACCAACTTTCAGTTTATAGGCCACAATGGAAACTTTACGTTCATCCTCGACATTCATGATCTCGAAGAATCATTCAACATCCGTTAGCCAGTCAAGAGTGCTTTCTATGTCTAGCAATCTTGAGAAGGGTTGAAGGTCTACCTTAATCTTATTTTCTTTATGAAAATTGGCACCATTGCCTCTGTAATCTCAACCTCCATCATAACGATTTTAGCGTCTTGCATAATCTGGTTGTGGTGAATTTGGAGCTGCGGGTTGTGGGTTGCCTTGTTGGATTGTGAGAGTCAATTATCTAATCTGTTCGGTTAACTCTTTGAATCTCGCCTCTAAGGCTGTGAGTCATGTCTCATGATTGTCGGCCATGGAGATACTTCGCCTTTCGACTCTGATATCAACTGACGCAGAACGGTTACGTGAATGGGAATAACGATTATACTCCCTCAGGAGTTTCGATCAATAACATTTGATCTGACGAATAAAATAATGAAATAAACTCTCAAAGAGGTTTATTAATATGAATAATGATCCAAGAATAATGTGTTTCCAAATAACAAAGTAGCCTATGTATATGTTTAGGCTAAAATATAAAAAACCCTAAAAATAATACAAAAGTCGTAACTGGGAAAAATCCTAGCAAGGTCGGTAATACTTCGTTAGGGCGTGCTTGGCTTGACACGGGCGTGCTTGGACTTTCAGGAGATAACACGGGCGTGCTGATTTTGACACGGGCGTGGCGGCACTCAAAATGTGACTAGGCTTCTCAATATCGGCACGGGCGTGCTTGGCATGACATGGGTGTGCTTGGACTTCTAGGAGCTAGCACGGGCGTACTGGTTGTGACACGGGTGTGCCTGTGCTTCTTAGGCGAGGGCATGCCTCGCGTTCTGGACTTCTAGAGGCTAGCACGGGCATGCTTGGCTTGATACTAGGTGTGTCCTGGATTCTCAAAATCTGGCACGGGCGTGTTGGAGCTAGCACGGTCGTGCTCCTTCTTCTTGGATTTGCAGCGATCCAAGTCTTCCATATGCTTAAGTACCCGTTGCTCCGCATTAATCTCCGTACAATATAACTCCTGGTATATGAGACTACTTCATATACCAAGCTAATCAACCAAAGTTTGTTTTGTTACCAATAAAAAATGAAGTGTTTTTAAATTTATTTTTGCGACTTTTTTTTATTAATGAATGATCAGAAATACTATTGTTATAATTAAAACCATACTTCGGTAGTGTCACGACCCATTTTCATGGACCGGACCGGCACTAGGACCTGGGTGGGCTTAAGGCCCCCGAAGCCCGTAGTAAGCCTATATTATGCAAACTTCATTTCCTATTCATAACTGTGGATGCAGGCCCAATAATTTATTTCAATTATGTATCACTAATACAGTTCATATATTTAATATGGACTTTTACTATTCATTTACAACCCAACCGGAATACAATTGCGGAACTCTACCTTTACATTTACTTCATTATTTCATTCACTAACAGCCCTTGATAATTAATGTTTCAATTCCATAGGACTCTTCTTTCTTCTATTACCTGAAAAAAAATAGGTAGGCAGGGGTGAGCGCCAAACTCAATGAGTAGGGTTAGATAACCCTCTCACCCCACACAATCACACGGATGCTAAAATATTTTTATCTGGTTACCATTTAATTATATGATCATGCAGTTTGTCACCCAAATGGCAATACAACAGCAATCACAAGTATTATCACCTTCATATAATCACATCACGTGGAAATTAGTCAGTGGTGCCACCTGAAACCCCAACGAGCCGTCCTCACACATGGCTCGCCCTCTCATACATGTGCACCAGGGAGCCGACCCCCATACGGCCAACTGGTCTAATCCTCACTGACCAGTCCTCTCATTGTTTTTCCATTCTCTCTCTTTATATATATATATATATATATATATACTGACAGGAGGCAACCCGGTGGTCTCCATCCAATCTAGATCATCAAGTGCTCACAACAAGAGGCCACCCTGCGGGCTACAATCAAATCTAGATTATCAGGTGCGCAACAACAAGAAGCCATCCTGTAGTTTTCCATATAATCCATATCATCAGGTGCACACGGGGCGCCGATCTCCCATTTACCCGGCTGACGGTCAAATTCCATACCATATCGTATTCAGGATCCATATCACATAGACCATCCTCACAAACCCATGGTGGTCCACTTCATCCCAATTCCACACAAACAAGGCATAGTATATTTCATAGCACAAGTAATTAAACAATTTTTAATATCAACAAATAGTGCATCATAATATGGCAATTCAACAAACTAATGCAAGATAACATTTAGTCGTGAATGCATGAATGCAGGCGGATGATACTAGTTATCTAACACTACTCACAGTTCTTTATTGTCCTTCATAGGACTATCTCTACTACTGCACGCTTCCAGCTTTTATCTTCATATTCCGGAACCTTATAAGCATCTAAAAATAATAAGAAAATTCTAAATAAGAATCCTAATTCGAAAAATGTTTTCACATTCATTTATTCATTTTGGTTACTAGTTACTTAACTGACTTGTCAAACTACACTATACATATACAGTGTTTTCTTATTTATTTATTTATCCTAATTTATAACCTTTAGATAAAATTTCTAGTTATAATAATAATAATAATAATAATTAAAGTTTTAGTCGTTACTACTTATTAAGAAGATAACTAATTTAAGTCTTCTAAGTGTTTTATTGAAAATTCGGCAGCATTTCTTCTATAAACTGGACTATCCAAATTTTCAAATAAGCCACATGTCAACACATAGCCCATCCATCGGGCAATTCACATTAACTAATCCTATCCGCCATAACCATTATTCATCCGTCCATTCAATTTGCCCAGTCCATTATAATTAATTGTGCTATAACTAGTTATTTGTTAATAAAATTTTTAAAATTTATGATTAGCTAGGAATTTATATTTCAGTACCAACCTTATAGTTATAATTAATATTTATTGAAATATATTTAACAATATCTAATTTAATTCATTTAAATACTTAATTAACTTCATTAATTAATTAATTCGGGATTTATTTAAAAATTGTGAATTAAGCTTTAGAGTGTACCGATCGAAAATCAAATTTCATTTCCGTGATCCACGCGAAGAGGAGAGCATTCTGCCTCTTGAAGTCTCGCCGGAGTCTCGCCGGCCGGTCACCGGACCGCCGCCGCCGCCGCCGTACACGGTGGCTGGAAAAGTCAAATCTTCACCAAAATTAACAAACAATATATCATTTTATTCGTTTCGATGAGAGGATCACTAATATGTATTCAAATCAAGGTGGGTATGAACTATTTGGCCGGAAATTGACCGGAAAGGTTTGGTGAAACCCATTTTGGGTTTTCCGATTCCGGCTATTACAGTCGACGAGGAGGCCATCAAACGAAAGAGGAAGAAGAGTGGAGTCATTTGGTACTCACCTTGCGCTCTAGGCTTGCCTGAAACGGCGTGAATTGATGGAAAAAGGTGTAACCACGGTGGCCGAAACTTCAAGCTCTTCCCCTTCAAAATAGACGCAATTTCAGTTCAAATCTAAGCTATAATCTTCTTCCTTGCGTTGAGTAGATGTTTTTAGAGTATTCATTTGCCGGATTTGGTGGCCGGATGACGGAGATCGAAGGAGAGGGATGAGGAGGAGGAGGAGGAGGAGGTCGTGCAACTGGAGAAGGAGAAGGAAGAAAAGAAAAGAAAAAGAAAAGAAAATAAGTGGCCGATCCAGTTCGATTCCACTACAAAAAAATCGCCGATTTGCGACCGATTTTTGCGACCGCCTAAAATCAGTCGCAATTTTGCGACCGAATTGCGACCGATTCAGTGATTTGGTCTCATTTCGTTTGGTTTTTGAGTTTTCCAATCGATTTTCGGATCCTTCGTGTGGTTCTCGACAAATTAAACTGATTTTTAGGTCCGGTTTGATTTATTTGTTTATTTTAATTAGGTTCCATAACATTTCCTCCATTAACCAAAATAAAAAAAATAAAAAAAAACTATAATTAGTAAGGAGATTTGTTTTTAGGGTAAATATATATTAATCGCTGGGATTTTATATTATTTCTCGAAAATTTTAACTGTTCACGAATCGAAATTTTCGACATTTTATTTGGGCTTGGGCCCAACTCGTAAAACTTTGGGCTCAAATTAAAATTGTTCGGTCTTAACAACCCATACTATCAAAAATAAGGATTTTTGATTTAATAAAAATTCCAAAGTTTTGAAAATAAAAATTCGAGGTATTTCAGGTAGTCTTGGTAATTCATTCGTATTTGCCATACTCTAGAATAATTGATAGTGTTATTTTTATAGTATTTTCAATATAATTTTTATTAAGATTTTTAGTATTTTTAATTTATTTAAATTAGTTTTTATTTAATTTTGTTATGTTTTTATTTAAAAACTTCCTTGAAACACAACTCACTTGATCTTAAAAAAATTTGTAGAGTTTTGGCACTGAAAATGACAAAATGAAGCAAAATATTTTAGCACGCCCGTGCTAAAAGACCAAGAGCTAAATTGAGTCAAAATTGCCAACCAATTTCCACCAATTTTAGGAGCTAATCTTGGACAATTTTATTCACATGCAAATCAATATCTAATCTATGCACATGGAAGAGACATAATTGAGAGAAATTTAAGGCCTAATGAGAACTTTATTCCCTAAACAAGGTGGAATTTATTCCCTAAACAATGTGGATTTATTCCCTAAATAATGTAGAAGTTCTCTCCCAAGAAGTCTATATAAAGAGAGGAAGAATACCATCTCATATGCCATAACTCATATATCTCTCATTCTCTTAGTCTTGTACATAGTTTTCTTTCTTCAAAGATTTCAAGTATTCAAGAGTTGTGCCAAGATTCAAGGAAGCCATCCAAAGTAAATTGTTAACTAGTTCTTATTTCTAAACTCTTAATCTTGTTTATTTATTTCATTATTCTTATTGATTATGGAATATCTATCAAGTATTATTGAGTTTTATTTAAGTACTATGTCTAACTAAATTCTCATACTAGGGATTTGATGTAGCTTAACTTCTTTTCCAATTTATAATGTTAGATTTGTTTTTCTTTGTTTAAGTTATGATTCATTGATAAACTTAATGCTTCCAGGCAGAGGTTATCCCCTGGATTAATTTATTTTATTAATCACTATCGGAAGAAGGATTTTTAATATGAAAAAGTTAATGAATCACGTGAGAATAACAACTTGATGCGGAAACTATACGGTTTGACTCATGGGGGGTTTTCATGAATTAACAACTTTAATTTATGAATTTATAAACAACTACAAAACTTAATGATTTAATTCATGTTTGATTGTGCTATTGGAAGATAGATAGTCAAATGGAATTAAAATAGCTAACAATACATCGGGAGAGCTTGTTAGTGATTTTAGAGTTGTTTCCCCTACTTGGACAATTAAAATTGATTAATGAACTAATAAAATAAATTGGATATAATTAAGTGAAATCAAAATCCCTTGTAGTTTTAAATCATTGATTTCTTTAATCAATAATTGCTTGCTTGATCTCTTCTTATTGTACTTGTTGAATTTAAATTCTTCATTTATCGTTTAAATAATAATAGGTTAACATAATTTTGGTACTTGGTATACAATCCTCGTGGAAACGATATTCTACTCATCATATATTACTTGTAGCGATTTCGTACACTTGCGAAAGCACTGTCAATAATTATTCTCCTTGCACTTGCAATTTGACACACTTACATTTGGCTGTCATTTAAAATAGACTGACTTTTATATATTATATAGAAGTGTCAATTTATGGCTATCCCTGGTCCTTAAACTTATAACATTTCCCTATATCATTCCTAAACTTCAATTCTTCCCTTAAAAATTATCAATCTTTTATAAGCATGACGGTAAAAGAAACTCACGTAATCAACGAAAATCCATTAGAGAACTGACGTGGAGAACACTATCATAAAATACATAAATTTTTTTGCCACATTAGCCATCCCACTTAGCTTCATCTCTCTCTCTCTCTCTCTCTCTCTCTCTTCTTCATTTTCTCCTCTCAATTCTAAGCTCAACTTTATTAATAGTCCCTAATCGCTACTCATAATAGTTCTCAGAGCTCATTCGTCTGGTACTATTCCAAATCTTTCTATTTCTAGGTAAATATGGGGAAATGGGTCGGATTGGTGGATGTTTGGTAGAAGGAAATAGTGATGTTGGGAGTAAACGCTACCTCCCTCTTCTTTTCTCATCCCAATATTTTGTTGCTTCTTATCAAACACCAACATGCCTTTCTCTCTCCTCCTATTCCAAATCAATCATCAACAGGAACTCAAAGAAAACTTAATTCAACATGTTAAAAATGGAAATGTTCATAGCTCCATCGACATCTACTCTGAAATGTTTTAGTGATTTTTTTCTGAGTGCTCCTACTAGTCCTTTGTGTATGACGGAATTATATATCAGTTTTGAATCTGTTGATACCTGGGAATCAAATCATCGAACACCTAAATCACCTAATGCAATAAATATGAGAGATATTGTTTTTTTCTTTCACTTTTCAAGTTAAAAATTAGATGAGGATTCTATATTGATCGAAGAGCTTTGCGATGGAGGTAAAATTAAGCCATTGAATCCTCTGCCTTCATCATAAATGGAAGAGAGAAGTCCACTTTTATCACAGAGGTTACCTAGGTCACTAATAGCTCAAGGGAAAAAGATTATTTTGAGAAGGTTTTTCATTAAGAAAGAAGAAAGAATCATGTCTATTTGCTATAGTAGATGAAAAAACTCAATTTTTTTTTTCTTTTTGAATTGCTGTCATTTTTCTTATTGGGCTTTTTCTTAGATAAATTATATCAGTAGTCACTTAATTTTTTACTCAGTTTTATTTAGGTCATAAAATTTTAATCTGTCATTTTTAGTCATTCAACTTTAATTTTTATTTCTATGAGAGATCACTTACCGGAATCCAATAATCAGACTAATAATATAATACTAAAAATTATAGTCTCTTTGTCTCAAAAAAATAGTTCATCTTTCCTTTTTGGTTTGTCCCGAAATATAGTACACTTTCCTTTTTTGCATTGTGGTTAATTCTTAAATTGTCTAATATACCCTTAATTAAATTTTATCCTATTTCAATAACCTCATTAATTCTTACTTATTCTTCAATATAATAATTACTCATGTGTTATTTAAATATGGATATAATAGAAAAGTTATATGAATAACATCGTCCTTTAATCATAATAAATGTTATTCTTAATATGTGTGAAAATAGAAAACGTAATATCTTTTTGAGACAAAAAGAGTATTCACAAAAAAAACATGATTACAAAGGAATATAAAATAGAAAAGGAAAAAATGTTACAAAATATAAACGATAGAGCGAAAATTTTTATATCTTTTATTTTATTTAAAACTTATTTCGTATAAACAATATTATTTGTTAAATAAATTAACAAATAGATTTCAAATTAATGTATTAAGAGCAAATACGAATTTTTTAGAATAAAAGATTTTATTTTATCTTGTCATGTTAGCATTTCTAATGATGGTATTCCGGTAAGTAACCTCCCGTTGAAACAAACATCAAAGTTTAGTTATTAAAAAATGATAAATTAAAATTAAGTGACATTATATAATTAAATGTAAATTTAGGTACCCTTGAGTATAATTTACCCTGTATTTCTTTCTCTTATTTCCTTGGGATTGAGCTCGATGATGGAGAATGGAGATGGTATGGGGTATACACAAAAAATCTATGAGTTATAAAAATTTAAATCTTTTTTTAAGCCACATTTTCACATGGCATTCCGATGGTTAGATTTCTTTTAATTTAAGATGGGGGAGTAAAATTAAGCCGTCAATTTATATATGGGTAATTACTATCTAGTTCTGGAGGTTTGATCTCAATTGCTTCTCGGTCCTTTTGACTAAATAACTAAATCGAATGATATACTAAATAGTAATATTAAACCGGATATAAAGGACTTAAAGTATCATTATATTAAATATAAAGGACCAAATCGTAAAATAAAATAGGATATGAACGGTAAAAATGACACATTTTGGACAAAAGATTAAATAGTCTTATAGATACAAAAGTTAGTGACTTTATTCAAATTAAATCAAGGACTTAATAGTAATTACAGTCAAACTCATGGAGTAGCGTTGAACCCTTTATGTAGAACACTAAATTAATTTCCTGACATATTTTGGTCTTGTGTCTTGGGTTGGGTAGCTAATTACTCTTTGTATCAATATTTCCCATCTAATTCTTATCATATTGAGAAAATCAGTATATTCCTCGCATATTTCTACATTTCGTTATAGACCAAATTGTAAATAGAAGACTTAATTTGTCGTTTTGATAAGCAAAAGTCATTTTTAATTAGTCGACAAATTAAGACAAAATGAGCTAGCAGACAACGTGATATGCTTTATAATTTCAACAACTTGATAACAAGATTTTACTTAAAATTTGACTTTTAATGGTAATGGATAAAAAAGGCATGCGTTAGTAATAATTGAAGTAACTAGTGCCACTGCCCGGATGCTGCATCCCAACTACTATCTTTGACCTTTTGCATAAACCAAAACTAGATTATAGACTACTCAACCAACCAAATCCATTTGGTATCATTATCGGACAGGATAAAATGCGTGCATTCAAGTAAGAGAGTACTCTTTTTGTACGGAAATATAATTCGCTTAAAATTTTTATACTGATTAAAAATAATTATATAATTTTTTTTAAAATTATAACAAAATTAAAGGTAATTTAATTAAATTATTTTTTATGTCAATGTCTATGATAACTTGTGAAAATAGTTATTGTATCTAATATAAATAAGGATAATATTAAAACAATATCATTCGTTAGTTTTTAAAATACTTGAAACTATTTATATTTTGAAACAAAACAATCACTCTAAAACGACTTATATTTCAGAGACAGATGGAATATTCAAGTAAAACCCTCATAGAAATAATAATCTTATTTTTTAAACCTATAACCTTACATATAAAATTCATCTGAAAATGTACTTCACCTCCAATGATCCAGCCATCTATTGTTGATAAGTTCAATCTATCTATTTATCTATCTATCTACATAAATATATAAAAACAGAACCTTCAAGGCTCAAATGGCACAAAACTAGAGCTTTGAAGTTCTGATTCTTTTTTTTTTTAATTTATTGTTTTATTATATAACTATTAATTATTATCATTTATCAATACAATGTGGGGAATTTATTTTTGTAATGGCCCTTTGTTTGTATTCTTGGTAATCAACTAACTGTAGCCTTAAATTTGAATAGTTCATTAATAAAGCAGACAAAAATAGTATAACCTAAAGATTGATCATAAAATAAATAATTCCTCCATTTCCTCTCTATCTTTCACCTTCTGGGAGAGGAAGCCACCAGAAACCAATAACAACATGGTAGAGAAAAAAAATAGAAGTTTCCATCACAATCTATGATCGAAATTTTTCAACACGCCACAATATTTATAGTTGCACCAAATTCGATGATCTTTTTGGTGTACAAGAATTACCCACGTAATACTTTTCTTTTAATGAAAGAAATCCTTTAATAAGATTTCTTTTCTTTTTTTTATAATTAATTATTATATTTATGAATTTGTTGCTTTCTATTAATTTCTCTTAAACCTTATTCTTTTTACAAATAATAAAAGATGTTTCAAGATTATTGGTTTAATTTTTATTTGATTAGTTTTGAGTTTTTATCTATTTTGAAGCTCAAATGGCACAAAACTAGAGCTTTGAAGTTCTGATTCTTTTTTTTTTTTAATTTATTGTTTTATTATATAACTATTAATTATTATCATTTATCAATACAATGTGGGGGATTTATTTTTGTAATGGCCCTTTGTTTGTATTCTTGGTAATCAACTAACTTTAGCCTTAAATTTGAATAGTTCATTAATAAAGCAGACAAAAATAGTGTAACCTAAAGATTGATCATAAAAATAAATAATTCCTCTATTTCCTCTCTATCTTTCACCTTCTGGGAGAGGAAGCCACCAGAAACCAATAACAACATGGTAGAGAAAAAAAATAGAAATTTCCATCACAATCTATGATCGAAGTTTTTCAACACGCCACAATATTTATAGTTGCACCAAATTCGATGATCTTTTTGGTGTTCAAGAATTACCCACGTAATACTTTTCTTTTAATGAAAGATATCCTTTAATAAGATTTCTTTTCTTTTTTTGTATAATTAATTATTATATTTATGAATTTGTTGCTTTCTATTAATTTCTCTTAAACCTTATTCTTTTTACAAATAATAAAAGATCTTTCAAGATTATTGGTTTAATTTTTATTTGATTAGTTTTGAGTTTTTATCTATTTTGTTTACTATGTTTGTATATGAATTGGACCTTTGGCATGGTTAAATTTGTGTTAACCTTTTTTAATCTTTTTATTTAGTTTCCTTCTAAAATTGGAATTTAGATTCCCAAACTTTAGTGAAATAATACACCAGTTTTTTATCATCATTTGTCTCATTTTATAGAATCGATACCCTTGAAATATTGATTCACATATGGTGCACTCAGATTTAGACTCAGAACAAATAGTTAGCAAATATTCCTTTTGCTTTATTATGGGAAGGCTAGATCTATGGTTACAAATAAATATAAATTTTTTTTTTTTGAATTTAGGACAAAATATAATGGAATTTGGGCACTTTATTTCTCTCTTTTTTTATTAAATTACTTAGGTCAGCATTGGAGAATAATAGGAATAATAATACAAATATTATAATATGCACATCGCGTGAGCACGTAATTAATTTATGATGTATATAAGAAAACGATTATGTTTGATTACTTTAAATACAAATAATCAGCATCAGTTCCATCTATAGAAGTGAATATACACGTACATTGAATGTAGACAATTTTTTCCTTGTACAATGCCAGACAGACCTATAGTTATAAACAATAAGAGGGAAGTTCTTAACCCTTTACTATTTCACTACTTGAGTACTGTAATAAATATTATTTCATTCTCCACATTCTTAAAGAGAGAAAAATCAATCCAATTATATTGAATATATAACCATAGCCTATGATATGGTCCTATGAATAAATATTGGCATTTTTTTATAAGTTTGACAAAACTGATATTTGTATACCTAACTTTGGATGTAATGTTCCAATCTTTGACTTTTTAATTATTATTTCTTCTGTTACGTAACTCAGATCAAGTTCCCATGTCTAGTACTAGAGTATTACGGTTCCGGGAACCGGAACCGTCGGTTCGAATCGGTCCGAAACCGTAATCGGAACCGGTGAGAACTGGAACCGGACCGAACCGGAACCGGAGAATTTCGGTTCGGTTCCGGTTCCAAATTTTTTGGAACCGGAACCGGCGGTTCCAGAGAACCGGTCGGAACCGGACTGGAACCGCCGGTTCGAACTGGCGGTTCCAGCCAAATTGTCAGGTTTTTTTTTTTTTTTTCTAAATTTTGTTGTGAAATCTCTTAATTATGTTCAAGTCTTTAAAAAAAATAAATTTAATTGAAGTATTTTTTAATTTTTTAGGTGTATCTTTTAATTTTTTATGTTCAAATATTTTTTTTTTTAAACCGGTCTTCAAAATTTAAAATTATGTTCAAACTTTTTTAAACAAAAAATAAATTCAGTTGAAAATTTTTTTTTAAAAAAATAATTATGTTCAAGTCTTTAAAAAAAATAAATTTAATTGAAGTATTTTTTAATTTTTTAGGTGTATCTTTTAATTTTTTATGTTCAAATATATATATTTTTTAAAACCGGTCTTCAAAATTTAAAATTTAAAATTTTTTAAAACCGTCGGTTTTGTAACCGGATCGGAACCGGACCTTTTCGGTTCGATTCCGGTTCCAGTTTTTCTGGAACCGGAACCGCCGGTTCCGGAACCGTGGCCATGCTTATCTAGTACACGTTTTAATTATTATTTCTTCTGTTTCTAGGGCTTTCGAGACAAATCACTAACCATGCAATGTTTTGGTATAGGCTAAGCTCTTCCTTAATTATATATATGTAGAGGAGCTTTCCCTCATAGCTACAGATCCTCCAAAAACCTTTAATTTCTCTAGGGAAGGTAATAGCATAAGGAAAAAAACACTAGGGATACCATGAAAGTGAGAATAGAAAAAGTGAGGAATGTTAAGCCAATTTATGAAGACAATGGCGATTCTCCTTCAAATTCACAATCTATTCCTCTTAGTGTATTTGATAAGGTCACTTACAACACCCACATAGCTGTTATTTATGCCTATCGTCCTCCAACACCACCCAATGCAACCATTGAGCTTGGGCTGCAAAGGGCCTTATCAGAATATAGGGAATGGGCAGGAAGATTAGGAGAAAATGAGAAAGGTGATCCTGTCATTTTTCTTAACGACAAAGGGGTGAAGTTAGTCGAGGCATCAGTGGACAGTAAGCTTGATCGATTGATGCCTCTAAAGCCATCTTCAATATTACTCAGTCTTCACCCTAGCTTAAAGGATGTTGAGGAGCTTGTGCAAGTCCAGCTCACAAGGTTTACTTGTGGCTCATTAGTGATTGGCTTCACATCCCATCATTTAGTAGCTGATGGTCAATCCACTAGCAATTTCTTAATTGCTTGGGGAAAAGCTGCTAGAGGACTTGACATAAGCCCCCTTCCTTTTCATGATCGAACCATTTTTAAGCCTAGAAAACCTTCAATTTTTGAGTTCGAACACACAGGAGTTGAATTCAAAAGCAAGCTCGTCAAAGATTTTCATAATTATAATAATTGTCTGGATAATAACTTTGCAGATGACATTATTATCCATAAAGTACACTTCACATTAGCATTTCTTTCCAAGCTCAAATTCAGGGCTTCTCCACCATCTTCGACAAACAACGAACCTTATAGCACTTTTGAGTGCTTAGTTGCTCATTTGTGGAGAAGCATAACAAAAGCTCGAGGACTCGGCAGGTTTGAAACCACCAGCGTGAGAATTTCAGTCAATGGTCGCAATCGAATGAGTCCGCCAGTACCGAATGATTACTTCGGTAACTTGGTGCTATGGGCATTCCCAAGTTCCAGAGTTAAAGAACTAGTGAATGAGCCATTATCTCATGCTGCCAAGCTCATTCACGATGCCATTTTAAAGGTGAACAATAACTACTTCAAGTCATTCATAGACTTCGCCACCCATAAGGCGGAGAACGAAGAAGAGGAATTGATTCCAACTGCGGAGATGAACAAATCAGCTTTATGCCCTAATTTGGAAGTTGATAGTTGGCTAAGGTTTCCATTTTATGATCTTGATTTTGGAGGAGGTTGTCCATATCTATTTATGCCTTCTTATTTTCCAACTGAAGGAATGTTGTTTCTTCTACCTTCGTTCATCGGTGATGGAAGTATTGATGCTTACGTACCTCTTTTCCAGGATAACGCAGCTACCTTCAAAGAAGTTGTCTATTCACTAGAATAAATACAATTAATGGTTACCACCTTAAAATTTTCTCAGCTTCTAAGATTGGAGTTTTTATATATTAAATAATTGTTTGTTGCCATGTACTTTCTTAAAGGTAGACTGTCTACCTACTCGTAACAATTGCTTAAAGTTAATACTTATTTTATAAATATAATAAGATCATATAGACAAGCAAAGTACACGAGTCCATGCATGAAACTCTGTAATTATTTATTTTTTCTGCGTATTGATTGAGAAAGTTTCTCATCTCTGAAAGATATATATATATATATATATATATATATGCCCTTTATTTTCCTTATTTCATACCTTTTGACTGTTTTTGTTCCTTGTTTCTATAATCGATATGTACAATGTCCCTGTTCCATCCTTTTGAACTATTTTTTGTAATGTTATTTTTTGCTCTGTGATTGTCTTGTACAATCTTCTTGCATATTGTTTGATGGAATGTGATTAAGAACACCTTGCATATGCTTATGTACTCAATTTTCACTTCTCACTATATAAATCAGTAACTTATCTTGATAAGCAAGAGCACATGTGAAAAAAAAAAAAATGTAACATTATGTTATTTAAATGTTAGACAATTTTTCATCCAATGTGTATGTGTCTGACTGAATAAGTTTTCTATTGTAGACACATAAAATTGGATCGATTTAGAGTAAATCGGTTCCATCAACTGACCACTTATAATTGAACCTATTTGTCATCCTATTTATTGAAATCTTTTTTTTTTTTTGCTCTTTAAATTATGTGCACCTGATATACGTATAATTATGAGTTGGCCAATTTAAATGGTCTGCATCCCTACTTACTTCTAGAATTTTAAAAATGTCACTGAACGATTTAATTTCTTGATGTAGCGCATTTGTCCATCATTAATGCAAATAAAACTAAATTAAAATGTCAACATATAATAATCAACTGAAGAATGCATAAGGTTATCATTATTTATTTCATGTATATCATGAATATTTGATGTGTAACATCTTAATAAATATGGTAGGTGCACATATCTGGCAACAAAGCAGGTCAGCAAGTCCAAGATACCTATGGGACATGATATTATTTTCCATTTTCATCTTGAGCATATTGGGCTTCACTTCAGGCCTAACTACCTACCATGCATTCAAGTCCAAGATATTCTATTCCCAACAATATATCTACACATGCATGTCAGCCCCAACATTATTTTGTGAGTGCAAA
The DNA here is from genome assembly GCF_041381405.1 of Jatropha curcas. NCBI lineage: Eukaryota > Viridiplantae > Streptophyta > Magnoliopsida > Malpighiales > Euphorbiaceae > Jatropha > Jatropha curcas. The sequence goes on along the minus strand of NC_143151.1, from coordinate 5,849,473 downwards.
CCCACTTGCAGAGTGTATAGCATGCAACAACAATTTAATTTAATTATTGAATTATTGCAGTTGCAAAGAGAATCACCTTTGTCGATTGAAAAAATGATTGCCAATACAACCATATCCATTCACCTCTTTTTCCACTTCACATACCTCTAATGTGGCCCAACTAGATAAATGCACAATCAAAGATGGTCCAATGCATAGATTCACCCCTATATTGATATATTGAACACTTCAACTTATAAAATTATACCTATTAAATGCTTCAACTTATAAAAATTATTCTATTGAATGCTCAAACTTAAAAAATTATATTAATTAAATACTTATTGAATAATTGAAAAATGTGAAAATTATTGTTCTAAATATTATACTAACCATACTCCAATTGAATATTTTACATATAAATTGATAGGTGTTAATTTTATAGTATTTTTAATATAGTTCTTATTAGAATTTGAGTAAGTTTTTATTATTTTAAAATCACTTTTAGTATAATTATGTTTAAAAGCTTCCTTGACTTTTAATCCGCTTGATCTAAGAGAAAATTACAGGAATTTGAAGCAGAAAAGAACTTTATAACACAAGGCACTTAACTTCTAGCACGCCTAGCCCGTGCTAAAAGGCACAACCGTGCTAGAAGCCAAGGAAACCAAAGGAGAGACAGAAGAAAGCACGGCCCGGGTGGTGTCAAAACGCACGGCCGTGCTACAATGGGACCAGGGCGTGTCAAGCATAGCACGCCCATGACAACTCTAGGCAAACTTCCAGAGAAAAGCACGCCCTGCCCGAGCTTGGTAGCACGACCGTGCTTCAGTGCTTCACTAGCCCGTGCTACTCAGCACACCCCGTGCTTCATTAGCCAGACTTCCAGACTAAAGCACACCCAGCCCGTGCCGTGAAGCACGCCCGTGCTGCGCAGGCGGAACTAGCGTGAACTAGATACGCAAATCAAGCTCTTTCTCACACGGGCCGACTTCAGGGAGTTTCCTAAACACACTAAACAAGACCTGGACCTATTCTTAAGGAAAAAGGAGTCCTAATCAAGAAGAAATCAAGAACCTAAACAGTCATGATCTCCTATAAAGGATTTTGTACTAAATAAGGATTCTATTTCCTAAAAGGAGTCAAACTTGCCTTCAAGAACTCTATATAAAGAGAGGAACTTCTCCTAACAAAGGATCTCGGTTTTATGCAATTCTTCACATAATTCTCTCTCTCAAAAAGAATTCAAGCATCTAATAATTGTGCCAAGATTCAAGGAAGCCATCAACATAGTTGTGATATAGTTTTTATTCTAAACTCTCATCTTGTTTCTTTCTTTTATTATTGTCTTTAATTATGATGGATGATTCAAGAATGAATAAGTTTAATTTAATTATTATGTCTAGCTAAACTCTTATGCTAGGGATTTGATGTAATTTAATTCGATTCCAGCTTATACTATTAGATTTATTTTTCTTTGTTCTTGTTATAACTTATTATTGTGCTTAAGGCCTCCAGGCAGAAAATTTCCCCTGGATTGATTTATTTCAATAATCACATTCGGGAGAAGGGTTATTGATATGAAAAAAAGTAATAATTTACTTGAGAATAATAACTTGATGTGGAAACTATATGGTTTGACTCAAGGGGGGTTTTCATAAGTTAATAAATTATTAAGTTGTGAATTCACAAAACAACCATAAAACCTAATGATCTGATTTATGTTTAATTTCACTATTAAGATAGGTAATTAAATTGGATTAGAATAGCTAACAATAGATCGGGAGAGCTTGTTAGTAACCTTAGGGTTGTTTCTCCTACTTGAACAATTAAACTTGATTAATGAACTAATAGAATAAGCTGGATAGAATTGAATGAAATCAAATTCCCTAGTATCTTAATCCTTTGATTTCTTTTCACCTGAATTTTGTGTTCGATTTCTTTTTACTTTACATTTTATTTACTTTACAGCGAATTCCTTTTATCATCGTCTAAATAATAATAGGTTAACATAATTTTGGTAATTGATAAACAATCCCTGTGGATACGATACTTTCTTACTCTATATTACTTGTTGCGATTTCGTACACTTGCGAAAATAAGCTGTCATAAATACTAAATACACCAAAAACATATTAGTACTAATATAGAGAAGGGTACAATATTATTAAAATTTATAACTTCAGGTGTGTAATATGTCCTTCGCAAGGTTGGGATGCCATAAGATTTTTTTAATAAATAACATGGATAAATGATTTGGCCAATCAAAAATTCATGTTGAGCCTGATACATGTGCCATTTAGCACTACTCTAATAGAAAATAGATTTTTGACTCATAATGAGCAAGGATCATTAAGCAGTAATTATCTATTTTGCTGTTAAAATTGAAATTTAGGTTTAGATTAGGAGGAAAGAGAATGAAAATTAATTTGAAATTCAAAACTTATGTTCTTCCTCTTTTTTTATCAATCAACCACCAGCAAAGCATTAAAGCATTAAATGGATGAAATTTTCAATGTACATATTCTGCATTATCAAGTAAAATTATCAATATAGATTATGTGGAATTTATTTATCTCATCCTAACAATGATGATTGGTTGCAGGCTCATATGTGGTTGGAGAGGGCAGAGTTTAATCGAGGCCCAAGGGGCCTTGGCCACCCTAAAAAATTTTTTAAAAAAGAAAATTTTATTGTGAAAAATTACATTGTGATCATTAAAAAATTATATTTGATTCCCCTAAAAGCTTAAAAGAAATTTATTTGACTCTTTCAAAATAACATCCTAGCAATGCCTATAGTTCTGGTGTAACATTATTATGCTATTGGTATGAGAAAACGTGGCAGGCAATCGAGGAGGCGACAATATGGCGACTATATGTTCTGAACGACAATATTTAAATGAGTGTCGTTTCTTAAGAAAGTAATAAATGGCTTCCGATACAATAAAAATTACAAAAACTAAGAATTAGAGAAAATGGCCATGAGACGTCCTTTGTTATATGGTCCAGATACGATAATTTGCTCATGTTAAAACTAGAGAAATCTAGAACTAAATTAAGCTGGACTCTCATTGGGATAGAGATAGTAATGGTTTGTAGGATCTTGTGCCGGATAAATCGTGGTAGTTGCTATGATTTTAATGGAAAGACAAAATAAAAACAATAGAGATAGTTCTGAATGTAAAGTAGAAACAAAGACATTTGAAGAAAAACCAAAAGAATTGTTAACCAAAATCTATTTGATAGAAAGGAAATCGTGAGAAAGTCCAAGAAGGTGTTGTTGATACTTGAATGAGGTGTCGAGGCCCGTGTTCGTTTTAATAGTCCACGTAAACCTGACTAATCCCTACACATCCTCAGACTCAAAGGGGCTAGCCCAGGAAGAGTTCGGTTGCAGAAGATCAAACCCATGACCTAAGTCATTGTAATCAATCCTACAAGTGCTCTTTACCGCTGAACTACCTCGTCGAGTAGAAGGTGTTTTGAGACCATATGAACTTTCAAGTAAAAGAGACTTATGCTAAGAGAATTCTTATTGCAAGCAAGCTTACAAGAGAAGTATTGAATTATATATATATATATATATATATATATATATATATATATAAAACTAATTAAATACTCCCTCCGTTTTCTTTATTTAGAGAATTTCCTTTTTGGATGTATTTTTTATATAGAGAAAGTTACTTTAAATAGTAACTTTTGGATGCAAGCTAAGTTAAAAAGACTAGAAAGCCGTTGAAATATATGTGTTTTTTTAAGATTGAAGCTCAACAATCAAGAAAAGTGTCAGAAATAAATATTCTCAGCATTTAATGCACTTGTGTTTCTAGGGTCAAATTATCAACTCAATTTTTCATTTCATTTTATAGTAACAGTGGTCGTTTTTTTAAATTTAGCCACATAAATACAAAGTTAGCTCTTATTTATATATTTGATAAATATATGTCTACTTTTATCATTGTAAATTTGATCACAACTGTTGACGTCGGGAACGAATATATATTATTCTCAGTTAAATTTTGAAAACTGCCACATTTTATTTTTAAATGTGCGGGTATGTTTTGATTATTCAAAAAGGGGGAAACCAAGATTTTTGTTAGAAACCGTTCTCTTAAAATCCCTAAAATTCGCCCTCTCTCTCCTGTAACCGCCACTAAGTTACGGTTCAATGGATGCCAACGACTTGTATAAATGTCGACAAACAATAAAAAGGCAAGCATTACTTCTAAAAAATCGAAATTGGCGACTGATAAGGAAGAGAATTCGAATCCAATTCAAAGAAAAACGAAAGTCGTGAAGGATTTGAGAAAAATGGTTGTGAATGTTTTGCCTTCTCATATGAGAAAAAAAAAGGGACTTATGGGAAAGAGTCGGCCTCAAAATCCCTCTCTCCTACCCCAGTCCCAGAAGAAACGACCATAACCAAAATAGTCCTTCCAAACGCAAGAAAAATTTAGGCACTTTCTGATTATCTTTTGCTTTTTTGTAAGCCACTTAGTAGCCTTTTATTTTTAGTACTTGTGCACATTTTCAAATCCTTATAATGGTTGTACTCTGTTGTAAGCTGCTTCGTGGCCTTTTGTTTTTAGTACTTTTGCATTTTCCAATTGTTTTTTTTTCTCTGTGTTAATTAACGGTTGTGAAATTTTGTAAGCCATTGTGAAATTCTGTAAGCCATATTGTGGCCATATTTTAGTACTTGTGCACTTTTTCATTGGTTTTTGTTTTTTCGTGTTAGTTAACGGTTGTGAAATTTTGTAAGTCACTTTGTGGCCTTTAAATTTATTAGTTGTGCACTTCTGTAAGACATTTTGTGGTATTGCTATTATTAATGTTGTACTTTTTAAAATCCTTTTAATGGTTATATCCTTTTGTAAGCCATGTTGTGACCTTATTATTATTAGTTGTGCACTTTTCAAAATGTGAAGCTTTCATATATTTTGCCAGATTGTGCACTTTTTAAAAAAATTATGCCTTCCAACTCACACTAAAACTCAAATTTTAGTACCCATTTTCAAATAAAAACTTGTTAAGAGGCCAAATACAATAGGTCAAGCAATTTTTAGAAACGCGTAAGTATATAAATATAAATTGATAAGATAAGATAACAAGATTACAAATTGAGAAGAGAATTAATGTCATTAATTTAGACCAAATCAAGGAAATTTGGGCAAAAACTAAAAAAAAAAAAAAATCAAAAATGCATGTTTAAAGAACAAACTCTTAACTAAATATAATTAACCATTTAAAGACAGGTTCAGAGTAATATCAATCCTCAAAAAAATTTACAATTGGATGGTTAACAAGACTTGCTACATCTTTCACCAACTGTGAATCAACTTCAATAGAAGCATGGTATTCACTGAGATTTTGACATCATCGGCTATATTTTTCCTTTTGTTCCCTTGTCTCACGTTGCTTTGAACTAAATTTTGAGGGTCACTCATATTGTAGATCACCATAATCATTTCTGCTTCATTATGTATAGGATTCAAATCTAGAGGATGCAAAGAAGTGGCCATTTCTGGATATGGTGTGACCGATTTAGATATTATGGATAAGTGAATAGATTTTTTTTAAATCGGATCATTAACTGCGATTTCATTTACATTTGGCCAAGGTTTAGAAGTCGAGAGTCTAATTGTAAACTCAAAAAAAAATTGACTTCAAATTCTATTTCATTTTGGCTACAATGTATTGCATTCAGACACTACTTTCTGAATTTCATTTAAATTTGGAGAAACCAAATTTTACTTTTAATATTGAATTTAAATTGAAAAATTATTCAAGTTTAAACAAGTTAGAGCCAAAATTTAAGTTTTCCCTCTGTTTTCGCCAAAAATTTTGAAAATTTGTGGCCTCAAATAAATAAGTTCACAAATTTAGCCTTTAATTTGGCTCCAAATTTTTTTTTCATTTTTATGCACGTATTATGTAAAACATCACTGTTCTGATAAAGTCAAATAGAGTTAATAAAGAAGGTTGGAAGTGACGCCCAAATGATGTAAGTAAGCAATAAATGCACTGTCAGCTATCGTTCTCATAATTAATGATGAAATGAAGAGCATTGTAGGGAGAAAACTTAATTTAACTAACTTTCTTAATCCAAGAGCTTCTTCTGTTTTCTCTAAATAAAGAGAACAGAGGGAATAATTTATACAAGTTAAAGTCTAAGAACCAACTCTAAGTAATTTGCGTAGCTATATAGATCTTAGCCATACAAAACGGCCTAACTTCCTAACTGACTTTGGCGCCAATTTTCTTTTTTAGTGTTTTGAGTTTGTTAAATTGGTTTATCATCCAATACAACTTTATGGGAAGTAAAATTCATACATTTGTGTTGATCTTTACTCCCAAGAGTGTTGATTGATTAATTTGAATATGGTTGATTATTGTGTGAACTTATAGAAGTATGAGGATGATTTTATATTGTATAAGTATAAATTAAGTAAATGACATATATTGTGGAAGGTGAACCAATTAAGGGTAAGCCCGACTCATTATAAGTCTATATTAAATGAATTACTAATTGAATTTGATCAATTTACTTCTAAGGCTCGAATTCTTAACACGGTATCAAAAAGCCTGGGATCCGAACTTTTATTGCATGAGGGAAGTTTTCGTGTGGATCATATTGTATCATGATGGACCTGTGCTAGGCTGTTGTATACTTGTCAAATGGTCTAATTGCCTTTTGAGAAAGAGTGTAGAAGTATGTAGGTAATCTTATATCGGATATAAATTCAGCAAATGATATATAATGAGGAAGATGAACCAGTCAAAAGAGTTTATACTATTTTATATTAAAGATAAGTCCAACTCACTATAAGACCATATTAAATAAATTGTTAATTGCTAATTATTAATTGAATTCTTAACAAAACTCATCATGCAAGAAGATCTTACCCGATTTTACAAGTAAAGTTTTTTTTTTTGTCAAATATATATATTTACTCTTGTACTTTACGAATAAAAGTCTTATGGTACCTTAAACTTTGCTAGGGACCTATCATACTTTTGAAATTACGAATTTTGATAGCATTGTATCATACTCTGTACTTGCAACAACAAATTTTTTTTTGTTTTTAACATTTATATGTGAAATATTCACTTAAGGTGTGGTTATTATAATCTTTGGAATTTACATTTTCAACTATCCAATACGTATTTATTCGATTTAATTTTACAAGTTCGAGTGTTCAATATACTATTTTTTACAAATTAAAGTATTTAATAGATACAATTTTATAAGTTAAAGTGTTCAATAGATCAAAGTAAAAGTTGAGGATGCCATAAAGTTTTTTTTATGTAAAGTATATAGATGAATTTATGCATAGTCTTTTTTTTTTTTTTTTTTTTTTTTGTGAGATGACATAATATATGGCACAATACATAAATTTTTCCCTGAACTTTCTTACTTTAATCTTGTGGCACCCTCAACTTTTACTTTGACCCATCAAACACTTTAACTTATAAAACTATATCTATTGAACACTTCAATTTTCAAAATTATTTTATTGAACACTTCAACTTGCAAAATTACACCAATTATGCACTCATTAAAAGTTGAAATTAATGAAAATTATTGTTGCAAAAGTCATGCTAACTACATATCAAGTCGATATTTTACAGATAAAAGTAAAAAATCCTAAAAATGATTGATATTAGTGTCGAAAGATATGTAATATTATGAAAAATTTACAAGTTTAAGTGCATAATAGGTTATCCACAAAGTTAAGGTGTCACAAAATTAAAATTACAAAGTTCAGAGATCAATTTACGTATTCATGCCATAACATGTATATTAACCTAAAAAGTTCAATATAAAAGAGATTCCTTGTCATTGTCAATCATTAAATCAATTAGCAAAGTTTCAATTAAAAGGGGTCAATTCTCACCTGTAGTGATTTTTGGTATAATTACGAGTACTCTCTCAATCTCACACATTAGCATGTAAAATATTTTAAGGGGAGTAAGACGTCAGATGCTACGATTTCAAACACGAACTTTTTTTATTATAATACTACAAAACAAACAAAAAACAATAGACAATCACTACATTACTTACTCCTCCAATGAGCGAAAACAATGATGGTGTCGTCTAATAACAGAAACTAAAGAAAATATTTAGACTCAGAAAAATAACTTCTCTTTAAAATTTTTTTTAAAAATATAACTTTTTTTTAGAATGACTTAATTTTTTCTTTTTGCTAGAAAAATACTTCGGAGTAATTAATTTTCCTGAAGGTTACATACCTTAGCTCAAAACAAATTTTCAAATTTACTTTATAAGTTTGTCGTTTTTTTTTTTCCTGAATTTTCAAAATATTTTTGAACCCCCCAACGCTAGATCATGATTCCGCCATAATACAAACATTAGAAAATCTAAAAAAAATATTTTTTTTTTAAAAAGAAAATTGGGAAACGAAACGAATTCTAGTAGAAGTACGTAAATATGTGGTTCTAGTTCAGGTTGATTGAAACTTTCAATATAACAAAAAAGATACTTTCCTGAAATTACAGTGTGATTTCGTGTGGTAGCTCTGAAATATTCCATTAACCCCACTATCAACTCGAGTTAATCCTTCTTTTTTTTTTTTGGAAGTATAAAAGTGTAAATTTTTAATTTATGGCCATTATCTCCACTAAACATCAATTAAAGTCAATTCTTTTTTTTTTTTTTTTTAAACATAAGACGTAAAAACTTAGCATATGTGTAAATAAAGTTACGCTTGTGTACACTCCAGAAACATATACGTGTTCGAAAATAGCTTTTTAAGTAGTTTTTAGTGTTTTATCCGGTCAAAATACTAAATGCTATTTTTTTATAGTATTCGGTAATATAACATTTGATTTAACTTTTAAAGGTTAACGTATCCTTTTATAAAAAATTAATTCACGTAACGTGTAGCTTTTAACGTTTTATGAAAAACTATTAAAACAGCTAGCAAAACAACTAATTTTACCGACCATACCGTTAATCTAATTAAGTTTTAGAAGTTACAAGTAGAATTAATGGCCCAATGCATAAATTTATCCATATACTATATATATAAAAAACCTTGTAGCATCCTCAACTTTTATTTTGACTTATTGAATACTTCAATTATAAAATTATACTAATTAAATATTTTAACTGGCAAAGATTATTCTATTGAATACTCAAACTTCTAAAATTAGAGTAATTAAACACTTATTAGATAGTTAAAAAATGTGAAAAATTATTATTACAAAGATTATACTAACCACAAATTAAGTGAATATCTGCATATAAATGTTGAAACACTAAAAATATAAGAGTGATCCAATGTTAGCAAAATTTATAACTTCACGGGCATAATGTCACTCGTAAAGTTTGAGGTACCACGTGCAAGATTTTGTCCGTAAAGTATAAGCGACATTTATGCATTTGGCCCATAATTAATATTACTGTATAAATAAAAATTATATTTATGGAAATTTCTTGCCTACACTCAAGCTAATAAAAAAAAGTTTTTTTAAAAAATATTACTGTTTTCTCCTTTTTTTTTTTTTTTTTAGTGTACCATAAAAAATATATCGTTTGAACAAAAAAAAAACTATGTGTGATTGGTTTAGTGTGTATAGATAGACCCATAAATTGGGTGTAGGTAAGTGTTCTCCTATATTTATAGACACTTCAAAATTTTAAGCTAATTATCCAATTATAGTTTGATTGGTTTTTTCACTAATGTGAGGAGTAGCGGTCTCGAGTTTAAATCCTCTCTACTATAATAATTTTCATCAATTTGATGAGTCAAGTGCAGGACTACCCTTATCATGTAGCTGATAATATTATTTTGGCCATCCTATGAATAAATAAATAAATAAATAAACTTAAGCTAATTAAGTTCTAGAAGTTTCAAGTCAAACTTAATTCTCTTTGTTTCGGTGTGTTAGATTATTTTAATAATCTGTATGTGGCCCATGTGATTAAAGGGCTGGTTCTAATTAAGGTGGCCTAAGATGATGGTTATTTGGCTTAATGGATAAGAGCTAGTTAGGGTTTTAATACGCTTCCTCTGCCTTATAAAAGATAAAGGAATCAACAGATTAAGGTTAACACAGAAACAAGAGAGTGTGACGGCTCCCTAAAACACATATGAAAATAGTTTGTTTGAGAGAGCTCATAAAAGAAACTCCCGCTGCTGTTGATTATTCTCTGACCATTAAGAGAGCACTTACAGACAAAAGGCCAGAGTGAAGAAACGTAGATCTGCTGTTACGGTGAGAATCGAATTGTCCCAACGAGATAACCCATAACATAGATCTGTTGTTATGGATCAAGGTACGCTTCCGATTATTGTATATTCTTGTCAAACAAATTTTATGAACAATAGATCTGGGCTATATTAAAGTTTATTCAACATGTGGTATCAGAGCCTGTACCTATTCTAGATTTGTATGATAGCGTTTTGTTTGGCTTAATTAATAAAAATTAATTTCATATGGTGAAATTGATTTATATGGTATAAGCGAAGCCAAAATTATAGAAATTTGAAAATTGTTTGTTTTCTTTATGCTTTATAAATTATTTTGTTATTATTTATAGAGAATGGTTATGACATATTATTGGGTTATGTCGTTAAAGTTTTGAGATATTAATTTAATCTCATAAAAGTTTTGTATAAATCAATGTTTAATGAATGGAAAACTTGTTAGTCACCAAAGTGGCCTTGTTTGGATTGTTTTAGACATTGATTATGCAGTTTTCAATTGTTCATATTTGTGTGATGCCGTTATATGACATGAAAGTGAAAATTGAACAATTGAGCTCGTTGATTATAATTTGTTAGGTTACCCAAAGGTAGACCATTAATTATAATCAATGGCATTAAAGAGACTTATCATTGTACGAATTAATATGAATGTATATCCAAAGATAACATGCATATTGTATGGAGCATTATTGAATAGTTGAATGGAATAAAAAAAAAAGTAACTGGATTGCAGAAAGGAGCACGGGCGTGCTACAATGAGCACGGGCGTGCTTCTCTCTAACTTGCATAAAGGCTCGCAAGTTGCTCCACAATGAAAGTTTATTAAAGTATTTTTCTTCTTGGCATCATTATTGATTAAAGCTATGCATTTAAATATTACCCAAAGGTGAATCTAGATGTATAATTAAAGTTGTTATTGGTTTGAATCCATTTTATATTTACTCAAAGCATTAACGTATGAGTATATGTGTAATGTTGCAGCTTCTTTTAACATGTTTACTATGGGCACTGGGTTGATTAAGTTCAATGGATTGAACTATACTGATTGGCCGAACAAATCCATTATCAGTTAGGAGTTCTGGACTTGGATTTGGCATTAGTCTTTGAAAAGCCAGCAGCCATTACAGAGACCAGCACTGAAGCTGACAAGTCTCATTATGAGGCTTGGGAGCGGTCTAACAGGCTAAGCTTGAACTTAATGAGGATGACAATGGCTGAAAATGTTAAGCCATCAATGCCCAGAACAGACAATGCTGGAGAGTACATGCTGAAAATTAAGGAATACTCCCAATCGGACATAGCTGACAAGTCCATCGTAGGATCCTTGATGAGTGAGCTAACGACCAAGAAGTTTGATTGGTCACAATCCATTCATGATCATGTGACTGGCATGCAGAATTTGGCAGCCAAACTGAAATCAATGGGAATGGATGTGAGTGAATCCTTTTTAGTTCAATTTATTATTAACTCACTTCTTGTTGAGTTTGGTCAGTTTCAGGTGAATTACAACACCCTTAAGGAAAAATGGAACATTCAGGAAATCAAGGCCATGTTAATACAAGAGGAAGGGAGATTAAAGAAATTGAAGGAACACTCCATCAATCTCACATTTCATAATGGAGCTAGTAGCAGCAACAACAAATCAGGGAAGAAAGGCAAGAAAAGGGACAGTGCCCTAATGAAGGTTAATGAGGGCCAAATCCGTAAGGAATTGAAGTGCTACTTCTGTAGGAAGAATGGTCACTTCAAGAAGGACTGTCCTAAAAGGAAGATTTGGTTTGAAAAGAAAGGTATACTTTATGTTTCAGTATGTTTTGAATCAAATCTTATTGAAGTGCCTAATAATACCTGGTAGTTAGATTCTGGTGCAACTACTCATGTGTCTCATATTATACAGGGATTTCTTTCGATCCAACCTATAAATGAAACTGAAAAGTTTCTATTCATGGGAAACAGAATGAAGGCACAAATAGAAGGAATTGGGACTTATAGATTGATCCTGGACACTGGTCGTTATCTGGATCTTGAAAAGTGTCTCTATGTTCCTGAATGTGCTAGAAATCTAGTTTCTGTAGGGAGGTTGGATAATGTTGGTTTCAGTTTTAAGATTTGTAATGGTGTTTTTTCATTATACAAACTTAAGTACTATTATGGTTCTGGTACTTTGATTGATAGTTTGTATCGTTTTAATCTTGATGCTGAATTTATTGAATCCCTGTTTAATGTTAAACACAATATAGGTATTAAACGTAGTGCACATAATGAATCTTCTGCTTTCTTGTGGCATCAAAGGTTAGGTCACATATCCAAAGAAAGGATTTTGAGGTTAGTGAAAGGTGGAATCTTACCTCAATTGGATTTCACTGACTAGGATGTGTGTATAGATTGCATTAAAGGTAAGCAAACTAAGCACACATTAAAGACTCCAGCCACAAGAAGTAGTGAATTGCTTGAACTTATACACACTGATATATGTGGCCCTTTTGATGTTCCCTCTTGGGGTGGTGAAAAATATTTTATTACCTTTATCGATGATTTCTCACGGTACGGTTATGTATATTTACTGCATGAAAAGACTCAATCAGTGGATATCCTTGAGATATTCATTAATGAGGTAGAAAGGCAGTTAAATAGAAAGGTTAAAGTGGTGAGATCTGATAGAGGTGGTGAATATTATGGTAAATTTAATGAGAATGGACAATGTCCAGGTCCATTTGCAAAGTTCCTTGAAAGTCGTGGTATTTGTGCGCAATACACAATGCCAGGTACACTTCAACAGAATGGTGTAGCTGAAAGGCGTAATCGTACTCTTATGGAAATGGTTAGGAGTATGCTGAATAATTGTACTATACCTTTATCATTATGGATGCATGCATTAAAGACTGCTGTATATTTACTTAATAGGGTTCCTAGTAAGGCAGTTCCTAAGACCCCTTATGAACTGTGGACGGGAAGGAAACCTAGTCTGAGGCATCTTCATGTTTGGGGTTGCCCAGCGGAAGTAAGGATATATAATCCACATGAAAAGAAGCTTGATGCTAGAACGGTTAGTGGATTTTTCATAGGATATCCTGAAAAGTCAAAAGGGTACAAATTTTATTGTCCTAACCATAGTACGAGAATTGTTGAGTCTGGTAATGCTCGATTTATTGAAAATGGCCAAATTAGTTGGAGCAGTGAACCACGTAAGGTGAATGTGCAAGAGATTCAGATTGAAAATCCAACTCAGATGGATTTTCCTAATGTCTCTTCTTCGGTTGTTGTTCCACTTGTTGTATCACGGTTTAACAACATGGTTGAACAACAAAACAACATTCCAAACCCACAAAATGACCATATAAATGATGAACCAGTAAATGATGAACAATTCACAAATGATCAAGTGGTTTCACAAGAAATAGCATTACGGAGGTCACAAAGGCAAAGAAGGCCATCTATTTCTAGTGATTATGTGGTTTACTCACTTGAGCATGAATGTGAATTGAGCATTGATAAGGATCCAGTCTCTTTCCAGAAAGCCATGGAATGTGATAATTCTAAAAGTGGTTTAATGCCATGAAGGAAGAAATGCAATCAATGAGTGACAATCAAGTCTGGGATTTAGTCGAGTTGCTTGAGGGGTCAAAAAAAGTTGGTTGTAAATGGGTTTTTAAGACCAAACGGGACTCTAAGGGCAACATTGAAAGATATAAGGCCAGACTTATTGCTAAAGGTTACACTTAGAAGGATGGCATTGATTATAAAGAGACCTTTTCTCCAGTCTCCAAAAAGGACTCTTTAAGAATTATTTTGGCTTTGGTGGCTCATTATGATCTAGAGCTTCACCAAATGGATGCAAAGACAACCTTTCTTAATGGTGACTTAGAGGAGGAAGTATATATGGACCAACCAGAGGGATTTGTGGCCACAGGAAAAGAAAATTTGGTGTGTAAGTTAAAGAAGTCAATATATGGACTGAAGCAAGCTTCCCGTCAATGGTATCTTAAGTTCAATAATACCATCACTTCATATGGTTTTATAGAAAACACTGTTGATCGGTGTATTTATATGAAGGTCAGTGGGAGCAAGCTCATTATGTTAGTCCTATATGTTGATGACATTCTTCTTGCTGCGAATGATGTTGGGTTGTTACATGATGTAAAGGGTTTTCTCTCTAAGAACTTTGAAATGAAAGATATGGGAGAGACATCCTTTGTGATTGGAATAAGAAATATTCTGTGATAGATCACAAGGACTGTTAGGATTGTCTCAAAGAGCTTACATTGATAAGGTATTAGAGAGATTCAGAATGGAAAGATGCTTCGCATGAATAGTTCCAATTCAGAAAGGAGATAGGTTCAGCGAAATGCAATGTCCTAAAAATGATTTGGAACGTAAAGAGATGGAGTCTATTGATAGGTGTTAATTCTATAGTGTTTTAATATAGTTTTTATTTGAATTTTAGTAAGTTTTATTGCTTTAATTTGATTTTAAATCACTTTTAGTATAATTATGTTCAAAAGCTTCCTTGATCTTTAATCCGCTTGATCTAAGAAAAAAATTGCAGAAATTTGGCGCAGAAAAGAACTTTATAATACAAGGCACTTAGCTTCTAGCACGCCCAGGCCGTGCTAAAAAGCACAACCGTGCTAGAAGCCAAGGAAACCAAAGGAGAGACAGAAGAGAGCACGGCCAGGGTGTGCCAAAAGGCACGGCCGTGCTATAATGGGACCAGGGCGTGTCAAAGCATAGCACGCCCGTGACAACTCTAGGCAGACTTCCAGAGAAAAGCACGCCCTTACCGTGCTAAGTGGCACGCCCGTGCCTCAATGCTTCGCTAGCCTGTGCTACCTAGCACGCCCCGTGCTTCACTAGCCAGACTTCCAGACTAAAGCACACCCAGCCCGTGCAAGGAAGCACGCCCGTGCTGCGCAGGCGGAACCAGCGGGAATTTAATGCGCAAATCAAGCTTTTTCTCACATGGGCCGACCTCGGGGAGTTTCCTAAACACACTAAACAAGACCTGGACCTATTCTTGAGGAAAAAGGAGTCCTAATCAAGAAGAAATCAAGAACCTAAACAGTCATGATCTCCTATAAAGGATTTTTCACTAAATAAGGATTCTATTTCCTAAAAGGAGTAAAACTTGCCTTCAGAAAAACTCTATATAAAGAGAGGAACTTCTCCTAACAAGGGATCTCGTTTTTTATGCAATTTCCTTACATAATTCTTTCTTTCTCTCAAGATTTCAAGCATCAAAGAATTGTGCCAAGATTCAAGGAAGCCATCAACATAGTTGTGATATAGTTTTTATTCTAAACCCTTCATCTTGTTTCTTTCTTTATTGTCTTTAATTATGATGAATGATTCAAGTATGATTGAGTTTAATTTAATTACTATGTCTAGCTAAACTCTTATACTAGGGAATTGATGTAACTTAATTCGATTCCAGTTTATAATATTAGATTTATTCTTCCTTGTTCTTGTTATAACTTATTATTGTGCTTAAGGCGTCCAGGCAGAAATTTTCCCCTGGATTGAATTATTTCAATAATTACATTCGGGAGAAGGGTTATTGATATGAAAAACATAATAATTTACTTGAGAATAATAACTTGATGCGGAAGCTATATGGTTTGACTCAAGGGAGGTTTTCATAAGTTAATAAATTTTTAAGTTGTGAACTCACAAAACAACCATAAAACCTAATAATCTGATTTATGTTTAATTTCACTATTAAAGATAGGTAATTGAACTGGATTAGAATAACTAACAATAAATCGGGAGAGCTTGTTAGTGACTTTAGGGTTGTTCTCCTACTTGAACAATTAAAATTGATTAATGAACTAATAGAATAAGCTGGATAGAATTAAGTGAAATCAAATTCCCTAGTAGCTTAATCCTCTGATTTCTTTTCACTTGAATTTTGTGTTTGATCTCTTCTATTTTTACTTTAAATTTTATTTACCTTACAGCGAATCTCCTTTATCGTCGTCTAAATAATAATAGGTTAACATAATTTTGGTAATTGATAAACAATCCCTGTGGATACGATACTTTCTTACTCTATACTACTTGTTGCGATTTCGTACACTTGCGAAAAACCGCTGTCAAGTTTTTGGCGCCGTTGCCGGGGATTGGCATATCAATATCAATACGAATTACCCTGTTGTTAATTTAGACACTCTTTTTATTTTTACTTAATTTTCTCCTAAGAATTATTCCAGGTGTTTTATGTAAAGAAGATCGAGAAGGACTGAACCTCTAGTCTTTGATCTGGAAATTGAGCGAACTTGTCGTAGGCACAACGCTGCAAGAAAAACACGGGAAATAAAACCCGAACAAGAAGCAAACATGGCCAACGAAAACGAAAACATAAATGAAAACATAGTTGGACCACCACTTCAACATCCGGTCCGTACCTTGAGAGATTATACCACACCTAATTTGAATGGGACAACCTCAAGTATTACTAGACCTAGGGTAGAAGCCAATAACTTTGAAATTAAACCCGCAATCATCCAAATGCTCTCTACCTCGATCCAGTATGGGGGTTTGCCTAGTGAAGATCCTAATGCTCACATCACCAATTTTTTGAAAATTTGTGACACATTCAAACAAAATGGTGTTTCTGAAGATGCAATCAAATTAAGACTTTTTCCATTTACTCTTAGGGATAAAGCAAGATCCTGGTTACAATCGTGTCCCGCTGGGAGTTTTACTACATGGGATGAATTAGCTCAAAAATTCTTAGCTAAATTCTTTCCATCCTCCAAAACCACCAAGTTGCGCAATGAGATAATGACATTTGCTCATCATGATCAAGAGAGCTTGTATGAAGCTTGGGAAAGATTCAAGGACTTGCTAAGAAAGTGCCCCCATCACAGTTTGCCCAAGTGGTTACAGGTACAAACTTTCTATAATGCATTATCTCCTAACATCAAAATTACCTTAGATGCAGCTGCAGGTGGATCCTTTGAAAAGAAAGGAATTGATGAAGCATATGAATTGATAGAGGAAATGGCAAGCAATAGCCATTACCAAAACAGTACCGAAAGGAGAAGAACTGCAGGAGTCTATGAAATAGACGCCATTACAGCACTTAATGCCAAGGTAGATAACATGGTAAGGAAATTGGACATGTTAACTACTAATCCTGTAAATTCTGTCATGCAAATTTGTGATAGGTGCAATGGACAACATGGAATTGGAGAATGTGTCATGGACTCTTTAAATCCACAAACTTTGGAACAAGTGAACTATGTGATGAATCAAGGAAGAAAGAATTACCCTCATTCAAATTCATATGACAACAGGTTAAGGAACCATCCTAACCTATCCTATGGTAATCCTAACAATGCCTTGAATGCACCACCTGGTTTCCATCCTCCGGAAAAGAAATCTCATGACGACCTCCTCACTGCTCTTTCCAAATCACACATGGAGTTCATGAATGAAACTAGAGAAAACCATAAAATCCAGCAGGCCGCAATAAGGAATTTGGAAATTCAGTTGGGGCAATTTGCAAACATGATGGCATCTCGACCTCAAGGTACATTACCTAGCAATACTGAAAAGAATCCAAAAGAACAAGTGCAGGCTATTACCTTGAGGAGCGGCAAACAATTAGATGAACCACCAAGGAAAGAAAAGGAAGAAAAAGAACAGCCAAAGGTGCCTATCATTGACTTGGAGGAAAAAGAAAAGGTAAAACCATATGTTCCCCCTGTACCCTTTCCACAAAGATTAAAGAAAGCACAAGATGACAAGAGCTTCCTCATGTTCCTGGATGTGTTTAAGAAGCTTCAAATCAATATTCCTTTTGCTGAAGCTCTTGCACAAATGCCTAGCTATGCTAAATTCCTAAAAGATATCTTGAGCAAGAAACGAAGAATTGATGATCAAGAAACGGTAATGTTAACCGAGGAGTGCAGTGCGATTATCCAAAACAAACTGCCTCCAAAGTTAAAAGATCCAGGAAGTTTTTCTATCCCTTATAACATTGGTAATCTTGACTTTGAAAAAGCTTTGGCAGATTTGGGTGCTAGCATCAATCTTATGTCCTATGAAGTTTTTAAGATGCTAGGTATGGGAGAACTCAAGCCAACAAGGATGTCTTTGCAACTAGCAGATCGTTCAATTAAATATCCTAGAGGGATTGTTGAAGACGTACTTGTGAAGGTAGGTACATTCATCTTTCCTGTTGATTTTGTTATTCTTGACATTGATGAGGACAGGGAAGGATCTCTAATTTTGGGAAGGCCCTTTCTTGCAACTGCAAGAGCATTAATTGATGTTTATGAGGGTAAGTTGACCTTAAGAGTTGGACAGGAAGAAATTGTCTTTGATGTACTTAAATCGTGTAAACTTCCTATGGACTATGGAGACTGTTTTAGAATTGATGTTGTTGATGAATGTGTGGAAACCACTTTGCATGTTGAAAATAACACTAATGAATCAAGCATCTTGAATGAAAAAGAAAAGGAACTTCCTAAGCATGAACTGAAACAACTTCCACCTCATTTAAAACATGCATTCTTAGGTGAGAACCATTCTTTTCCTGTTATTATTTCTTCTCACCTAACGCTTGATCAAGAGGAAAGGTTGTTACAGGTTCTACGAAGGCACAAGAAAGCTTTAGGGTGGTCTATCTCGGATCTACAAGGAATAAGCCCAAGTGTGTGCATGCATAAAATCTTGATGGAAGAAGACTACAAACCTTCAATCGAGCACCAAAGGCGATTGAATCCTAACATGAAGGAGGTAGTCAAGGCTGAAATCATCAAACTCCTAGATGCCGGTATCATTTATCCGATTTTAGACAGTAATTGGGTAAGTCCTGTCCAAGTTGTTCTAAAGAAGGGAGGTATGACAGTTATCTCTAATGAAAACAATGAACTCATCCCCACAAGAACAGTCACAGGTTGGCGTGTGTGCATAGACTATAGAAAACTAAATAAAGCAACACGCAAGGACCATTTTCCCCTTCCCTTTATTGATCAAATGCTTGAGAGACTTGCAGGTTATCCTTTCTATTGTTTCCTAGATGGCTACTTAGGGTACTTCCAAACACCTATAGCCCCTGAAGACCAAGAGAAAACCACATTCACCTGTCCTTATGGCACTTTTGCCTACAGGAGAATGCCTTTTGGGCTATGCAATGCTCCTGCAACCTTTCAAAGGTGCATGATGTCCATCTTTTCTGATATGGTGGAAAAAATTATTGAGATATTCATGGATGACTTTTCTGTGTTTGGTTCTTCTTTCGATGCATGTCTTCATAATTTATCTCTAGTAATGCAACGATGTGAAAATACTAACCTTGTGTTAAATTGGGAAAAATGCCACTTCATGGTTAGTGAAGGTATTGTCTTAGGGCATAAAATCTCTCAAAAAGGAATTGAAGTAGACAAGGCAAAGATTGAGGTAATTGAAAAACTACCTCCTCCTAACACAGTAAAAGGTATAAGAAGTTTTCTTGGGCATGCAGGGTTTTACAGGAGATTCATAAAGGATTTCTCAAAAATCACTAAACCTCTTTGCAAATTGTTAGTTAAAGATGTTCCATTTGATTTTGACAAAGAATGTTTAGATGCTTTTAACAGGTTGAAGAAGGAGTTAATCTCAGCCCCGATCATCACTACACCAGATTGGACTTTACCTTTCGAGCTTATGTGTGATGCTAGTGATCATGCTGTAGGAGCTGTGCTTGGACAGAGAAAAGACAAGAAGTTGCATGTTATTTATTATGCCAGTCGCACATTGAATGATGCGCAATTAAACTATGCAACTACGGAAAAAGAATTATTGGCTATTGTTTTTGCTTTTGACAAATTCAGGGCATATCTAATTGGAGCTTAAACAATCGTCTACACAGATCACTCCGCCATCAAATACTTGCTGGAAAAGAAAGATGCAAAGCCGAGACTCATTCATTGGATACTTTTATTGCAAGAATTTGACCTAGAAATTCGCGACAAAAAGGGGACCGAGAACCTCGTTGCTGACCATCTTTCCAGGCTTGAATTGGGGGAAGAAGATACAAGCGAGCTACAAATCAATGAAAGCTTTCCTCATGAGCAACTTCTTCTAGTAGCAAATGCTCAAACCCCCTGGTACGCTGACATAGTTAATTATCTTGTTTGCAGAATTCCTCCTCCCAATTTTTCTTATCAACAAAAAAAAAAAAATTTTTCATGATATCAAATTCTACTATTGGGAGGAGCCATTTTTGTTCAAGTATTGTAGTGATCAGCTTTTCAGAAGATGTATACCGGAGACTGAAATAGAAAGTGTCCTTAAATTTTGCCATTCAATGGAATGTGGAGGTCACTTTGGAGCAAGCAAAACAGCTGCACGTATACTAGAAAGTGGTTTGTATTGGCCTAATCTCTTTAAAGATGCTTATAACTATGTTCGTCTTTGTGATAGTTGTCAAAGGTTAGGTAATATTTCGAAGAGACATGAGATGCCCTTAAATAGCATCCTTGAAGTTGAAATTTTCGACGTATGGGGTTTGGACTTCATGGGACCTTTTCCGCCATCATATTCAAATCAATACATTCTAGTGGCGGTGGATTATGTGTCAAAATGGGCAGAGGCTGTTGCTCTTCAAAATAACGATGCCAAAAGTGTAATGAGCTTCGTCAAGAAAAACATTTTCACAAGGCATGGCACTCCTAGAGCAATAATCACAGACGGAGATAAGCATTTTTGTAATAAGTATTTAGATTCCCTTCTTGCAAAATATGGTGTCACTCATCGTGTAGGTACTCCATATCACCCTCAAACAAGTGGACAAGTAGAAGTCACTAACAGGGAAATCAAGAAGATCCTCGAAACCACTGTTGGACAATCACGAAAGGATTGGTCCAAAACATTAGACGATGCTCTATGGGCCTACAGAACGGCATTCAAAACGCCTATAGGTATGTCTCCATATCGCATGGTGTATGGTAAGGCTTGTCATCCTCCTGTAGAGTTAGAACATAAGGCGTTTTGGGCCATTCAATTTCTTAACTTCAATGCAAAGGAAGTTGGTCAAAAGCGATTGTTACAGTTAAACATGATGGATGAAATGCGCCTCCATGCTTATGAAAGTGCCAAAATATACAAAGATCGCACCAAACAATGGCACGATAAGCGCATTATCATGAGGGATCTGAAGGTAGGCCAGCAGGTGTTGCTCTATAACTCTAGACTTCGATTATTTCCTGGTAAGTTGCGCTCTAGATGGTCTGGACCATTCACAATCAAGGAAATCTTTCCTCATGGCGCGATTGAAATAGTGGATGGTAAGTCGAATCGAAGTTTCAAGGTAAATGCTCAACGTTTGAGAAGCTATTATAATGAAACCTTTGAACCCATCAAGACTACAATTGGTCTTGCCTAGCCTAAATTCAGATAAGTGCGTCGAACTTAACGACGTTAAACAAAAGTGCTCATGGGAGACAACCCATCTATTTTTATTAAATTTTCGTCTATTTATTTATTTTTATTCCCTATTTTATTTGTCAAAGTCCCAAATTTTCTCCATAAGTGTTCTTCTGTTTAGTAAAGAGTTTTTGTAGGAAAAAGTGGAAATACAGAACCAAGCACACCCTAGCCGTGCTAAGTGGCACGCTCAAGTCGCGCTACGAAGCAAGTCTCAACAAAGAAAATGCCCAAGTCGCGAGCGCGACATTCACAAGCGCGGGCGCGACAATTAGAAAAGAGAGTCAGAAGATTTGCAAAGAAAAGTCGCGAGCGCGACATTCATATACGCGGGCGCAAGCTGAAGTCACGAGCGCGACATTCATATACGCGGGCGCGACAAACAGATCTGAGTGTCAGAAGCAATTGGACCAGAAGACGCGAGAAGGCGCGAGCGCGATATTCATATGCGCGGGCGCGAAAAAGCACCTTTGAGAGGCAGAAAGTTTGCCAGCAAAATACGCGAGCGCGACTTTCATATGTGCGAGCGCGAAAAGAACTTGAGAGGCAGGGACAAGCACGTCCCACGGCGTGCCAGATAGCACGCCCGTGCTATTCACAGACACTTTTTAATACGAGAGTCAGAGAAGAGCACGCCCGTGCCAGGTACGCCCTTTCTTTCGTTTTGCAGGTCAGAGGAGAGCACGGCCGTGCCACGATCAGACACCCTCATTTATTGGCGCCCCTATTTAAAGAGCACGCCTCCAACCGCCCCACTGTCCATCTCGCACGCCCTAGCCGTCACCTCTTCTCTCTCAAACTTTCTCTCTTTTTCTCCTTTCTCTCTCAAATCCAACACCCTCCACACCAAATTTTCAAATAATCATCTCCAACCATGCCTCCTAGATACAAACGTAGCAGACCCGCATCCTCAGTTGCCGCTCGAAAACGCCCAACTGCGCGATCCACCACGGCTCCTCAACCTCCTTCACCTCCAGCAATTCCTTTCGACTTTGCCTCATCAGAACAACAAGAAAGGTACACAAAATTATCTCTTCGGCCTATTTTACCGAATCGATTCATTGATGAAGCTGCTTTAGCACAAGTGGGTCTTAGAGATATTGTGTTAGAACCTCTTAGGCGAATAGGGTGGGGACAGTTTCTTGAAATGAAGGACTTAGTTTATGCTCCATTAACTCTAGAATTCTTAAGTTCTTATTCATCTTTTATCCGGTTTTTGCCTACATCTCCACCAAGCAAAATTCGTTTTAGGCTTCTTAGCCAGGATTTTGAACTGTCTGTGAATGCGATTAGCCAAATTTTCGGATTCCCCACAGAAAATAGTCAAATTCAAATTTCTAGTGATTTTAGTGCACGCAATACTTGGCGAGAATTTACCGGTGAAGTAAATTATAATCCTAGATATTCGAAAGCGTCAAAATTGAAAAAACCTTCCTTGCGGTATATTCATAAATTTTTGTCAAATACTATATTTGGAAGGAGTGAAAGTGATGGGGTGTTAGGTTTGAATGAGCTATATTTTCTATGGGCAATTGAGAATGGAGTCTTGTTGAATGTTGGGTATTGGCTCTGCCAGAGATTTGCAAAGGTGGCTCGAGCCGACAAAGGAGCTATAATGATGGGGTGTTTTGTAACCCGAATTGCTAGATATCTACAGGTTTGGAACCCGGCTAGGCCAATTTATGATAGTGTAGGAGGGGGGCGTGGTACCAGGCTGGATGTCGATGTTATGATTCATATGAAGTTGATTGAAAAAGTTGGGGATGCATATCGAGTAATAGGTGCCCCAGAGAATGATTCTGATGAGGAAGAAGCCGAGGCTGCAGGCGGTGCTGACATGGAGGAGGATATCCCTCCACCTTTTACTTCTTCTTTTGGTGCAGGTACATCGGGTGCTGGCCCATCGTTCCAAGGCACATCCAACATGTCAAATGATGAAGTCCTTGCAACGATGATGTCTCGAATGGACCTCTTTGACACGCGCCTTAGTGGAATGGAAACAATGATCACAGACCGTTTCTAGTCCATTGAGATCATGAATGGCAGTCTTGATTCTAAGATGGACACCATGCAAGGACAACTGCAGACCATCCTCCAGTTTCTGCAGCCACCCCCACCACCAGAAAATTGATGGATTTCTCTTTTCTTTTCTGTTTTTGTTTCTGTTTCTTTTGTTCTAATACATTGTCGTGGTTGTTTTCCCTTTAACTTGTTTATTTGTTATGTGGATTTTTATAACCTCTTAGTAGTTTTTGTTCTTAATGTTTAGTTGCTCCTTTAGCTAAGACACTTTCCACCACCTTTCTATTGTATTGTTCAATACAATGTTGGTAAGTTTTTCTTCTTCTCTCTTACTGCTTTTCTTCAAGTAATGAAATAAGTTTGGGGAATTTATACACATTGGGGACAATATGATTGATTGAATTGGGGGAAGGGAATTTTAGCTAAAAATTTTTGTTGTTTTTGCTTAACATGGTTGGAATGATTACAAGTAAGCTTGAAGATTCTCATGTCTAGTAATAAGTGTTAAACATAATTGATTCTCAATTCTAGCATATTTAAGTTTTGAATTTGAAATTTTGATTTAAATATGTTCATTGATCTAAATTATTTGTTTCTAGAGTTTTAAACACTGATTTTTATGAGAGTTATGATATATAGGTGTGTTTCACTCTAAAGTATTTTAAACCTCGGCATTCCTAGAACAAAACTTAGAAATCCCTTCGAGGCGAAAAATTTAAATGTTTACGTTTTGAAAGAGATGATTTAGGCAATTTTTTGTTGAAACCTATATTTAGCCTAGACCACCTAAATTAAAAATATGACTCTTAAAACCAACTTTGAAGCCTAAAAACCGTAAATTTTTCTTCTTCACCCTCAATAAACCAAGCCATTAAAACCAAAATTCAATTTTCCTACCCTAAGTACAAAAGATTGTATGATTGAAAGATTCGATTTTTAATTAGAATGTAGCAACAAAAGAGGGAGAATTCATCAAATGATACTAGCAAATAAAAAAAAGAAGAAAGAATCAAGAAAGAGGCACATGAAAAGCAATCAAAAGAATTCAAGAAAAATAGAAAAAAAGGGCAAGGAAGAAAAGTGCCAAAATATTAAGAAAAGACCTTGTCCAAGATGCCTCTAGCTAGTAAGAAAGTTTCAAAACAAAGACACTCCCTAGAACTAGAAAAAGTTTAATTAAAATAGAATCTTGAATGTTATACATCCTTTTGTACTCTTGTCTACATTTTATCCCTTTCTTTGATCAAGCAAAAGTTACACCAAGAAAGCCCCATTACAACCCAAAATAAAGACCTTCTGATCTTTTAATCGTATGCATTTATATCGTGGAGAAAGGATGACTAATTCTGCATATGGGAATGCCACTTTTGCTCTATAAATTGTCTTATTTTTAAATGCTTTAGATGATTCATGTCCTGTTTATCATAATTTGAATACGTATTAGTGTTGACAATCTCTTTAAACTTGTATTTTACTCAATGAACATGTTTTCTTCAAGAAATAAAAGACAAGCTTAAATGTGAATAGCATGGAGAACAATTGAGTCTATCCACTTATTTGCTAATCATGATATATTGAAAAGTTTATTGAGATCATCTTCAACCATGGTAAGCTAGTCATTTTCTTTTAGTTTTTTTTCTGCTTGAGGACAAGCAATGGTTTAAGTTTGGGGAATTTTGATAGGTGTTAATTCTATAGTGTTTTAATATAGTTTTTATTTGAATTTTAGTAAGTTTTATTGCTTTAATTTGATTTTAAATCACTTTTAGTATAATTATGTTCAAAAGCTTCCTTGATCTTTAATCCGCTTGATCTAAGAAAAAAATTGCAGAAATTTGGCGCAGAAAAGAACTTTATAATACAAGGCACTTAGCTTCTAGCACGCCCAGGCCGTGCTAAAAAGCACAACCGTGCTAGAAGCCAAGCAAACCAAAGGAGAGACAGAAGAGAGCACGGTCAGGGTGTGCCAAAAGGCACGGCCGTGCTATAATGGGACCAGGGCGTGTCAAAGCATAGCACGCCCGTGACAACTCTAGGCAGACTTCCAGAGAAAAGCACGCCCTTACCATGCTAAGTGGCACGCCCGTGCCTCAATGCTTCGCTAGCCCGTGCTACCTAGCACGCCCCGTGCTTCACTAGCCAGACTTCCAGACTAAAGCACACCCAGCCCGTGCAAGGAAGCACGCCCATGCTGCGCAGGCGGAACCAGCGGGAATTTAATGCGCAAATCAAGCTTTTTCTCACATGGGCCGACCTCGGGGAGTTTCCTAAACACACTAAACAAGACCTGGACCTATTCTTGAGGAAAAAGGAGTCCTAACAAGAAGAAATCAAGAACCTAAACAGTCATGATCTCCTATAAAGGATTTTTCACTAAATAAGGATTCTATTTCCTAAAAGGAGTAAAACTTGCCTTCAAAAAAAACTCTATATAAAGAGAGGAACTTCTCCTAACAAGGGATCTCGTTTTTTATGCAATTTCCTTACATAATTCTTTCTTTCTCTCAAGATTTCAAGCATCAAAGAATTGTGCCAAGATTCAAGGAAGCCATCAACATAGTTGTGATACAGTTTTTATTCTAAACCCTTCATCTTGTTTCTTTCTTTATTGTCTTTAATTATGATGAATGATTCAAGTATGATTGAGTTTAATTTAATTACTATGTCTAGCTAAACTCTTATACTAGGGAATTGATGTAACTTAATTCGATTCCAGTTTATAATATTAGATTTATTCTTCCTTGTTCTTGTTATAACTTATTATTGTGCTTAAGGCGTCCAGGCAGAAATTTTCCCCTGGATTGAATTATTTCAATAATTACATTCGGGAGAAGGGTTATTGATATGAAAAACATAATAATTTACTTGAGAATAATAACTTGATGCGGAAGCTATATGGTTTGACTCAAGGGAGGTTTTCATAAGTTAATAAATTTTTAAGTTGTGAACTCACAAAACAACCATAAAACCTAATAATCTGATTTATGTTTAATTTCACTATTAAAGATAGGTAATTGAACTGGATTAGAATAACTAACAATAAATCGGGAGAGCTTGTTAGTGACTTTAGGGTTGTTCTCCTACTTGAACAATTAAAATTGATTAATGAACTAATAGAATAAGCTGGATAGAATTAAGTGAAATCAAATTCCCTAGTAGCTTAATCCTCTGATTTCTTTTCACTTGAATTTTGTGTTTGATCTCTTCTATTTTTACTTTAAATTTTATTTACCTTACAGCGAATCTCCTTTATCGTCGTCTAAATAATAATAGGTTAACATAATTTTGGTAATTGATAAACAATCCCTGTGGATACGATACTTTCTTACTCTATACTACTTGTTGCGATTTCGTACACTTGCGAAAAACGCTGGCATCTATTCCATATGCGTCAGTGGTTGGGAGCTTAATGTATGTTCAGACATGTACTCGACCGGATATTAGTTTCGCCGTAGGAATGTTAGGGCAATATCAAAGTAATCCCGGGATGGACCATTGGAAAGCTGCAAAGAAAGTACTTAGGTATTCACAAGGCACTAAGGATCATATACTCACTTATAGAAAGTCCAGCCATTTAGAACTGGTGGGATACTCGGATTCAGACTATGCCGGTTGTGTAGATTCGAGAAAGTCTACATTTGGCTACTTGTTTCTTCTAGCCGGAGTAGCAGTATCATGGAAAAGTGGAAAGCAGTCTGTCATTGCTACTTCCACTATGGAGGCTGAATTTGTGGCATGCTTTGAGGTCACTGTTCATGCATTGTGGTTGCGGAACTTTGTCTCAGGTCTAGGCATTGTCGACAGTATAGCTAGACCGTTGAGAATTTACTATGATAATTCCGTAGCTGTCTTCTTCTCTAAGAATGATAGGTACTCTAAGGGTGCAAAGCACATGAATTTAAAGTACCTATCTGTGAAAGAAGAAGTGCAAAAACACAAAGTGTCAATTGAGCATATCGGTACTGATCTGATGATAGCGGATCCGCTAACTAAAGGCCTACCGCCCAAAATCTTCACTGGCCATGTTGATAGGATGGGCATTATAGATAAGTCCTTGTTATCCTGATGGTTAAACTTGTATATATATATATATATATATAATAAATACTTAAATCGGTCGATCTTGGTAGCAAATGGTATCAGAGCCTAACGATTTAAGTATTGGTTACTATCACCCAATAAAGCATTGATTGTTTACTATATTAATGAAGCTTTTAGCTTTGCCCACTGAGCCGATTCCATATGAACCCGTTGTAAGACCCATTTGTTGAGATTTGTTGGGCAGTGAAGGGTATAACCGGAGGGCATAATCGGGTAGCTTCTAAGATTCTTTAATATAGTATACAATGGATCCTTTATTGTGTCGATCTGTAAGTAATGTTAAGTCGGATGATTCTGATTCCTCAGAAATAAAAAGAATAATAAATAGAAATGAATTAATATTACAAGATTTTAGTAAAGCTATAGATGATTGGGAAATACCTAAAGTAGATAAAGAACAAATTTATAAAATTAGTAAATTTCCTTTATGGAATACAGATTATGTTATTAAAACTGAAGAACGTGATTTTCAATTAAGCAAACCTTTTGAACGCATCACTCTTCTTTCATCTAAAACATTACAGCAACATAAAAATAAAAAGTATAAATATATTCATATAGGATTAATACAAGTAGGTATAAAACCTTTAACTAGAGAAGGATTAAACACTAGTATATTGGCAGTAGTAAGAGATGCTAGATTTTTAAATTTTCAAGATTCTTTATTAGGATCTGTTGAAACAAGTTTAAGTGAAGGACCAATCTCATTTGAGGTTTATCCAGATATGACTGTTTCTTTAAATGATCTTAATATTCTAGAAAGTATAATTTTAGAAGTTAAAACTCATAATTATAAAATGAAGCAAGGATCTATTCCAATTGCTTTAATCTATAAAATCCATTATAAAGCTATGAATTCAGCTTTTAGTACTAAATACAAATTACAACCAAAAATTGGAGAAACTAAGTTTCTTCAAACTGATTTGGCTAAAACCAATACCGTCATACCTAAAACCATCCAATGGAAGGATATCACCTTACCGGAGGAATGGATTTTGGAAGGGATTGTCCCTCCCCCAGAACCAGAACCTGTTAAACCAAATGTCAATTTACAAAAAATTGAACAATTTGAAGATGGTAAAGTAACTTTAAAATTTAATAGGAGTCTAAGTTCTAGGTATACAGGATCAACATCTTCTGAGATTATGGATGATGATAAGCCGAAAATACCTTCAGTAATTTATGCAAGATATAAAGAAAATGAACCTAAACCAATTATTCAAACCTTAGTAAAACCTAGGTATTCTACTTCAGATATACCTGCATCTAGTCAATCATTTAAAATGAAAGGAGTTGATTATAGTAATTCAGTCCCTCAGGCAGTTTATAACCCTGTTGACAATTATTTAAATCAACAATCTAATTTAGTAAACACTTCACCAGAATCACCAACAGCTTCAGCCATCACTGAAAATGTTAGTGAATTAAATAGAGAACTAAATGTTTTAACTAAAGATGAAATTAATAAAGATTTGGTAAAAGAGATAACAAAAACAAAGAATTTAATGAAGTTTAATAAAATATTAAAAACTTATAATTTTGAAGATTTAAAACAGGAATATGTTGAATATCAATTTCAAACTCAGACTAGAATTAGATTTTTAGATTGGTTCTCATTAATTAAAAATAATTCAACTAAAAGTCTTAACCCAATAACAATTCGTAATAAAAGACCAGAATGGATAGTAAATGATAGGATAATCCAGAGTGATTTTCCTCCTAAAGCCATTAGTAAATTTAAATATCAAGATAATGATATTACTTGTGCACCATATAAAGTAACTAGAGAAAATGATTCAGATAAAAAATTAATTGAGCAAAATAATTTTAGTAATGCTAGTTTAATTTGTTTGCATACACAATTAAAAAAGATAGAACAATTACTTCAAGATCAACCCATAGTACTTGAACAAGCTAAAGGTAAAGAATTAGTAAAGTCACATATGTTTAAACCATTTCAGGTATCTAAAACTAGTCAAAAGGAATTAAATTCACAATTTATAGGAACTTTAAAACAACAGCTTAGTCAACTTGAGGCAAGTTCAGGATCTACTCCCCAAGTTGTTCAAGATTCTTCTAATGCTTCCAGAAATATAAATCTTTTAGAAGAAACTTCTAGCTCTGAAGATAGTAAACCTGACTCAGATGGTGTTCAACAATTTGTCAATAATATAACCCATAGGGAAATAGTCTCTAGGGCCCCAGACTTAGGATTAATTGATAAACCTCCATACATGTCCCAAGTTCACTATAATGCTAATACATTATATGAATGGAATATTGATGGATTATCTGAATATAAAATCTTAAGTATTTTGCAACAAATGACCATGGCTGCAAATGCTTATAAAACCCAGTCACCTATATCTGACAAAGCCGTTGCTGAAATCCTCATTGCAGGATTTACAGGACAATTAAAGGGATGGTGGGATTACCATC
The DNA here is from genome assembly GCF_041381405.1 of Jatropha curcas. Classification (NCBI taxonomy): domain Eukaryota; kingdom Viridiplantae; phylum Streptophyta; class Magnoliopsida; order Malpighiales; family Euphorbiaceae; genus Jatropha; species Jatropha curcas. Next base: position 5,819,277 of record NC_143151.1, on the reverse strand, counting down.
TCACTGAAAAAGATCAATTAGATATTTTAAATGCAGTTCAAGTAAATGACCAGGATCAACCTTTATTTGATGAAAATGGTGAACCTATTCAAGATGCAGTTGCAACCTTAATATTAACCATTTCATTACATTTTATAGGCGATCCATCACATATAAAAGATAAAAATGCTGAACTTTTAAGTAATTTAAAATGTAAACACTTAGGTCAATTCCAATTATATAAAACCACTTTTCTTACACGATTAATGTTAAGAGAAGATTCTAATCAAGCTTTTTGGAAAGAAAAATTCTTAGCTGGTTTACCCTATTTTTTAGGAGAAAGGGTTAGGAATTATATTAAACAACAACATGGTAACCCAATTCCATACAATAAATTAACTTATGGCCAATTAATAAGTATCATTCAAAAAGAAGGATTACAAATTTGTCAAGATTTAAAACTTCAGAAAACTTTAAAAAATGAGTTAAAAAAGACTAAACAAGAATTAGGAAATTTTTGTAAACAATTTGACTATAATATAACCCCTACTCAACAATGTAGTGGTCAATGCTCTAAACCCACAAGTTATAAAAAACACTATAAAAAACATTATAAGTCTAAACCTAGTAAAGAAGAATTTTATCATCAAGATAAACGTAAACACCATAAAAAATCTAAGAGTAAAAAACCATACAAAAAGACTAATAAGATTTCATATAAAGACTTAACTTGTTTTAAATGTGGTAAGAAAGGACATACATCTAAATTTTGCAAGTTCAATAAAAAATTGAATGAATTAAACTTAGAAGATGATGTGATAAATAAAATTCATGAATTGTATCTTACTTCTGATACATCAGATTCTGAGGTACAAGAAAGTGAAAATCAAATTGATGAACTAGGTTCAACAACCAGTTCTTCAGAAAAATCTGTAAATATGTTAACAAAAGATCAGAATACACTTTTAGAAGTAATACATAGCTTGACAGATACTGAACTTAAAAGTCAACTTCTTAAAAAATTAATTACAAGTTTTGGAGAAGATAAAGAAGTAAAAATAATCACACCTAAAATTCAGACTAATACTTATGATTTAACTACTATATTAAATAAGAATAAAAAATTAGAAACAAAAATATCATTAGAAGATCTATATAAAGAACTTAGAATTTTAAAACATGAAGTCAAAGAATTAAAACATCAAGCACAAGTACATGATGCCAAAATAAAACATTTAGAAACTCAATTGATATCTAGTTCCTCTTCGGATGAACCAGATGATAAAATAACAGATGGAATAAATGAGCTAAAGGAAGATGAAGACATAAATCCACATTTTCTTTTTCTTTTACAAGAAATAACATCTAGAAAATATTTAGTAAAATTAAATTTACAAATTTCACCGGATTTTATACTAAATGGTATAGCTTTATTTGATACAGGAGCAGATTTAAATTGTATAAAATCTGATTTAATTCCACATCGATTTTGGTCAGAAACACATGAAAAACTGACTACAGCTAATAAATCTAAATTAGAAATTCTTGGTAAAATTGAAGCAGATATTATAAATAATGGATTAGAAATTAAAACGATATTCTTACTTTCACCACAGATAAATTATATGGTAATCTTAGGAACACCATTCATTAACCTAATTACACCATATTCGGTAAAAGAAGATTGCATTAAATTCAAGGTAAAAGGAAGTAGAGCTAGGTTAGAATTTACTGAAAAACCTAGGAGAAAAAATTTAAATTTATTAAGAACTCATTCTATTAAAACTTTGGAAATTAATTCTTTAATAAAATCTAAAGAAGAAGACTTAAATCATTTGAGAAATTATACATATCTTCAAAGGATTAAAAAGCAACTAGAAGATAAAGATATTCAAATTAGAATTGGTAAATTAAAGGCATTTATGGAAAATCGATTATGTGCAGATCACCCAAATGCATTTTGGAATCGTAAACAACACATAGTAGATTTACCCTATGAAAAGGACTTTGATGAAAAGTCCATTACAACTAAAGCTCGACCTATTCAAATGAGCCCTGAACTCATAAACCATTGTAAAAAAGAAATTCAGGATTTAGAAAATAAAAAATTAATTAGCAAATCTAGAAGTCCGTGGTCTTGTGCAGCTTTTTATGTCAATAAAAATGCTGAGATAGAAAGAGGCGTCCCTAGATTAGTAATTAATTATAAACCACTAAATACAGCCTTAAAATGGATAAGGTATCCATTACCCAATAAGAAGGATTTATTAAAACAGTTATATCAGGCAAATATTTTTAGTAAATTTGATATGAAATCTGGTTATTGGCAGATCCAGATTCATCCTAATGATAGATATAAAACAGCATTTACAGTTCCCTTCGGTCAATATGAATGGAATGTAATGCCTTTTGGATTAAAAAATGCTCCTTCTGAGTTTCAGAGGATCATGAATGATATATTTAATCCCCATAGTGGATTTTGTATAGTATATATTGATGATGTTCTAGTTTTTAGTAGAACATTAGAAGAACATTTTAAACACTTAAAAACATTTTGCATGGTAATTGAAATGAATGGATTAGCATTGAGTAAAACTAAAATGGACTTATTTAAAACTAAAGTTAGGTTTTTGGGTCATTACATAGAACAGGGTATTATCCAGCCCATAGAACGAGCTATGGTATTTGGGTCCAAGTTCCCTGATGAGTTAACTAATAAAACCCAACTTCAACGTTTTCTTGGATGTTTAAATTATGTTATAGATTTTTATCCAAACCTCAATTGCATGATAAAACCATTACATGATAGGCTTAAGAAAGATGCTGGCCCATGGACAGCCCAGCATACACAGTTAGTAAAAAAGATAAAGGCCTTAGTCAAAGAAATTCCATATCTTTATATCCCTCATCCAACAGCATTCAAGATAGTTGAAACTGACGCTTCAGATGTTGGATATGGTGGTATTTTAAAACAAGTAATTAATGGTAAAGAACGAATTATTCAGTATACGTCTGGTCATTGGAACCAAACTCAAATAAATTATTCTACTATTAAAAAGGAGATTTTAAGTATAGTCATTTGCATCAATAAATTCCAATCTGATTTATTAAATCAAAAATTTTTACTTCGTATTGATTGTAAATCTGCAAAAGATGTTTTACAAAAAGATGTAAAAAATCTGGCTTCTAAACAAATTTTTGCAAGATGGCAAGCTTTACTTAGTATATTTGAATTTGATATTGAATTTATTAAAGGAGATAAAAATAACATTCCAGACTTTCTGACTCGCGAATTCTTACAGAACGATGGGCAGGAAAAAGGATAAGGGCAAAGCCCCTAAAGAAGAACCTGAATCACCCACTAAAGCTCTCTCTGAGCATTCAGAGGATTTACCTAAAACCCTAAACACTAAACTTTCTCCAGATCTTAAAAAATGGATTGAACAACTAAGTCAATCTCCAGAAGTGTTTAAGGCGTTACAAAGTATAGCGTCCTCTTCCACAGAGGCGCCAGGTACGTCTTCTACACCTAAAGCGATCGTACCCGTTCATGGTACGGCTAGTCTGTCTCAAACGGTAGGCAGTAAAGACTTATCAAATCCGTTGATGGCTGTGGATTTGCCAAAAATCCAGTATACTCAAGGTATACATAAATGGTTTCTTAAAACTATTTTTCATTATGAAATTGAAATAGAAGATGGATATAATAACACTAATCCTTGGTCTGTTTTAAAACAGTACTACCCTGAGGATTGGTACTTTGCTCCAACTGATCTTTCAAAACCCCAAGAATATTATCATAATATTCTCTTGGACACTGGATCTGTAAAAATTAAACATAATTATGATTCAAAAAATAAATCTGTTATTTTATATTCTTCACTTAAAATCCAACGGATTATTCATCCCAAGGACTGGCCTAAACCCTCTCTTTCTACCCCTGTACAATTTAAAGTTTTATATAAACATGTCCACAGTACTGTATATAATTATTATGATTATCGTGATGCATGGGACAAAATTTTTGCTATTCAAAATCCCACTGCTACGCATTCATGGTTAATCTATTTTGACACATCCTTTCGTACTGATTGTAAAGTGCCTAACTGGTTTAAAAAATGGTGGGAAACTAGGGGAATTTCCAATGAAATTATCCCTCCTCCAATCCAGGCATTATATCAGTATTTTAAAGCCCATTATAAACCCAATCCTGCAGAAGCCCATATTCCTTCCCTTATGTATTATTGTATGGCCTTCTTCACACCCTGGGTATATCAATGGTATTTGGACACTCAGTATGCCGTAGGAACATACCAGATTCCTATGTTGGTAAAAAGACATAAGATTAAATGGTGGGGATCTTTCAAGAACTCTACCACGGAACTTAAAATTGATCTCTGGATACGTGATAAATTAAAACAGGTTTCTCCATTAACCTATGCAACCACTCTTGCATTAAAGGATCAACCGACTTTCGGAATCCAAAAAGCACAATGCCAAGCAAAGTTAGCTGCTGCTAAAACTCCAGATGAGTATAGAAGAATCTGTCAAGAAATGCTTCAGCATCTTTCAACAGATTCTGATTCTCCAGTAAAACCCTCATCCAGTAAAAAGCAGGCAGATTGTTCCAGTAAAATATCTAAACAGAAGTGGGCTGACATGGCTTCCTCTTCTTCAACATCATTCTCACTATCCTCCAACGAAGATAGTAATGATGAAGCTTTTGAATCCATTATAGTCAAAAGTAAAGCTGAGAAGGCAAAAGAAAAATTAAAACAAAAAAGCAAAGCAAAGAAAAAAGAAAAAGAAGGACACATCGTCCTCATCTGAGTAAAAGGCAGGTGAAACCTTATTTCACCATCATTCAACAGTAAAAGTTAAAACACTGTTTCTACAGGAAAAGCCAACGCATCATCCACAGTAAAGATTCGGTGGCAGACCAACAACTATTCATCCACAGTAAAGGTCAACACTGCTCAAGATTCGGTGGCAGACCAAGCACTGTTCATAAATAGTAAAAGTAGAATAGTAAAGATTCTTTTCTATGTTATTTAAAGGGAGCCTATCCTCTTGTGAAGGCATAAGCTGGTATAACCATATACTAAACACTCTCTCATCCTCTCCCCCAAAAGTTCTTTGTAAGCATTCAACGTTCGAAGTCTGGATTGTAAAATTTTAAATTGTAAGTTTAAATTTGAATTTCATATTTAAATAAAGTTATTTATTTAAACTTATAAATTGCTACTACTAAGCCCTGTTAAAGGCTTCCTTCTCTTCTCCCTCCACAATCTGACTTAGTTCTGGGGATCCCAGGCTAAGGTTGCAGGAACCCTCAACCTTAATTAAAATATCATTAATTAAAATTGGTTGAGTTAATTGATAAATATTATTTTGTATAAGTATGCTCTGTGGTTGCACCTCTGTGTGATCTTCCACATCAGAAATATTGTTCTTGATTGTTCATAAACATAAACTGTTCATTTACTGTTTAGATTAAAATGGATACTATTCATCTTTAAACAACTACTGTTCAAATTAAAATTCTTTGGTATATCAGCTGGAAACACATAACCTCCTGGTGTTTATCATTGCACTTGATAAACAAAGGAAACTTTGTGCTACAACGCTACGTACCATATGAATTATATTCATGTTTTTGTAAATTTAAGAGAAAATAATATTCTGGTTACAATATATAATATTAATTTAAATATTTTTGAAATATTAATTGATTTAAATAATAGATCTATTTCAGTTGATATGTTTAATATTAATTTGGATAATATAAGTCATTTCTTGTTTGAGTTATAATAAATACTTAAATCGGTCGATCTTGGTAGCAAATGATATATATATATATATATACATATGGTTGTTTTGCTCATATTATTGTGACACTTGGGAATTCAATTAAAGATGTGTTTTGCTTATTTATGTGTTATCCACATTATAGATGTATACAATAATGGTTTAAGTGAGATAACAATAACAGTTGATTGTAACAATGTATTGTTTGTTGAATAGTTTCTCCATTAAAGTTTTATGAATTAAAGTGGTCTGTGATATATGGAAGGAATCATGTCGTTCAATGACTTGTGACCGCCATAATCCGATCATCTTAATTCAAATTAAGGTAAACATGATAGACTCAAGAAATGCACATGGGCCAAGTGAGAGATTGTTAGATTATTTTAATAATCTGTATGTGGCCCATGTGATTAAAGGGCTGGTTCTAATTAAGGTGGCCCAAGATGATGGTTATTGGGCTTAATGGATAAGAGCTAGTTAGGGTTTTAATACCCTTCGTCTGCCTTACAAAAGATAAAGGAATCAACAGATTAAGGTTAACACAAAAACAAGAGAGTGTGACGGCTCCCTAAAACACATACGGAAATAGTTTGTTTGAGAGAGCTCATAAAAGAAACTCTCGCTGCTGTTGATTATTCTCTGACCATTAAGAGAGCACTTACAGACAAAAGGCCAGAGTGAAGAAACGTAGATCTGCTGTTACGGTGAGAATCGAATTGTCCCAATGAGATAACCCATAACATAGATCTGTTGTTATGGATCAAGGTACGCTTCCGATTATTGTATATTCTTGTCAAACAAATTCTATGAACAATAGATCTGGGCTATATTAAAGTTTATTCAACACGGTGTTCCTCTAAATTTTGCTTCCAAAGCTATTATCCACCATCTTCTTTGTTTGGTGGTAGTTCCCTTTCATTTTTTTTCCTTTGTTTTGTTTAATTTTCTTTTTTTTGTTTTGTTTAATTTTCTTTTTTTATAAGGATATGTCTTGTTGTTGAATTTTTATGTATATATGGGTTTTTTTTTTGTTTTTTTTTTGTAGTTCCAAATAGATGGATTTTTTAGTTAAAGACGTAGATCTTTAAGTTCTGATATAATTATATTATATTAGTAGAGTCTAGTTGTGTGTCCTTTTTTTCTTGTAACTTTTAATGTTTAAACTCTTCTGCGAATATTAAGTGTAGCAAATTTTGAAGGTTAAAATTGTAAAAATTTCTTTTGTCATTCTATTTAAAAGGACCAATTTTTACTTGAAAAATTAAATTTTTTTGCCAAAGTCATCACTAAAAAATATTTTCAATTGCGAATTTATTTAGACCCGGTGTACACACGCAAGCCAATTAAATATTTTTTTTTAGTTTAAAAGAAAACATTTTTTATCCTTTACTGAAAAGAAAAGGATAAAACAATATAATGTTTTGAAGAATTCTTCCAATTAGTTTGGTGCATGAGTGCGAATAAATCTTATGGCATAATGTACTTATATTATATTCTTTATAAAAGAATTGCGGTTTAAGAAAAACAGAGGAGGAGAAACTTACACTTGTGGACACTTTAAAAACTTAAACGAAATTAAGTTGTAGAAGTTACCAGGAATAAGCAACGAAAAACAGTTGACTTTTTTATTTATTTATTTTTTCTGAAATGAAACAAACAGTTGACTTGATTTACTACTTTATTATTTCATTATAGAAAAAAAAAAATTGACCAAGGAAGTTTCGTTCTCTTCACTTTTTTCTTACATAAAAAATTCTTAGTATAGCTAGAATTCTTACATGTTACTCTATCTTTTTTTTTTACATAGGAAAAATTTCTATTTTGGGTATTTTTTTTATAAAGAAAATTTGGCCTAATTCAGTAATTTTGGAAACCATGACAACGTGAAAAGTTTATTTTACTATTATTTTAGTTCTTTGTGAAGTTTTTAGTGTAGGGGATCCTCAAGATAGTGACAGAAAATGTATAAATTAACATTTAACATGAAGAAATTTTAGAGAATTGATTTTTTACATCAATTTTGGTTGAAAAAAAAAAGTGCTCATATAGTTGATTTGATTGCTGATTAAAATAGAGTTTGAATGGAAAATGACCACAAAATTTTTAGATTACGGATTTCACTCGAATATTTGAAAAATTGCACGATATTTAAACTATGTTTTCAATAGTCAAAGATAGTTGGAAGGTTAAATGAGTATAAATTAAAAATTTTTGACAGCTTATTTCGTAAGTGTACGAATCGCTACAAGTAATATATGATGAGTAAGATATCGTTCCCACGAGGATTGTAAACCAAATACCAAACTTTTGTTATCTTGTTATTATTTAAACGATAATTAAGAGATTTGTTGTCTAAATGTAAAATAAACAAGAGTCAAGTAAACAAAAATTGATTAAAAGAAATCAAGAAAGTAAAGCTACTAGGGGTTTTGATTTCACTTAACTCTATCCAATTTATTTCATTAGTTCATTGATCAATTTAATTATTCAAGTAGGGGAAACAACCCAAAAATACTAACAAGCTCTCCCGATGTATTGTTAGCTATTTTAACCCGGTCTAATTACCTATCTTCAAATAGCGCAATCAAACATGAATTAAATCATTATGTTTTATGGTTTGTTTTGTGAATTCATAACCTAAGGTTATTAACTTATGAAAACCCCCCATGAGTCAAACCGTATAGCTTCCGCATCAAGTTATTATTCTCATGTGTTTTATTAACCTTTTTATATCAAAGATCCTTCTTCCGATAGTGATAATTGAAATAAATCAATCTAGGGGAAAATTCTGCCTAGAAGCATTAAGTTCATTAATAAATCATAACTTGAATAAGGAAAAATAAATCTAATTGCATAAATTGGAAAAGAAATTAAGCTACATCAAACCCCCTAGTATAAGAGTTTAGTTACACATAGTACTTAAATAAAACTCAACAATACTTGATAAATATTCCATAATCAATAAAGATAATGAAAGAAATAAACAAGATTAAGAGTTAAGAATAAGAACTAGAGAGGTATTGCTTGGAAGACTTCCTTGAACCTTGCACAACTCTTGCACACTTAACTTTAAAAGAAAATGAAGCTAACTATAAAACTATAAGAAAAGAATTAATGTAGAGTGTGGGAAAGATGGAATTGCTAGATGCCTTTGGAGTGGCTCCTTTTCTTCCTTATATAGACTTCTTGGGGAAACAAGCCTTGTGATTTAATGAGTAAAGTTCAACTTTGTGAGGTGGAAAAGTTTGTAAATCAAGCCATGAATTGCTCTCAATTATGGTTTCTCAATTGCACATGGTTGAACTTTGACTGGCATGTGAAGAAAGTATCCAAAGCATCTTGTGAAAATGGTAGAAGTTAGTTGGCAACTTTTGACTCAAAATATAGAATTCTTGCTTGCACGGGCGTGTTGCCTGGCACGGCCTGGGGCGTGCCAGTCTTTGGAGGATTAGAGGCTCTGGCACGGGCCGTGTTCCGTAGCATGGCCTGGCAAGCTAGCGCGCACGGGCGTGCTGTATGGCCGTGCAGTCTCCTGGAAGTCTGGTTGATAGCGCGCACGGGCGTGCGGGGTAGCACGGGCTGGGGCGTGCATCTCTCTGGAAGTCAGAGGCATATGAGGCACGGGCGTGTTCCGCAGCACGGCCTGGCCAGGCTAGCGCGCACGGGCGTGTTCCTCGGCACGGCTTGGGGCGTGCATCTCTCTGTTTCTTGGTTTGTCTCGCCTTGTGCCAGACACGGCCGTGCTTCTCGACACGGGCTGGGGCGTGCCAATTGTACCTTGCTTTATTTTTGTTCTTTTCTTTCGCAAAAAATCCTACAATTTTCTTTCCAATCAAGTGAGTTGTGATTAAAAGAAGCTTTTGAATAAAAACATATCAATATTACATAAAAACCAATTTAAATAAATTAAAAGTAATAAAAATTTCAATCAAAATTACAATAAAAAAACTATAAAAATCAACACTATCAAAATTCCCCAAACTTAAACTATTGCTTGTCCTCAAGTAATAAAATTCTTCTAAAAATAGCATGGAATAATTAATTGCGAATTTAATCAATAACCGAATTGATCATAAGAATAAATTATATATATTTCCTATGTAAGTTATTTTTAGCCAAAATTAATATAACACATTCTTTTTATTAAACATAAGTAAAGAATATTTTGTCTCCTTCTTTTAGAATAGTGAGTATTAGGACAAATTTAGCCTACATGTAATATTTCTCATCTTAAGGTATTTTTAGGTAACCTCATTCTATCTTTTAATTGGTTGCATTTTATGCTCCATACTACTTTTATTTTTATGTGGTTGCATTTTTATGCTCCATACCACTTATACATAGGGATATAAGTAACAAGTAGTTGCATTTTATGCTCCATACTACTTGGTTTTAAATGGATTTCCGTTTTTCTTTAAATAAAACCTTCATCCTTTATTGATTTAAAACATACATGTAAGACGACTTCAATGTCCTTTTTCTCTTTATTCAAGTTTTAGATTCAAAATGCTCTAAACAAATGGTTAAGTCCAAGAAGTATGTTAAAACCAATTTTTGGTTAAAAATAATTTACTTTGGAAAATATTATTAATTTATTCAAAAGTTCAACTAAGATAGATCATAAATTCATGCTAATAATTATTCCATACTTATTTTATTGAAATAAAATTTTATAATTTAGATAAACGTCCACTCCCTACTTAATTGAGCACATTGTCCTCAATGAGCAATTCACCAAACTTATGGTAGTGCAAATAATAAGAAGTTCAGAAGTGTACCATTGTTGGGGCAAGAGAATGGAATGGAGAGTGGTAGATCATCCAAGCTATGAGGTTAGAAACATAACCAAAATGTGGAAATGGACAAACAATTTAGAAAATTCAAAGAAGTAACTAGAACTAAGTAAAATCCAAAGTGTGCACACCAAACCAATGTCAAAATGTGTGATAAGTAGAAAAATAAGAGAAAATAAACAAAGGAGTGCAAAAGAAGTCAGGCCTCTGGTGGTGGAGGAGGAGGAGGCTGTAGCAACTGGATCACAGTCTGAAGCTGAGTGGCGAGGTCCTGGTAATGACTTTGCAAGGTGTCCAAGCGAGAGTCAATGCTGCCCTGTGTGATCTTCAAGAGACTGGAAGCGATCAGTAATCATGGACTCCATGCCGGTAAGTTGAGTATCAAACATGTCCATGTGAGAAAACATACGTGCAAACAGCTCATCATTTGACACAGTGGAAGTGCCCTGGAATGAAGGTCCAGCTCCAGATGTACCTACACCAGAAGTAAAACCAGGGAAAGGAGGTGGCTGATCCTCCTCAATGTCAGCAGCTGCAGGTATGTCCTCGTCAGTGGTTTCCACTGGGGCACCTATTACTCTATATGAATCGCCAAATTTTTCCACAATCTTCATGTGAATCATCAGGTCAATGTCTAATCGTATCCCTCTACCACCTCCTAAGCTATCATAAATCGGTCTGGCTGGATCCCACATCCTCAAATAGGTGGCAATGCGGGTAACAAAACTACCCATCACAATGGCTCCCTTGTCGGCGCGTGCCACTCGAGCCCATTTTTGGCATAGCCAATAACCCACATTTAACGACACTCCATTTTTAATAGCCCATAAAAAATAAAGTTCACTGCGCCCTACAACTCCCTCACTCTCATTTCGTCCAAAAATAGTGTGCACTAAAAACTTATGGATGTATCGTAAAGCGGGGTTTTTTAATTTTTGATGCTTTGGATGATCTAGCACTATAAACACTGCTGTCCGCTATCTCGCCCCACCTATGACGATCCAAAAAATCATTCGGGACTTGGGTGACTGCATTTTCAATAGGAAAACCAAAAATGTGACTAATCTCATCTATGGATAATTCAAAACTTCTTCCTAGGAGTCTAAATGTGATTTTATTCCTAAAACTGTCAGCTGGAAATTTAATTGATGCAGAAAAGGAGCTTAAAAATTCTAACGTGAGGGGCGGATACACAAGGTCTTTCATTTCAATAAAGGCACCCCACCCTACACGTTTCAACGGTTCGATCACAGCATCTTTAAGCCCCACAATCGACAAAGCATGATCATCAATAAATTTATTTGGTAAGATGGGGCGTAGTAGAAGTTTATTGTACCTCTCTAACTAGTCGCTAGAACCCATATCAAATGGAGGCAGTGGTGTAGTGTCCGAAGAAGGCGTGGAAGATCTTATGGTGGAGCCTCGTCTAGCCGCTACTGATGAAGAAGAACGGCTCCGCTTGTACCTAGGAGGCATGATGTGAGAAATATTGAAGAAAATCAGCAAGAAGATGAGGGAAAACGAGAGAAAATTGAGAAAAAATGAGAGAAAATGAGAGAGAGGGTTTGTGACAGCTAGGGCGTGTTGAGTTGAATGAAACAGCGCTAGGGCGTGTCATTTAAATAAGGTAGTGCGCACGGGCGTGCAATGTGACACGGTCCAGGGCGTGCAATCCTCTGGATAGCTAAAGTCAAGCGGGCACGGGTGTGCAATGTGACACGGTCCTGGGCGTGCGCCTCTCTGGATGTCTGGCGCATGCGGGCACGGGCGTGCTGCGCGGCACGGCCTGGGGCGTGCACCTTTCTGGAAGTCCTGCAGGGTACTTGTCTTACCTGGCACGGGCGTGCGGCTCAGGCGTGCATGAAGGCACGGGCGTGCCACGCTGCACGGTCTAGGGCTTGTTACCCTCTTCTTTCTCAAATTTTAATTTTCTTTTGAGCACGGTTTAGCTAAGTTACATACCAAGATCATCTTAACTTTTTGGCAACTGTAAAAAGCAAATAAAGTTATAGCAAACTCATAAAACAAAATAATCATAATGAAAATGGGTTGTCTCCCATAAGCACTTCTATTTAATGTCGTTAAGTTCGACGTCCCAAACCCAATTAGAGTTACTCAAGATTGATAGCGGTTTTAACAGGATCAAAATTTCCACATTGGTAAACCTTTAATCTGTGAGCATTAACTTTAAAACTGCGGTCACTGTCCATAATTTCTACTGCTCCATGTGGGAAAATTTCTTTAATAGTGAAGGGACTGGACCACCTTAAGCGCAGTTTTCCTGGAAAAAGACGGAGTCTAGAGTTCTAGAGTAATACCTGCTGACCTACCCTTAGATTCCGTAAAATAATACGCTTATCATGCCATTGTTTGGTGCGTTCTTTATAGACTTTGGCATTTTCATAAGCGTGGAGCCTTATTTCATCCATCATATTCAATTGAAGCAACCTCTTTTGACCAGCTTCCTTAGTATCAAAGTTAAGAAGTTTGATTGCCCAATATGCTTTATGCTCCATCTCGACAGGAAGGTGACAAGCCTTACCGTATACCATTCGATATGGTGACATGCCAATTGGCGTTTTGAAAGCGGTTCTATAGGCCCAAAGAGCATCATCGAGCTTCTTGGACCAGTCCTTTCTTGATTGGCAAACAGTTGTCTCCAATATCTTTTTGATCTCCCGGTTCGTGGCTTCTACTTGTCCGCTTGTTTGAGGGTGATATGGAGTACCTACACGATGTGTAACGCCATACCTGGAAAGTAATGAGTCAAGGTACTTGTTACAGAAATGCTTACCTCCATCGGTGATTATTGCTCTTGGAGTACCATGCCGTGTGAAAATGTATTTCTTGATGAAGCTCATTACACTTTTGGCATCGTTACTGGGAAGTGCGATAGCTTCTGCCCATTTTGACACGTAATCCACCGCCACTAGGATGTATTGATTGGAATATGATGATGGAAAAGGTCCCATGAAGTCTAGACCCCAAACGTCGAAGATTTCGACCTCAAGAATGCCATGCAAGGGCAACTCATGTCGCTTTGAAATGTTACCTAACCTTTGACATCGATCACAAAGACGAACATAGTTAAAAGCATCTTTAAACAGATTAGGCCAATACAAATGCTTTCCAAAATACGTGCGGCTGTCTTGTTTGCTCCAAAATGCCCCCCACATTCCATCGAATGGCAGAATTTAAGGACACTTTCCATTTCACTTTCCGGTATACACCGCCTGAATAGTTGATCACTACAATATTTGAACAAAAATGGCTCCTCCCAATAGTAGTATTTGATATCATGGAAAAATCTTTTCTTTTGTTGATAAGAAAAGTTGGGAGGAGTAATTTTGCACACAAGATAGTTGACTATATCAGCATACCAGGGGGTTTGAGCTTTTACCATTAGCAAAAGTTGCTCATGGGGGAAGTTCTCGTTGATTTGTAGTTCGGTTGTATCCTCTTTCTCTAATTCTAATCTGGAAAGGTGGTCAGCCACAAGATTCTCGGTTCCTTTCTTGTCGCGAATTTCCAAATCAAATTCCTGTAATAAGAGAACCCAACGAATCAGTCTTGGTTTTGCATCTTTCTTTTCTAGCAAATATTTGATGGCTGAATGATCTGTATAGACTATTGTTTTTGCTCTAATTAAATAGGCCCTGAATTTGTCAAAAGCAAAAACAATAGCTAACAATTCTTTTTCGGTAGTTGCATAATTCAATTGTGCGTCATTCAAGATGCGACTAGCATAATAGATCACATGCAACTTCTTGTCCTTTCGTTGCCCAAGAACAGCTCCAACAGCATGATCGCTAGCATCACACATAAGTTCAAATGGAAGAGTCCAGTCTGGTGTAGTGATGATAGGTGCTAAAATTAACTCCTTTTTTAACCTGTTAAAAGCATCTAAACACTCTTTGTCAAAATTGAAAGGAACATCTTTAACTAACAAATTACAAAGAGGTTTTGTGATTTTTGAGAAGTCCTGATAAATCTTCTGTAGAACCCTGCATGACCAAGAAAACTTCTTATGCTCCTTACTGAGTTAGGAGGAGGTAGTTTTTCAATTACCTCGATTTTGGCCTTGTCTACTTCAATTCCTTGTTGAGAGATTTTATGCCCCAAGACAATACCTTCACTAACCATGAAGTAACATTTTTCCCAATTCAACACAAGGTTAGTATCTTCACATCGTTGCATTACTAAAGATAGATTATAAAGACATGCATTGAAAGAAGAACCAAAAAAATCATCCATAAATATCTCAATGGATTTCTCAACCATATCAGAAAATATGGACATCATGCATCTTTGGAAGGTTGCAGGAGCATTGCATAATCCAAAAGGCATTCTCCTATAGGCAAAAGTGCCATAAGGACAAGTGAAAGTAGTCTTTTCTTGATCTTCCGGAGCAATGGGTATTTGAAAGTACCCGGAATAACCATCCAAGAAACAGTAGAAAGGATAACCTGCAAGTCTTTCAAGCATTTGATCAATAAAGGGTAGGGGAAAATGGTCTTTACGTGTTGCTTTGTTTAATTTTCGGTAATCAATGCACACACGCCAACCTGTGACTGTTCTAGTGGGAATCAATTCATTGTTTTCATTAAAGATGACAGTCATACCTCCCTTCTTTAGCACAACTTGAATAGGACTTACCCAACTACTATCGGAGATTGGATAGATAATACCGGCATCCAGAAGTTTTATGATTTCAGCTTTCACTACCTCCTTCATGTTTGGATTCAAACGTCTTTGATGTTCGATTGAAGGTTTGTAGTCGTCTTCCATTAGGATTTTATGCATGCATATACTTGGGCTTATTCCTTGTAAATCAGAAATTGACCACCCTATTGCCTTCTTGTGCTTCCGAAGAACCTGCAACAACCCTTCCTCTTGATCAAGCGTTAAGTGACAGGAGATAATAACAGGAAAAGAGTTGTGCTCACCTAGAAATGCATGCTTCAAATGAGGAGGAAGCTGCTTCAGTTCTTGGTTAGGTGGTGTATCTTCTTTTTCTTTTTTTGCATTGTTATTGTCTATGCTATATAGAGTTTTATTTACACATGTATCTATTACATCTATTCTAAAGTAGTCATCGCAGTCCATAGGTAATTTACAAGATTTTAACACATCGAAAATGACCTCTTCTTGACCAACTCGTAATGTCAGTTTCCCATCATGTACGTCAATTAGAGCTCTTGCAGTTGCAAGAAAAGGTCTTCCAAGGATCAATGATCCTTCTTTTCCTTCATCAATATCAAGGATGACAAAATCAACTGGAAAAATGAATTTCCCTACCTTAACTAGCACGTCCTCTACAATTCCTTTAGGATATTTGATCGATTGATCGGCTAATTGTAGAGACATCCTTGTTGGCTTGAGTTCCCCCATACCTAGCATTATAAAAATAGAATAAGACATCAAATTTATACTAGCTCCTAAGTCAGCTAAAGCCTTTTCAAAGTTCAAATTGCCAATGTTACAAGGGATAGAAAAACTCCCTGGATCTTTGAGTTTTGGTGGTAATTTGTTTTGAATTATTGCACTGCATTCCTCAGTCAGTCTTACCATGCCTTGATCGTCAATCTTTCTTTTCTTGCTCAAGATTTCTTTTAAGAATTTTGCATAACTAGGCATTTGAGCAAGAGCTTCAGCAAAGGGGATGTTTATTTGAAGCTTCTTAAAGACGTCCAGGAATTTCATGAAGCTATGATCATCTTGCGTCTTTTTTAATCTTTGTGGGAAGGGAATGGGTGGAACATAAGGTTTTACCTCTTCTTTCTCCACTAGATCGATGATAGGGGCCTTTTTCTCCTCTTCCTTCTCTTTTTTAGGTTTGTCCTTCAACTCTCTTCCACTCCTCAAGGTGATGGCTTGTACCTGCTCCTTAGGATTTTTTTTCTGTGTTGCTAGGTAACGTACCTTGAGGTCTAGCTGCCATCATGTTTGCAAACTGTCCCATTTGGATTTCCAAATTTCTTATCGCAGCTTGTTGGATTTTATTGTGTTCTCTTGTTTCGTTCATGAAGTCCATGTGTGATTTGGAAAGGGCAGTAAGGAGATCATCATGAGACTTCTTTTCAAGAGCCAAGAAACCTGGTGGTGCATTTAAAGTGTTATTAGAATTACCGTATGAAAGGTTCGGATGATTTCTCAACCTGTTATCGTAAGGATTCGAATATGGATAATTCCTCCTCTGTTGGTTCATCACATAGTTCACTTGTTCCAACGTTTGTGGATTCGTAGAATCTAACATGCATTCTCCAACTCCATGCGGTTCGTTACATCTGTCACAAGTTTGCATGATAGAATTTACAGACTTAGTGGTTAGCAGATCAAGCTTTCTTACCATATTGTCAACCTTTGCGTTTAGTGCAGTGATGGCATCGATCTCATAAATTCCAGCAGTCTTTCTTCTCTCAGAGCTGCTTTGATAGTGGCTATTGCTGGCCATTTCTTCTATCAAATCATATGCCTCGTCGATCTCTTTTCTTTCGAAGGATCCTCCTGCAGCTGCATCCAAAGTAATTTTTATGTTAGGTGACAATGAATTATAGAAAGTTTGGACCTGCAACCATTTGGGCAGGCTATGGTGAGGACATTTTCTCAATAAATCCTTCAATCTTTCCCAAGCCTCATACAAGCTTTCTTGATCATGATGAGCAAAGGTCATAATCTCATTTTTTAATTTAGTTGTTTTAGAAGATGGAAAGAATTTAGCCAAAAATTTCTGGGCTAATTCTTCCCAAGTTGTAAAACTTCCAGCAGGACAAGATTGTAGCCATGATCGTGCTTTGTCTCTTAGAGTGAAAGGAAAGAGTCTTAATTTAATGCCATCTTCAGAAACACCATTTTGTTTGAAAGTGTCACAAATTTCCAGGAAATTAGTAATATGAGCATTAGGATCTTCACTAGGAAGTCCTCCATATTGAATAGAAGTGGAAAGCATTTGTATTATTGCTGGTTTAATTTCAAAATTATTTGCCTCCACTCTTGGTCTAGTGATGCTGGAGGTGGCTCCATTGAGAGAAGGTGTGGTATAATCTCGCAATGTGCGGACGTTTGGCTATTGTGCGGCTTGAGGATTTGCAGCAAGCGGTATATTCGGAAGCTGAGGATTGATCCCGTCCATATTTGATTGTGGTTCGGGTATGCTTTCTTGTGCTCTCCTTGCTGCATTGTTCCTTCTGCAGGTTTTTTCTATTTCTGGATCAAAGATCAGAGGTTCTGTCCTTCTAGATCTTCTTTGCATAAAACCTGAGATGGTCTACAGAATTAAATGACTAAAATGAATAAGTGAATGTTTAAATTAATAAAAAGATAATTCGTATTGATATTGGATTTGCCAATCCCCGGCAACGGCGCCAAAAACTTGACAGCTTATTTCGCAAGTGTACGAATCGCTACAAGTAATATATGATGAGTAAGATACCGTTCCCACGAGGACTGTAAACCAAGTACCAAAATTTTGTTATCTTGTTATTATTTAAACGATAATTAAGAGATTTGTTGTCTAAATGTAAAATAAACAAGAGTCAAGTAAACAAAAATTGATTAAAAGAAATCAAGAAAGTAAAGCTACTAGGGGTTTTGATTTCACTTAACTCTATCCAATTTATTTCATTAGTTCATTGATCAATTTAACTATTCAAGTAGGGGAAACAACCCAAAAATCACTAACAAGCTCTCCCGATGTATTGTTAACTATTTTAACCCGGTCTAATTACCTATCTTCCAATAGCGCAATCAAACATGAATTAAATCATTAAGTTTTATGGTTTGTTTTGTGATTCATAACCTAAGGTTATTAACTTATGAAAACCCCCCATGAGTCAAACCGTATAGCTTCCGCATCAAGTTATTATTCTCATGTGTTTTATTAACCTTTTCATATCAAAGATCCTTCTTCCGATAGTGATAATTGAAATAAATCAATCTAGGAGAAAATTCTGCCTAGAAGCATTAAGTTCATTAATAAATCATAACTTGAATAAGGAAAAATAAATCTAATTGCATAAATTGGAAAAGAAATTAAGCTACATCAAACCCCCTAGTATAAGAGTTTAGTTACACATAGTACTTAAATAAAACTCAACAATACTTGATAAATATTCCATAATCAATAAAGATAATGAAAGAAATAAACAAGATTAAGAGTTAAGAATAAGAACTAGAGAGGTATTGCTTGGAAGACTTCCTTGAACCTTGCACAACTCTTGCACACTTAACTTTAAAAGAAAATGAAGCTAACTATAAAACTATAAGAAAAGAATTAATGTAGAGTGTGGAAAAGATGGAATTGCTAGATGCCTTTGGAGTGGCTCCTTTTCTTCCTTATATAGACTTCTTGGGGAAACAAGCCTTGTGATTTAATGAGTAAAGTTCAACTTTGTGAGGTGGAAAAGTTTGTAAATCAAGCCATGAATTGCTCTCAATTATGGTTTCTCAATTGCACATGGTTGAACTTTGACTGGCATGTGAAGAATGTAACGTCCCATTTTTCTATTGAATCGAGTCATTGCTTAGAGTCGAGTCGGGCTGCTCTAAAACCCGGTTCGAGCCATTAGAGTCTAGAGTGGGCTAGAATGAAATAAGGAGAAGAAGTGGACTTACTTGAGGGAAACAAAAAGATCAAAGTATAAGGATTAGGACTTGCTTGCACTAAAATATAAAGTTGAGGTATTAAGTTGTACCATTTTGACACTTGAGGTACCATTTGGTAATTTTCACATAAAAATCCATGATATTTTGGAGATGTACCCGTGAGTTCCATTCATTTTCATTTCTTCATCCTTATCTTCATCTTCTTCCTCTACTTTCCTCTTCGACTTTCCTTTCTCCATCACTTTTAATGGTAGTGAAGATTTTAATGGGATTCAAGCATTAATTCAACTTCTATTCTATCCAAGTAAGTAAACCTTCTTGAATTTCATACTTGAATCATTTGGTGATATTTTTAGATGATTCATAAGAATTCTTATGTATAGGAGAAGTGAGCTCAAAGGTAAAAGGAAGCTAAAAAGAAGAGTTCAAGCTTTTTGGAGTGAAGGTGTGCTATCTCTTTTCGTTTAATTAATTTCCTTGCATGAGAATTTGTGTGGTGTGTTGATAATGAGAAATTATGTTGTTTCATGTTGAGTAAGATGACTGAAAATGGTGAAAAAGCATGAGATGAAATGAATAAATGAAGTAGATATTGAGTTCATGCTAAAACAAGTTTTGCTGGAAAAGTTACCAGTAACTTCACCTTGACTTTTACCCCCTTTAATGATGGAATTAGGAAGTGTCATACAAGAGTTATTTGTTCCTCTATGTGTTAGCTTTACATGGGTTTTTGAATCACCCAAATCGGAGTGATATATTGAGAGATATGGTCAAAAGAGTACAGACTGTGCAGGCTAGAAAACGCGCGCGCGCGAATTGCATGAAGAGCTCGCGATCGCGACTTTCATTTGCGCGCTCGCGACTTTCACCTGAAACTCTCTGACTCTCATTTGGTGCTTTACGCGCTCGTGATTTTGCACTGTGCGCTCGCGACTTAGCCCTTGGCCTGTAAGCGCTCGCGACCTTCCTCGCGCGCTCGCGAATTTGGCCTGGGAACTCACTGTCTCTCATTTTGCACTCTACGCGCTCGGGACTTTCAAGTGCGCGCTCGCAACTTGTGCCCGATAACACACAGACTCTCATTTTTTGCATCTCGCGCTCGCGACTTTGAAAGACGCGCTCGCGACATGTGTTTTCATGCACTTTTGGACTTCTTTTTCAATGCAATTGTATTCCTTTACTCAACTTATATGCCTCCAATCAATTTAAAACAAAAAGACAACATTAGAACATGCATCAAAACAACATGCAAGCATGCAAATGATGTGAAATGAGGTAAACACAACTTGTAATTGTATTCTATGCAATTGTGAAATGATGTGAAATGGTGTGTGAAGTTATGAATTCTATGCAATTGTATTCCTTTTCTCAACTTGTATGTCTTCAATCATTTTAAAGCAAAAAGACAACATGAACACATGTATAAACACAAAATGCAAGCATGCAAATGGTGTGAAACTAACATGACACAAGTTGCCCGCTTGGTGAGGCTATCAGCATACAGGTAAGCAGTAAATTTTATGAAATGATGAAGCAGTTAATTTTATGACACAAGCAAGTGAAAATAACATGACACAAGCATGCAAATTATGACACAGTTACTATGCATTTGTTTTATCTATTGACATACCAACATTATGCTCCATTGAGGTTAGGTAGAAACCATGTAGATAAGGCTATGTCGCGACATAGAATAGCAGATCTGCGCCCCATACAGTTTGGTACTCCGGCTATAGGCCGTTGAGTGGATGATTATATAGGCCATAGCAGCCAAGCATACAGTTTCATCCAGTTTCATACAGTTTTTCTTATCACTTCGGTTTCACTATAACCTTATGGAGCCATACAGATATCTTGACATAACATTGCATGAAGCATACAGTATACTAAACAGCAAGAAAGATCATCAAGGTAAAATGAAAGTATCATGATATGTGTGCTTACATTCCATATGTGAGTACATGTTTATTTCTACATATGTATGTGCTTATATGTTTCTTTATTCATTGTGATATTCACTGAGCTTAATCAAAGTTGCAGAATTCATATAGCATAAAGAACATCAGGTAAGATCATGAAAGTATAATGCTATATATGCTTATAAGTTTATTTATTGAATCTTTAAGGAGCCATACAGTCATGAGATGTTATTAATCATAACTTATATGATGTGACTAAAAGTGCATAAGTCATACAGCATAATGAATAGCAAGTAAGACAATGAACATATATTGTTATGTATTCTTACATGTTTATTGATCTCATCCATACAACACAATGAACAGCAGGTAAGATCATACTAGTATCATAATGTGTGATTACAGGTTCATGTAAAGGAGTTATGAGATAATTAGAACTACATTATTGATGTTTATGAATTAGAAGTTTATTCGTTGCTATAAAGAGACATTTATGTTGAAATTTACTGATTCTATGATGATCAATGCTTTATGAAATTTGTATTTTAAGTTAGTTGTCATCGCACTTTATTAAGTATGTGAATTATGAGTACCACTGAGTTTTATACTCAGCGCGTCGATTTTTATCACGCGTAGGTTGAAGATCATGGTTGCTACTTGAAGACTTGAGGAGTACTTTCAAAGCAGAAGTGACTAATTTGGTCATAGTAGATTGAGAGTTGTATAATTAAGAATTTTGGCATGTATTAAGATTTATGGCATGTATAATTATTACATTTGTTAGAGCCTATGTGCTTGTAAATATAAGTGAAGCATGTAATTATTTTGGTATAAGTAGTTGGAGATAAGAATAATACTTATGAAAATATAATGGAAGCATGTAATTATTGTGGTGTAAGTATTTGGAGGAAATGATTGAATATGAAATATGTTACTATAGTTGGTATGATTAGGTCATGAAGACTTGATATAGATCATGAATGCACTTAATTGCTGGATATTAAATGCTATTGAGGATTTATACAGTTATGACTATATATATAAAGTGTTGTTGTGTTATGATGATTAGTTGGAGATATTGGAAGTTTGGAGTTTAATTGGGAGTGTTTTATATTCATAGTTAGCATACAGGATAATATCAGCATGACAGGATATAAGTTCAACCAGATTGTAGCATCTCGGCTTGGTTCATTCGGGTGAACGGGTGGACCGAGAAGGGATGTTACAAAGAAAGTATCCAAAGCATCTTGTGAAAATGGTAGAAGTTAGTTGGCAACTTTTGACTCAAAATATAGAATTCTTGCTTGCACGGGCGTGTTGCCTGGCACGGCCTGGGGCGTGCCAGTCTTTGGAGGATTAGAGGCTCTGGCACGGGCCGTGTTCCGTAGCATGGTCTGGCAAGCTAGCGCGCACGGGCGTGCTGTCTGGCCGTGCAGTCTCCTGGAAGTCTGGTTGATAGCGCGCACGGGCGTGCGGGGTAGCACGGGCTGGGGCGTGCATCTCTCTAGAAGTCAGAGGCATATGAGGCACGGGCGTGTTCCGCAGCACGGCCTGGGCAGGCTAGCGCACACGGGCGTGTTCCTCGGCACGGCTTGGGGCGTGCATCTCTCTGTTTCTTGGTTTGTCTCGCCTTGTGCCAGACACGGCCGTGCTTCTCGACACGGGCTGGGGCATGCCAATTGTACCTTGCTTTATTTTTGTTCTTTTCTTTGCAAAAAATCCTACAATTTTCTTTCCAATCAAGTGAGTTGTGATTAAAAGAAGCTTTTGAATAAAAACATATCAATATTACATAAAAACCAATTTAAATAAATTAAAAGTAATAAAAATTTCAATCAAAATTACAATAAAAACACTATAAAAATCAACACTATCAATTTTCACTTAACTTTCCTAAATAAAGGACCAAAAAATGAATTTTTCTTCACAAATCAGAGCATACACTTTATATTTTACGACTATCTTTATTCTCTCCATTCCAATAAAGCATTTAAAGCATCATTAAAGATTGAAACATAATTTAAGGCATACATTGATATTAGAGAAGGAATAAATGAGATATTAGGGGTAAATTAGGGAAAAAAGGCAAAAAAATTGGTTAATCTACTTTGTTAATCTTGGTGAAACATTAGTTATTCCTATATAAAAAGAATAGAGGGAGTACATATATGATATGATAGATACAATGTACTTATATTATATATTGGGTTTGTCCAGCAAAATTAATTGTTTGATAGTTATTAGCTGTTTTCGTAGCATTTAGCTATTAGCTGTTGAATAGCTTCTCATAAAGCACTAAAAATAAAAAGTTACACGAGTTAATTTTTTTATAGAATGCTACCTTACTCTCTAAAAGCTAATTCAAATACGATGTTATTGAACACTATAAAAAATAACGTTTAATATTTTGACAAAAACTACTTAAAAAGTTGTTGTTGAATACAATTATTATATTCTTTTTATTACTCAAGAGACTTAACAGATCATAATTATTATGAGTTATATAATAGAGATAATCCTTCATTTGCTCATGAAATCAGTGAAAGAAACTCTTATAGCAAAAATGATTTAAACCTAATGCTTTTTATTCTCTATGTTAGTAAGAAGATGAATAAGACTACACCTGATTGGGTTGTATTATATTCTTTGTCAATAAATTACGATTTTTTCTTAAATTACACTTGTTGACGCTCCAAAAAACTTAAACTAATTAAGTTCTAGAAGTTAAAGGATTAAACAACTAAAAAAGCAGTTTTCATAATACATAAATTTAATATTACATTGTGGAAAATACACACTAAAGAAGTTTCGTCCTCTTCTCTTTTCTTTTCTTACATAAAAGATTCTTAGTAGAGTTTGAATTCTTACATTTTATATTAATATATATGATAGATATTTAGTATTGTATTGTGGAAAATAAAGACCGAAGAAATTTCGTAATCTTCTCTTTTCTTTTCTTACGTAAAAGATTCTTAGTAGAGTTTGAATTCTTACATTTTATATAATATATATGATAGATAGTACTCCATCCAGTCTTATCCTATATGTTCATTCCTTAATTTTAAAGCTTATAAATAGCACATCTTTCTAAAGCTTAAACCATAATGATTGAAGCACTTCAAATTTCATATGTCAAAGATGTGGAAACGCCATTTAAGAATTGCTTTCTCTTACTTATTCCTCCTCCTTCAGTTAAAGTTTCTGTTGGTGGAAACAGTAAATGAGACAATTCCAGTCAATGTAGGTTTGGTTATTAATGACTTTGAAGATTGGATAGGAAAGGTGGGTTTGAGCTGTATTGACGTGGCTCTCAAAGACTTCTATGGTACTCATGTTTACTATAAAACCAGGCTGGTTCTCAACATCAGGGACTCCAAGAGAGATGTTGTTGCTGCAGCTTCTGCAGGTTTTCTCTCTTGCTTCTATTCATGTGTCTCATATTAATTTTATTATCTAGTTAATCTACTTCGGCAACGACTTTTTAAATAGTTTTACATTATTTTTTTATAGTGTTTAGTAATATAGCGTTTGAATTAACTTTTAGAGTTGAATGTAGCGTTTTATAAAAAGTTAACTATGTTTAGCTTTTAGTTTTTTATGGAAAGCTACTCAAACAGCTAAAAATACTATTAAAATAACTAATAGCTACGTACTAAAACAGCTAATTTTGCCAAACATACCCTTAATTTTCAAACATTAATTGCTTCTTAACTTGTACTAACCACATTATTACATCCTTCCATGATTAATAAAAAAATTTAGGTACCATTTTGTTTAGTTGCATGTTCTATTAATATTATACATGCCAAGTGCCAAATATATCCGACATGATTAGTTTAGTTGCTTGCAATGAGTGTTCTCATTACTTGAGGTTTAATACGATCGGAAAGCATTATAAGAATAATATTATATTCTTCAATGCATTAGATCGATGTGTGAGTATATATGTCCTTGAGATTATTTGGTAAATGATTTAGTCTCGATCACTAGTCTAAATGTAAAAAATGAAAAAGTCAAACCTTTTTCAAAAAGTATGATTATTATCTTTTTTTTTTTTTTTTTGACATTATTATTATCTAAACTTTTGAAAATAGAAAATTTTACACCCACGTCAAAATTTAATATTATAATTTTACATGTACACGGCTACCATTAATCAAATCTTATAACAAACTTATCCATATGTGCCAGAATATAAGGTTGTTGTATGGAGAGTAAAGAAGCAATTAATTCTCTTAATCATAATAAAGTCAATACTAAATTACTTTTTATGTCAAAATCAATGATAAATTGCAAAGATAGTTATTGTATGTGGTAAAATATTAGAAAAAAAATATCATTTATTATTCCTTAAACTACTCAAACCGACTAATATTTTGACACGGAGGGAGTAATCGTTATTTCCATTTACATTAGTCATTCTAATAACTTTAAAAAATAGATGACTAATATTTAATATAAGGATATCTATAGGTTGTGGCTCAATTAGCAACGCAGACTGAATATGTAGGAAGAGCTCTCAGGCTTGATCCCACTAAACGCACTTGTAGGGAGGAGTGAAAACTATTGACTGTGATTAAGCTTCGAACCGAATTAAAAAGTCCCTCGTAATAGGGTCCGAATATATTAGGAAAACATTAAGTACAAATTATGGTGTAACTTTATTAACTAGGCCTATTATTATAAATGGAATGGAGGGAGTATTTGTAAACAGTAATATGATAGTGTTTTAAGCATTATATACAATATTATGACGACTTGCCCATTTCAGAAACCGAAAAAGAAAAGAAAGAAATTCACCTTATTTTTCTGTCATCTGCTCTTGAAAAAACAGCTTTGGACCAAATAACAAATATTCAAGTAGAAGCCATCATAGGGCCAACGACTTCCACGCAAGCCAATTTTATAACCCAACTTGGAGAAAAAGCTAAAGTGCCCATAATATCATTTTCTGCATCAAACCCTTCTCTTACTACCATTCGAAGTCCATACTTCTTTCAAGCGACACCAAACGACTCTGCTCAAGTAAATGCCATAAGTGCAATAATTAAAGCTTTTGGATGGCGAGAAGCGGTGCTTGTCTATGTTGACGATGAATATGGAGTTGGAATCATACCTTATTTAACTGATGCCTTGCAAGCAGTTGATACTCAAGTCCCTTACCGGAGTGCTATTTCTCCATTGGCCACAGACAGTCAAATTATTGAAAAGCTTTACAAGTTAAAGGAAATGAGAAGTCGAGTTTTTGTTGTGCACATGTTGCCTGATCTTGGTTCTAGGCTTTTTATAAATGCAAAAAAGATTGGAATGATGGGTAAAGGCTATGTTTGGATAATTACATATAGAATGACCGATTTCTTGGATTCAATGGATTCTTTTGTTATTGAATCAATGCAAGGAGTATTGGGTATTAAACCTCACGTTCCAATGGAAAAGTTAAAGAATTTTCAAGTACAATGGCAAAGGAAATTCCATCAGGATAATCCTGAGAAAGATGATGCTAAATTGAACATGTACGGATTATGGGCTTATGATGCTACAATAGCATTAGCCATGACAGTTGAGAATGTTTCAACTAGAACTAAGAACTTTGACTTCGAAAAGTCAAGTTTTTCTAGCAACTCAAGAACAGATCTTGAAACTATTGGTGTTTCTCAAATTGGTCTGAATCTTCGTCAAGCATTATCAGACATAAGTTTCAGAGGACTCACAGGAGATTTCCAATTTGTAGATGGGCAGTTAAAGTCATCAGCTTTCCAGATAGTTAATGTAAATGGGGATAGAGCAACAAGGGTAGGATTTTGGGTACCTGAAAAAGGACTTCTAAAAAGAAAGAAGTGACCATCAACAAATTCTTCTAATACTAGTCCTCTAGCTACTATTATATGGCCAGAGGAAACAGCTTTAGTTCCCAAAGGTTGGGAGACCCCAACAGATGGTAAGAAATTACGGATAGGAGTGCCAGTAAAGGAGGGTTTCATGCAATTTGTGAATGTGACAATAGATCCTATTACCAATACCTCAAGTGTAAAAGGTTTCAGTATAGATCTTTTTGATGCTGTAGTGAAAGAATTACCATATTCTTTGCTTTATGAGTACATTCCATTTGCCAATCCTAATGGCAAGAGCGCTGGAAGTTACAACGATTTGGTCTATCAAGTCCACTTAGGGGTAAAATTTCTTACTCACTTTCATTTTTCTCTCAAATTATATGAGTCATTTATGGTTCAATAAGCATTGTCACTTACCATTTCTGTGTGTTCTTTTTCCATTTTTACTGTTGCCAACAGAAGTTTGATGCTGTGGTGGGATATATATCTATTGTTGCCAACAGATCCCAATATGTGGATTTTACTTTGCCATATACAGGAGCTGGCACCGTATCGATGATTGTCCCAACCACAGATGAAGAAAGTGAGAAACCATGGGTTTTCTTGAAACCTCTTACATGGGATCTTTGGGTTACAAGCTTGTGTTTCTTTATTTTTATTGCATTTGTAGTATGGGTTCTTGAACACAGGATAAACGAAGAGTTTCAAGGTTCTCCTTCTCAGCAAGTGGGCACTAGCTTCTGGTTTTCCTTCTCGCAATGGTTTTTGCACACAGTAATTAATTTCCTTTTCACCTCTTATGTATACATATTAATAATTGCATTTTCGATTCAATCTAATAATTTTCAAAATGTATAAAACTGTAATTGCAGGAGAAAGAGTGGAGAGCAACTTGGCTAGAATAGTAGTAATCATATGGTGTTTTGTCGCACTCGTACTAACACAAAGCTACGCTGCAAGTTTATCAAGCTTTCTAACCATGGAACAGCTACGACCGTCCGTTACCACCATAGATGAACTGATTGCAAATGGAGAAAATGTAGGCTACCAGAATGGTTCTTTTGTTGAGGGAGTCCTGAGAATCCTTGGTTTCAAGGAATCCAAGCTCGTGCCTTACAAATCTGCTGAAGAATGTAATGATCTTCTTTCAAAAGGAAGTAAAAATCGAGGCATTGCTGCTGCTTTTGATGAATCACCATCGACAAAGCTAATTATGGCACAGAATTGCTCTATATATACCTTGGTTGAAACTACTTCTACGTTGGAATCACAACTTAGAACAGATGGACGTGGCTTTGTGGGTTTGCCCTCTCTTTCTCCTCCTCCTTTTTCTTTCTTTGTAAATTTTATTTTTTTTATTTTTTATTTTTTTTATTTTTATTTTTTTTGCTAATTGCTCTGACGAGAATCTGAACTCAGAACATCGCAAATATTATATGCAGAATTTCTTACATGGATATTCTTTTTATTTTAAATCTTGTTATTCTTAGGTCTTCCCTAGAGGTTCTCCTTTAACGGCTGATGTGTCTAGAGCAATTTTAAAGGTGATTGTAGGAGAAAAAGGCAAAGAAATAGAAGAAAAATGGTTTGGGAAACAATTGACTTGTCCATATAGTAGCAATTCAGTTCCTTCAAGTAGGCTTGGTCTCAATAGTTTCTGGGGTCTATTCTTGATTGCTGGAGTAGCTTCTTTACTGTCTCTAATTATATACATGGCTATGTTTATTCACAAAAACAGAGGAATCTTGATTACCTCTGATTCTAATGCTTCACTGTGGAGTAGAATTCTTGAATTGTTAAGAATCTTCAAGCAGAAAGATTTCAGATCCCATACTTGTAGAAAAAGTGATGAAAATGAACCGAGTTCATCTACCTACGCAATGGATACAGATTTCCTGGAAGAGCAAAGGACGTCTTCTCCAGAATCTCAGGAGGCAGCTTTAAATATTGAGTTTTGTTATCCGAGTCAAGAACAATCCATGGAAATAGAACTTGAAAATAATTGATCTTGAATAGGAAATTGTTTTACTTTAATGTTAAGAAAAAACAATAATTATGTAATGTATGATCTAGTATATCATATATTCGTTCCCTGCCTCTCACTGTGGCTTTAGTTCTACCGTGATTGGCTAATTTCAAATGGACCTTTTGTCGGTTCGACAAGATTGGGCTTTCTTGTATCTAATACCTAATGCATGGTAACAAATTTAAAGATTGGGGTAAAGCCCAACCCAAGTGAAAAAAATTATTTCCATCTATTTCATGGATGGGCATAGGGTTGAACGTTCTGTTAATCAAATTGAACGAAACAGAATTAGCATGGTTTAAGGTTATCCGAATATTTTTTACCTAAAAGCTGATGGCTTGGTTCAATTGAGATTCGGCTATTCCAAATTAAATTAGTTATTAAAAATAAATTTGATTATTAGTTATATAAAGGAAACGAATCAAAATGATTATTAGTATTAATAAGTTAGATCCATATTTCTCCGAATATCTAGATATCCATCGTAAGCTTTTTCTCAATTGAATCTGGCTCTTATCTTTAAAGCTAGCCACATGCATTTGCTGTATAAAATAATATACAGAATTGTGGAATTTTTTGAGATTTCACTTAATCTATTTACTAGATTTTTCCGTGGTTTGATTATTTCTTATTTTGAAAATCTATTTCTTATTTTGAAAATCTATGTCCAACAACACATGTGATGTGATAGTTGTGTACGCATGTGATAGCACCAGATTTGTATTTTTTTTATGAAGGTCCACAGTTACTTCTTATTTAGCCCATAAATTGATTGATTAATTGGATTTATTTTTATAAATTAATCAATTACGCTTTATGATAATGAGGAGATAAGATCAAAACTAGATAGTGGAGTCTGCTTGAGGAAAATGAGGAGACATGGGTTCTCAAAACAAAACTCAACCTCAATCAGGAAATGAAATTCTAAAATTCCAATTTCAATTTCTCAAATCTGTCTTTTACTTTTTTTAGCACTGTGACTATTTTTTCCCATCAATCCAAGCATCGTTCACATTTTCAATTAAGCAATTTCAATTCTAAGTAAAGTATTAAATTTTCTAATTGTCAAGCACAGCACTTTCAATTAACAAATTTACGAGTTGGTTGGCATCAATCGATTGGTTAGAGCACTTTTAAGCATACTTTTTTAGTTTAATACGTTTTCTAAGGGTTTGTTTGGCAAAATTAGCTATTTTGATAACTGTTAATTGTTTTCCTAACGCTTAGTCATCAACTGTTTTAGTAGTTTTTCATAAAATGCTAAAATCTAAATATTATATAAGCTAAAAGCTAAATAATATATGGGTTAACTTTATAAAACGTTAAATTAATCTCTAAAAGCTAGTTCAAACATCGTATTACTGAATATTATAAAAAATAACTTTTAAGATTTTAAAAACATTAAAAACTACTTAAAAAACTATTGGCAAAAACAGCCGGTGTTTGGGCAGCTGGCAAGTTTCAACCCATCTTCAATTTGTTAGCAGCTACCATTGTTTTGTAAATTTTTTTTTGTAACCAATAGTATATTAATGATGAAGACAATGTCTTATTTATTTATTATAAAATTATGCACAGTGGTTGAAAAGTAATAAAAATTTGCCATCTCTATTATAAAAGTTAGGGGTTTGATCCGTAAAAAAATACTAATAAAATGGATCAGCTATAAATTTTGAAATAATGTTAATCTCATTGGCTAAAGAGTGTGAGAATACTTATGTTAAAATAAATAAAAAATTAATACAAAATTTAAGATAAATTATTTTAATATTTAGCAGTTGATTTACTTTTACGCAAGGATGTACTGAAAATAATCAAGAAACTTTTTTTTTTTAATAACTTACATATTTAACAATTGATTTGCTTCTAGGCAAAGACGTATTGAAAATAATCAAGAAAATTGTGTTTTTTATTTTATTTTGTTATTATTTATAATAAGTAGTGTTACCCACTTTACATAAATTCCTTAAAAAAATAAAGCCATGTCCTGTTAAAGTTTATGGGAAAAAAAAATTTCTAAAAACTGAATTTCATCAACTTAAATAATCTAAAGGTGGATGAAAAACTCTCCATCCTCTTTATCGTTTAAGGTGATTATACTAAAGATATTTTAGAAATAAAAATAAATGAATTTTTAAATTTTAAATTTATTTCAGATATGAAATATTCATTAATTATATCTATAATTCATTTATAAATGAATCTCATATTTTGAATTCATTTACATCAAAATGCAACATAAAAAATAAACAATTTGATCGTGTTTCAAGAAAAATGAAAAAAAAGCCAATAATGATGACTGTGTATGCTCAGTCGACTTCTGGAAGCAATGCTTACCTATTTTTCTTTTCTTTTTCTTCGTTTTTTTTTTTTTTTTTAAAATGGACCTAATTTGCCTATTTGTCTCTGAGTTCTATGTATCACATTAATGTTTGTTGACACCAATCCACTCATATAAAGGCTTGGCATAGAGCAAGCGCTTCACTATATATGTATGAAAAGGAGAATGCTTTAATTAGCTACCCATACTGAAAACAAACCATTCTGTATTTTTTTTCTCTCCAAATTTATATAACCTCAACCAAAAAAACCATGAAGGTGACGACAGAAAGAACAAAAATTGTTAATCCATTTTGCGATAGCAATAACTTACCTGTTGATCCAAAATCACATTTTGTTCCTCGGTGTATTTGATAAAGTCAGTTACAACACGCATGTAGCTATCATTTATGCCTATAATCCACCAACTCCAACAAATGCTACCATTGAGCTTGGCCTGCAAAAAGTCTTATCAGAATACAGAGAATGGGCAGGAAGATTAGGAGAAGATGAAAATGGCGATCCTGTCATTTTTCTAAATGACAAAGGGGTGAATTTTGTTGAGGCATCGACTGATATTAAGCTTGAACAAGTCATGCCTTTGCAGCCATCTCCATTTTTACTTAGTCTTCACCCTAAGGCAAATGATGTGGAGGCATTATTGCAAGTTCAACTCACTAGATTCGCTTGTGGCTCACTGGTGATTGGCTTCACAGGCCATCATTTAGTAGCTGATGGGCACTCCGCTAGCAATTTTTTGGTTGCTTGGGGGAAAGCTACTAGAGGACTTGACATAAACCCTCTTCCTCTTCATGATCGAACCATTTTTAACCCTAGAAATCCGCCATATTTCGAGTTTGAACACAAAGGAGTAGAATTTAAATGCAAAAATCTTGTCCATGATTGTTCTAATTATGATGGTATGTCGGTAGAAGAAGTTGAAGTCCATAAAGTCCATTTTACAATGGAATTTCTCTCTGAGCTCAAAACTAGGGCTTCTAATTCGTTACTGAATGGAGCTAATGGTAATAACAAGCCGTATACCACTTTTGAAAGCTTGCTTGCTCATTTATGGAGGACTATGACGAAGGCTCGTCAATTGAATGGATCTGAAAATACCCGTATAAAAATTTCAGTCAATGGTCGTGCGCGAATGAACCCGAAAGTGCCAAATGAATACTTCGGCAACTTGGTGCTCTGGACATATCCAAGTTCTAAGGTTGAAGACCTAGTGCAGGAGCCATTGGGTTATGCAGCCAAGCTCGTTCGCGACGCCGTTGAAAGTGTGAACGACAAATACTTTAAATCATTCATTGACTTCGCAACGGTTAAGGCAAAGGAGGAAGAATTGGTGCCCACTGCGGATGCTAATGTGTCTACTGTTGTGGTGGTGCCCACTCAAGTGGGACCCACACACAAATGAAAAGGAAAAAAAACGTGGTATTTGAAAAGTCAAAAGTTGGCAGCCATGCCATTTGACAAAACGGCACGGCTCTCTCAATTCGTCTCTCATATCCTGCCTATAAATAGTGGCAGAGGCAGTACGCACAATACACACAGCAGAAAGAGAAAAAATGTAGAAAGAGAGAGTTTATCTAGTTTTAGGAAGGGTTTTCTAAAACTAGAAGAGAGAAAAATAGTGAGGAAATTATTATGGAGTGTTTTTTGGGAAACACTTTTTGTGCCATTATTTTTGAATTACTCTCTTTGTGTACCTACTATTTTTAATAGTGGAAGAATGACTCAGAGTTTGTCCCGTGGACGTAGCCCTAAACAGTTGAGGGTGAACTATGTAATTTCTGTGTGTCACAAGTTTACTATTCCGCAGCGTTAATTTTCTCTTAATTGGTTGAAAGGGCCCAATAAGTGGTATCAGAGCTGATGCCCAACAACTAGTATCAGAGCTGATTCCTAACAAGTGGTATCAGAGCCGAAGGTTTCGGCAGGTCCAGCCGGTCAGATAGCGGTACCGGATCCGTGGATATATTTTGAAAATAAATATACCACGATGAAGAGAAAATTACGACCAGTCCATTGGTGTTGTCCGCTCGGAAAGACGTTACAGAATCGACTTAGTGATGAATAGTAACATAGTAACTCGCGGTTGATGGTGAATAGTTACTATTAGCGTTACTGTTGCTGAGCCCGTCACTGTTAAGCCCAGCACTATTACGTATAGTACTATTCAAGAATACAGGTACTATTCACGTATACTACTGTTCACGTATACGGTTTATGTTGGTGATGATATTCTGCACAAGTCAAAATGGACAAGCAAAATGATCAGTCTACATGGCGGGAATTACCATATATAGAGAAATGAGAGATCTCCTTATGGTAATCAGAATGCATTTACCCGTGTTTAGTTGAACTAAACCGGAAGACAAGACTGATGAGGAATGTGTTTTTCGAGCATGCATCCAAATCTTGGTTGTAGATTTGATGATAAAGGTTTCTGTAGCACCTTCAGAAATGGTCAGTGGAAGCTCACAAAAGGTTCATTAGTGAAAGCTCACAAAAGGTTCATTTGTGGTAGCTAAAGACCGAAAAAAGATCTGCAGGTGGTGCCTTGTGTCGAAAGTCTTCCCGACAAGAGGAGGTCGGGCGGCGTGTCCCGCAGAGTTGTAGCGGCGGTACAAGATGGTTGGCAGATCTAATAGATTATCACTGGAAAGAAATATTGGACTGCAGTGAAATGAATTTTCAGGATATCCAATGACATTTGCAAGGTGAGCCGTGTCGTGGCAGTCAAGATTACTGAAGCGTGCAAAGAGTTGTTGTGTAACAACAGAACCAAGACCAGAAAAAGATCTGCAGGTGGTGCCTTGTGTCGAAAGTCTTCCCGACAAAAGTAAGTCGGGCGGCGTGTCCCGCAAAGTTGTAGCGGCGGTACAAGATGGTGGCAGATCTAATAGATTATAGCTGTAGGGGAGATGATGGCTAACGTCTCCACTTGAGTGTGCAGGGGGAGATTTGTTGTGGTGGTGCCCACTCAAGTGGGACCCACACACAAATGAAAAGAAAAAAAAACGTGGTATTTGAAAAGTCAAAAGTTGGCAGCCATGCCATTTGACAAAACGGCACGGCTCTCTCAATTCGTCTCTCATATCCTGCCTATAAATAGAGGCAGAGGCAGTACGCACAATACACACAGCAGAAAGAGAAAAAATGTAGAAAGAGAGAGTTTATCTAGTTTTAGGAATGGTTTCCTAAAACTAGGGGAGAGAAAAATAGTGAGGAAATTATTATGGAGTGTTTTTTGGGAAACACTTTTTGTGCCATTATTTTTGAATTACTCTCTTTGTGTACCTACTATTTTTAATAGTGGAAGAATGACTCGGAGTTTGTCCCGTGGACGTAGCCCTAAACAGTTGAGGGTGAACTATGTAATTTCTATGTGTCACAAGTTTACTATTCCGCAGCGTTAATTTTCTCTTAATTGGTTGAAAGGGCCCAATAAGTGGTATCAGAACTGATGCCCAACAACTAGTATCAGAGCTGATTCCTAACATCTACGTGTATTCCTAATTTGAAGGTTGATAGCTGGCTAAGGTTTCCATTTTATGAACTTGATTTTGGAGGAGGAAGTCCTTGTATATTTATGCCATCTTATATTCCAATTGAAGGCTTCATGTTTCTTCTACCTTCGTGCAACGGAGATGGAAGCGCAGATGCCTGCATAACACTTTTCCGTAAAAACATGGATATTTTCAAACAAATTGTCTCTAAATTGTTAGAGAGTTGAAGGAGAGAAAGAAGCTGCAAACAGTAGAATTTCTTTAAGTTCTGATAAAAAAGATATTTAAGTGTTTGATAAAATGCTTGAAAGAATTAATAAACACTAGGTTTGTATCAAATAGATGCTCAAATATACCCCAGATATTATATTTACTTTCTCTTGAAATTTTTTTCCCTTTCTTTACCCAAAAAAAAAAAAAAGAAACAGCTTGTGTAAAGATAGTTTTTTTTCTTTTTTTCTTTCTTTATTTTTTTTTTCCTTTTTATGTTTTTACTTGCATTCTCTTCTTCTCACTTTCTCAGTCCTCTCTCTCATTTTCATTGTTTACTATTTTTTTTTCTTTAAGAAATATTTTAAACAGTTATCACATATTAGATTAAGTTTTAATTCTATATCAATCACAAACATATATATTTATAAATATGGAAATATTTTTATTTAAAAATATAATTGATTTTTCAAATAGAGATAAAATCTTTTATTATATGTTAATTAGTTTTCCTTTTTTTGAAAACAAATAATAAATTTTATTAATAACACTAGTAAAAACTTCCCCGTACACCCAACCTAAGATTTTAATGTTAAGTAAGAAAAAATAGAAAGCAACATCTGAAAATAATAAATCAAGCAAAAAAGGAGACTCTCTCTCCAAATAGTCTGACTAGCATAAGAAATAACATACTGCGTTAAGATATGAACCACCATATTAGCTTATGGAGGTTCCCACACAAAGACTCTCTGCAGGTAGTTTGACTAGCATTAGAAATAATAAATCGCGGTAAAACTCTCTCTGCTACTTTTCTCTTCAACCAACTCAAAGCTTCCCAAAAAATAATAAGTTCAGCTATACAAGGAGGAAAAAGAGTAAAGAAAGGGTTGTGTATGGTTCATGGGGATCCAAACCGAACCGAATAACCGTATTGAATTGAACTGGAATCGAAAAAGAACCGAAATAGCAGGAGCTGGACCTTACCGAACCGAATGCAATTTATTGTTTTGGTTCTAATTTCGGTTCTTATGAAGCACCGTACCGAAACTGTACCAAAATTAAATTGAACCAAACCGAATCGAAAGCCGAGTCGTCCATATATTTTTTCCTTAATGTTCGGTATATTATGTTATTTGTAGCATATATTAAATTTTATTATTTGAAATATCTTTATTAGTTGATACTCTTTAATTAACAATACAAATGAAGTATAAATTAAAATTATTTATCCTACATAAAAAATTAATATCTAATGATTCTCGTCATCCTTTATTGCATATAATATTTTTAATAATATGATAATTCATAAATGTTTATATAGTATTTTACTATATCTATAATTTAAATAAAAAGTGCTTTTTAATTATAAGTGGGGTAAGACTACTGTACAGAAATGAGAAATTCTGTATAGATAGAGAAGTAGTTATCTTCCATTAGATTTAAACTGCCTAATGTGAGCTATTAGATCTAAAAATATCTAATAACTTGCTACCTATAAAATCGGTAATTCCTTATTAATATATTATTTAATTGTATTTATTATTATAATAAAAAACTTATTTTGCCAATCTAAGGGGTATATTGGATTAGAATTGTATAAGATTTTAAAAAAAATTGTTGAGTTTGATGGAATTGAAAGATTTCCTAAGATTTTCACAGATTCCACTAGAATTCTACATAGAGTTTTATGAAATTTATGGGATTTTTTTTATAGATTTTGATTGACTTTAATGGAATTACAGTGATTTTTCTATATCTAACCAAATTAATTTCAAGACCTAATTTAACAAATTAAAAGATTTTGGAGCTCAATTGAAAAACAATGAGGGGCCAAAAAGTAAATACGTTATCTTCTCAAAAAACGTTTTTTTTTTCATTAAAACCTTACCACCACCGACAGTCAAAGGCCTGCAATGGCCAGTATCGCCAGCGGCCATCCTGTGCTCCCAGAACAGTCACGATGTGGTCAGAAGATGTCACGACCCGATTCCATGGGTCGGACCGGCACTAGGGCCCAGGTAAGCTTAAGGCCCCCGAGGCCTGTAGTCAGCCTGAAACACTAGAATCTATTATCTCGGTATAAATTTCAACATTCAGCCCATATGATTATGAAAAATAAACCTCAATATTTTATTATTTCTCGGCCCAAGTTTATCTCCTACAGCATTCCATAGTTCGGGCCCAATTTACAATACATCACATTCTAATATGGGCTTACAGGATTAATTTGTCTATGTTAATACACGACTAAATATATGTAAATCTTACAACTGCGGAGTCACTAACTGTTTGGTATACATGGCTTTTTATACACATAATTACATAGTAAAATAATTATAGAACTAGGAAAATTTCTCTATTGCCCTGCGCCGAAGAAACATAGCCTAAATCGAATTAAAGAAAAACTTACTTCTTGAAAAATCA
This sequence comes from Jatropha curcas, assembly GCF_041381405.1. NCBI lineage: Eukaryota > Viridiplantae > Streptophyta > Magnoliopsida > Malpighiales > Euphorbiaceae > Jatropha > Jatropha curcas. Next base: position 5,781,846 of record NC_143151.1, on the reverse strand, counting down.
AACAAGACATGTGAGTTTTCTAAGGAGTAATAATTATTGCACAACACACGCAGTCACACAAATATGTAAACATTTCAATCTAGTCATCCGACTAGTTATATGCTCACGCAGCCAGTCACACAAATGGCACATACCAGCACTCACACGTAATGTCACCTTCAAGCAATCAAGCAAGTGGTAATTAGTCAGTGGCACCACCTGAAACCCCAACGAGCCGTCCTCACACATGGCTCGCCCTCTCGTACATGTGCACCAGGGAGCCGATCCCCCATACGGCCAACTGGTCTAATCCTCACTGACCAGTCCTCTCATTGTTTTTCCACTCTCTCGTTTCTTTTCCATATCAACAGGAGGCAACCCGGTGGTCTCCATCCAATCTAGATCATCAAGTGCTCACAACAGGAGGCCACCCTGCGGGCTACAATCAAATCTAGATTATCAGGTGCGCAACAACAAGAAGCCATCCTGTAAATCCCCATATAATCTATATCATCCGGTGCACAAGGGGGCGCCGATCTCCCATTTTCCCGACCGACGGTCAAGTATCATATCGTATTCAGGATCCATATCACAGACCGTCCTCACAAACCCATGGTAGTCCACTTCATCCCAATTCCACACAAACAAAGCATAACATTTTCACAACACAATTAATCAAACATTGCAATCAAATGCAGACATATTGATCAGTTGAACATCGTAATGCAATGCACAATTAGACATCCATTCTCAAATGCAATTAAATAATTAAATAAATACCATTAACAATAAACAACAACAATAAAATAAATGATGATAATAAACAATAACAATGAAAATAACTAAATACTTAAATAATTAAATGAATAATAAAGATAATAAATAAATAATTAGAGCACTCTATTTATTATGCATTAGGTTATAGAATTAATCTAAATAAACTTTTTAATTATGTTATTAATTAAAACTAGTTTAAGTTCTAACGAAATTTCGGCAGCACCTCCCCTATAATTTGGACTATCCACCTGTTTAGATAACACATTATTATTATATATTTATCAATCACTACACACAACCCATCCGTCGGGCAATCGATCAAATCAAATACCCATCCGCCTCCAATAGTATATCACCAATCAACCATAATTTACAAATTAAAATACCTTCAACTAATCTAGGAATGTTATCAATAATTCTTTGCTTAAGTTATATAAAATATCATTAAACATTTATTAAAGTTCTAGACTAACTATTAAGAACTGACATTTCAATTAAATTACAATTTAATAAATACTTCTACTAGATAACCCAGCTCAAAACTTAAACATATAACTAAAGCTTCATAAATTTCTCCGTCTTGACATAAAGATACCACTTCTAGATATAGCTAAAGAGTTTTACAATTGAATCGTTAAATTTGCAAGAATATTACTATCAATCAGTAACCAACACTAACCAACATAAGAGTATTGAAAATATAAATATACATACATACTTCTGTTTCCATACCAATTATTTAAAATGGTACGAAGTACCTGAAATAGCTACTGTGCCCAAGAAAAATATATTTTTCCTTAAACTTGAGCTCATATCGCATTAAGAACTTGGTTTATGACTTCGCATATTCATCCCAAACACTGTAATTCAAGAAATCAACTAAATAATTACTGCTAGCTCAAGGAATTCAAGATTTCCTATTTAGTACCCATAATATATCCCCTGGTTTTGCACATTTTTTTAATAAAAATTCAGTTTATAACTCATTCAAATTGGAAACAATTCAATTCCTCCTTCCTAGGATATCGAGAACTTGACCATATAGCTAACTAGTTATTTTTAACCTAAAGAATGCTTAATTCTTCACAAGGATTTATAATAAACGCAATAATCTAACCATCCCAATATAGGAATCAATTATATACCGATTTCAAGAGCAAAAATTCAAAATTTCTATTCACATTCGCCTAAACAGTAGCTAAATTTATAAATTCCTGCAATAGATCAAGTACTAGCGATAATGTTGCTGTCATAATCATGCTATATCTATTCTTAACTAAAATTCCCTTGTTCATGCTAAACTTATCCATTAACTTAGCTAATAATTTAAACTAAATTAGAGAATCAAATTTTTCCTTAAAAAAAAATGGATGACAGCAGGAGCTAGGGTCTAGATTTATGCAATAGTTTTATTCACGATTCAAAACCTCCATCTTTGATCAAGGAATTCATAAATTAAACGGATGAATGTTGGGGATTGACTTACTCAGCTAGAAAATGTCGGAAACTTGAAGGTGAAAGCAGATGACGCGACTGTCTCGAGTGAAATGGAATCGCGACTCGCTCGTGATTCCCATGCTTCGCCAGAATCGGAGACGAAGAAGGAGAGGGAGAAGCTCGTCGTCGATGAAGGGGAGGACTGGAACCGTTCGGTGGTGACAAGGCCGCCGGAAAAATCAGTGGAGGGAGGAAGAAGAGAGGAGGGTCGCGCGCGCTTGCCCAGGGAAGGAGAAGAAAAGAGGAAAAAAAAAAGAAAAAGGAAAGAAAGAAAGTATGTCGGTTTTCTAGATCATTCCGGTTCGATTCGAACCGGTTTGATCTGATTCAACGATTTGGCTCAATTTGCTTGGTTTTCAAGTTTTTCGCTTGGTTTTCGAAAAATCAAATTGGTTTACAGGTCCAGTTTAGCAATAATAAAATACTAGCTGGTATAATCTCATTGGTTGAAATAAAAAATTTAGTTTTTAAATGAAAATTCTACGAAATTAAATTTTCAGGTCGTTTCAGAAGACCACAGTATTCTCGTCCCTTGACTGAACAACAACCATCTCATTGGAAAATTGCAGATTTAAATATACATATATATATTAATTTAAAATCGATGCGCGGCCCGTCACTTGCGACTCACGGAACCTAGTGGTTCGGCCACAACAATGGCAGATTGTATTCTTCATTTCTTTGACTATTTTTAAGCTTTTTCAATTTTTTTTATTTGATTAAATCATTATTTAATTAAAATCAATGCATAAAAATTTCAAAAAATAATCAAATTAATTTTGAAAATTTGCAGCACCATTAATATTAATTTGTATTAAAATATCAAATTTTCAGCACATGAATCAATTTGAAACTAATCCAATAATTAATATATTGTTTTACATCTTAAGGGGTAGGGATGAAAATGGTATAGGTGTCTTAGGGTACTCGCTCTGCTCCGATCCGTTTAAAGAAGATATCACTATAAAAAAAATGCGAAACAGCGATCAATATATGTGACGACTAAAATCGGTGGCTAGATAGCAACCGCTTTGCGGAGAACTGCAACAGCTATTTTTCCTGCAGAAATTTTTTGATGGAAAAACTTTTGTGATGATTTTGCGACTGACACCGACCAAAATAGCGACCAATTGGAAACTGATAAGTCAGCAGTGGCTAAATTAAGGCACCAAAATTTTTGCCATGTTGTTTGCGACAGATCAGTAATGAATCGCCGATCGATTATTATTTAATTCAATTGCGATTGATTACTGTCGATCGCAAATGATAATTTAATGATTGCATGCCACGTTAGATCATCAACGACCGATTACTTAATATTTTGCGATCGAACAGTCGGTCGCAAAAATTAAAAGGGTAGAAACCCCTGGCTTCTTCTTCCTTGCGCGACAACTCTCTTTCTCCCTCTTTTTTTCTTCTCTCCATAATTAAGTTGCCGCTCCGTTGCAAGGACCATGACCGGTGCTGCTGGACGCCGGAGGCCTCTTTCACGCAAGTACGGTCCCTGTGAATACTTCCCTCATTTGTTTCAAAAATTTCAGTTGGATTTTTATTGTTGTTTGGTGTTTGTTTTTCTTTTATATATAGATATGTCTCGTGTATTTTTTGTAATGTATATATATATATATATATATATATATATATATATATATATATATATATATATATATATATATATTTATATTTATAAATGGTTTGTTAGTTATATATTTAGTTTAATTAATTATTTGATCATTACCTATAAATTCGGTTTAGGTTTGAATTTTAGGAATTATTTATTTAGTTGTTTATTACCTTAATTAGTAGTTAATTAGTTGATTAATTAGTTTAATTAGTTTAATAATGTTTAATATGTTTAGTTGTTAATTGCATTATAGGTTTAGTTAATTTTATTAGTAATTCATTTAGTTGATAATTAGTTTAGTTAAGTAGTTTAGCTTAACTAGTTTAGTTATTGTTCATTAGATTAGTTTTGGTTAATATTTGGATAGTTTAGAAATATGTCTCAGTAGAAAAAGTGTGAAAACGATAAACTTTATTGTTTTCACCTAAGTATAATTTCTGTTGTATCTCCTTATGATGTTTTCTGGATGCATAGTGACGTTTAATGAAGCCACATTAATTATGCATTTGGAGGACCATGGGGAGATGTTGTCGAAATTATGATGTTGAAATTATGGCAGGTGAATAGTGTATAAGGGTTGTTTCACGTTGACTATTGAAGTACATATGTTGATCCCCATAGCATTTAGGGAACTGTTGCAGGGAAGAGTTTGAGAAGAGTTGAGTCTGTTTTTCAAGGAATTGACAAGCACTGTTATTCATATAATGATATGGAACGACTAGCAATGGAAATTCCATTAATCATTTATAAATTGGAGTGAATTTTTCCATTGGGATTCTTTGATTCCATGGAACATTTGCCAATTCACTTGCCATATGAATGTTATATTGTAGGACCAGTACAATATAGATGGATGTATCCATTTGAGAGGTAAATCGTTCAAACCATTCACTAAATTTTTGTAACCTTGGATAATGTATGTTTCTGCTTTAATTTTCTATCTTGGTAATTAGGCACTTGCATAAAATAAAAAAGAATGTCCATAATAAGGCTAAGGTAAAGGGATCTATTTGCAATGTATACTTGGTGGAGGAAGCTTTAATTTTCTGTTTGCATTACTTTGAACCACATGTTTACACACTAGCATAGTCGAAATCTAGGGAAGAGGAGATTCGTATGCTGTGTACCCATCTTGACGAGCAGGAGAGGCAGCTGGCAGATCTTAGAGAGCACGTCATGAGGATGTCCGGTCCACCAACAGCACCTGCTTCTGGAGATCCGCATGCTTCATCTGATAACCGGCTACATCAATTATAGTTCCAGTGCACGACTCATCTATAACGCCTACTCCAGACATAAATCGGGATCCTAGCAACCCTCCTGCTAATATTGCTTCCCCTGATACAGACACATTGGCCACTCAGCGCCGTAGATTTGATTTTGGACCGTTTAGGCTTATATATTCTCTTATATATACGATTTTAAGACTTTTTCTTTATGTTACTGAGTGGTATACCATTATTCGACAAATTTTGGCTGTTTGTGTATGATTTCATATGTATATGTATGTGTGTGCTTGTGTGTGTGTATGTATATATATGTTCATTTAATAGGTGCTTCATATTTAGTTTTTTGCAAATACAAATTTTTTTTTTTACTCATACAATTCTGCGACCGATTTGCGCCACCTAAAAATATTAATAATATCTTTAGTGACTATATTTGAGACCGATTACCTATGGAGTTCAGCAGTCATTTTGCGATCGATTTGCCACCATTAATTAATTGTGACCGTCTGTCACAAGACCATTGGAAGACCCAACAGCGACCTACTATGCTCATTTGCGACCATCATAGCGGTCGCTAATTAGCAACCATAACCAGTAGTTGGTCGCAAATAAATTAGCTATCTTGCGACCGATTCTCTATTCTCGCAAATCGATCGCAGATCGCAATTAGCAACTGATTTTGGATATTAGAGACCATTTTAGTGGTCGCTAATTGCCATTTTTTTGATAGTGTATGGGTAGTTATAAAAGGGTTTGCAACGGATATAGATAGTGAAATTACTACCTGTAACGGACATGGGTAGTGAAAGTACTACCCATGATACAGGTAGGATATATGTATAGATATTTGGATACCCGCTACCCAGTAACGCTACATTAAACAAGTTCGATAGTGGATACCCATGGGTACCCTACCCATTATTAGTAAAAAATATATTTTAAATAAATTTGAATTTGAATGATTTAAGATTCGCAGGCACCTACCCATTTAAGATGTACTTTAAATGAGTTTTTGATAGATACAGGTAGTAAAATTTAAACGAGTTCGAATATGGGTACTTAAATGAGTATTTAAATGGGTTTAGAATGGATACGAGTAGTAAAATTTTAAATGGATACGTTTAAAATTAGCGGGTATCCGCTTCGCTTCCATACTTATCAAGGGGTATATTGGATTAAGACTATATTGGATTTTAAAAGATCTTTGAAATCTTTGGATTGGAGGATAGATTTGTGAATGACTCTTTTATTCACATCTAGCACCTTGAAATCCAACGAAATCAATAATTTCATATAATTTTTCCAAATCAATAATTGTTTGAATATCATCAAATTTGTATGGATTTTTAAACAGGTATAATTGAATACCATCAGATTTTTATGAATTTTATAAAAGTCTGAATTGAACACCATAAGACTTTAATAGATTTCAAAAAAATCTACATTAAATACCATTAGAATTTTAAAATATTTTAAAATCTAATAGAATCTGAATCCAATTCACCCTCTAAAAGAAATCAATGCTAGAAGTTCATCTACATATTCTTTTCATAAATAATTAAAATATTAAATTTAAAAAGTTATTGAGCTAATATTTTACCTTCTAAAATGAAATAAAAAAAATATATATTTTTTTTATACAAGAGGAAGGCTAACGCCAAGGAAAACAAACATAGGTAGGCACAGCAACTACTCTATGCCATACCATTCCTTGACGATCCCACGTAAGCACATCAGAAATAACAGTAGGAGGAGAAGTAAGCATTTGGCCACTATCAACCAAATTAACAGCTAGATTAGCTAGAGAATCAGCAACATGATTGGCCTCTCGATAACAATGACAAAACTTTACTTGCCAGTCCCTCTCAATCAGATGTTGGATAAGGCTCAACCAATTACGCAGCCTGCAATTTACAGACCCTTGCTTTTTAATCATCTTAAGAACCATCAAAGAGTCCACCTCAACAATAAGAGAACGAAATCCCGAAGACCAGGCATTAGAAAGACCCTGATAAAATAAATATTTTAGCATTATGGAAATAATATTTTAAGTTTATTGTGTTGCTCATCATAATATATTCGTAATTTAATTTTTATACTCCTACATTATTAGTTATAATATATCCATAACTCAACCTTTTTAAATTAAAATTATTGTATAATTTATGTAATTGTAATTGTTGAATTTTAATTTTGTTTGTGATCTATTAGATTACAAATCAAAACTTAAGTTTTTTTAATTTATTTATTATCATCTATTAAATTTCAAAATAATAATAGGATTAATTGAACACATTATTAATATAATGATTGATAATTGAATTTATAGTGCTCACCTTAATTTTTAATTTCAAAATTTAATATTTGTGCTTTTTAAAACTTTATTGTAAAATCCATAAAAGACATAATCAATTGCTTAAAAAAAATATAACTTCAAAACTTAGTTTCATATACATAATTAATTATAAATTATATGATCCATACTATAAACTTTTTTAATATGTATTAAGATTATGTATAAATTTTTATAAAAACAATTATCTTAAATTGTTATTTATTGTGTTTAAAATAATTTCAAGTACCCTAATGTTTATTTTAAAACCATGTTTTAATCGTCCATTTTCACTTGCAATCAATATAGAAATATCTCATACTAGTTTAGTGTTATGCAAAAAAGGGTAAATCTACGGTACAAAATTCAAAATTTCTGTATTGCTGCAGAATTTTTTCCCACCATTAGATTTAGAATAGATAACTATAAATCATTTGATCTAAACTAAACCAAGTGACTTAATACCTATGAAATAGGTTATCAAGAGGTTTTCTTTCTTTTTTTTCAATATATCAAAAGTAGTTATATATATCAAAAATAGCGTATTTATTTCTTATTTAATATCTATTTTTTCTGTTAATAGATATAAAGTAATTATTTAATTGTGTGAATTCAAATATTATTTTCAATATAATTTTTTTTTTTCAAAATAAACAATTATCTAATATATCGAATTTATTTATCCAAAATAAATTATTTAAGATTTTAATAAATAAATATAAATTTTTATTTATCTTATTATTAAAATTTCAGCATGTATTTACGCAATTAAAATTTTATTATATACATGATACGTCATTATCTTTTAATATAACATTTTTAATTAAAATACTAAAATTATACGACTCAAATATTTGACTTAAAATTTATCTCCTTTTATAATATTTAATAAACACATATGTCCAAAAAATTATATAAACGAAACCATGTTAATTGTATTTTATTGTATTATTTGAGCCATACAACTAGATTTTGTTATGAAAAATATCTTTATATCAAAGTTAGAACAAAAAGTGAGATTTTAAAAATTTTTTTCGTATACATATAGAAAAGCAAACTATGTAAGGTCATTTTCATAACATCTCTTTAAAATCTGTCAAATTTTGATTACATGATAATTTGCATAAATATTTATAAATTAATTTTAGAATTTCAAAATAAAAATGTATTAATCTTATTAACAATCGTTATGCATAATGTTTCTTCCATAGAGTATGCAAAGCAAATATGTAATTATTCTATTATTTTGTTTAATTTAATACTATACATAAATACTATGACATAAATCCTTTTTTATATTATTTATACAAAAGTACAATAATATTAAATTAAACCATATAAACAGCATTTACACAATATCTTATAATATTTTAATGTCAATTGTTTACTCTTACATAATGATGAGACAAAAAAATTCTTGTTTTGGAAAATATTATATAATTTTTATGTAATATGTTATGGAATAGAAGAGAAATAAGGGAAAAAATATAGTTAAAAAATATAAAAATAAATAAATAGAGTAATAGATTTTGTTACCTACTATAAAAGGTTTCTTTTAGACAAGTGTTAATTGTAGAGCAATTTGTATCAATATAGAATTGTAGCAATCTGTACGTTAGTAAAACCCTTGCAAAAAAAATAATCTTAAAAAAGTTCATTGCTTTTAAGGGGGAAAAAAGATTTTCTAAAAGCTTAAAAAAAGAAAAGAAAAAAAAGAAGACAACTTTATGACTTGCCTAGTAAGTTAGCATGTCCAAACGACATGCAAATGGAGTTTCTCTATTTATACAGAATTTTTTGAATTATGTATTATAGTAAAAGCCTTATAAGTGACACATTGTAATTTTATTTTGATACTAGAATATTTTTATATAAAGGAACTTTATAATGTGTTTTTAAAATATAATAATATTCAATGGGGGTAATTGGTACCAGAACAGAACCAGAATCAAAGAATCGAAACCGAAAACTAAAGAATCATATTAAAAATATATCAAAAATTTGATTCGGTTCGGTTCCGTTTCTGTAATCCTTCGGTTTTGATTCCAATTCCGGTTCCTGAAAATAAAAGAACTGAATTTTTGGCCCGGAACCCGACTTGCACAACCAACCTGTCATGCAAGCAACAAAAATGCTGTTTTCATCACAGCTCCATAACCCAATTTAGCATCTTGTTGGAATAATGCAGCATCCACATTGAACTTGTAGCACCCAATACATAATTGCAGGAGATGAAATTGACGCAACATAAGCACTAGACCAGACACAGAAGTCCAGTACTTTTGGATTGCTCGATAAATCAAGAGTACTCTTTTCGTACTTTAATTTTTCTTTTTCTTTCTTTCAAAACTATTTAAGGATTTTAAGCTACAAAATGAAGCCATTTTGTTTTATTCTATTAAAATTTTATTTATCAAAATATGCAATTGGATTAGTGGAAAAGAGTGCATCTTAGGCATAATTTATCTACAAGTTTGGAAATATTAGAAAAGAATTATTCACTTTAACAAATGAATTAGAAATGTAAATTTTATTCATGATTTGCCTCTCATTATTAAGAATGATAATTTAGTAAAATTAGATAATATAATATAATTTATATTTTTATATTTGACATTGTTGATTTTTCCTAAGGAAAGAGTAACGAATCAGCAGGTTGACGGCTTGAATTGAAAATACGGGCACGCTAAATGTATAAAGTACACCAACTAAAAATTAATATCGCGCTTGATCTGACTTCTAGGTTGTGGCCTGTGGATTTGAATCCACAGTATACACTTCACCGATTGTTTATTTTAAATTAATTGAGCAGATAAACTTGTAAATAAAAATTTGATTACTTGAAATGTAAAGAAAATTTGATTGCTTGAAAATGTAAATTGACCGCTTGTATTGAAAAGAGAGTTTGTAATTGCAGAAAGTGTAAATAAACAGTGCTTACGAAAAATAAAGACAAGGCTTTGAAAACTAAATTGCTTGACTTGTGGGAGAGTTTGATTTGATTTATTGAATTCATCAAAGAATTTGGTTGGGATCTGTACGTTGTTCCCTTGCTCCATTTATAAGTTTCATAGGCAGTTATCAAAAGGACCCACTGACACACGTTTCCGTCATTGATTCCCTTGGTACCCTACCTTATGTACGTGTGAACAACTGTTTAAGGAGTGCTTTTGTGTTGTTCAACTGCGGCTCACGTTTTTTTTTATCTCTTTATTTTTAATAATTAACAAAATTAATTGGGCTATAATTTATTAAATATCTAAATAAGCCCAAATCCAAAATACAAAGTTCAAATCTAAAAAATCACTAAATGGGTTCAACGGACACATATTTATAATAAAATTATTTTTATCTTTTTTCTATCTAAAATATCATTAACGTAATAACTTATTAAAAAAATATAACAATTAAATAAACAGATTAGTACAACTGATATTCATAATCCATATTCAGTTTTTAAAATATCAAAAAAAAAAAAAAATTGATTGGTAAAGAGAGAAAGAGATTATATGGGTTTGAATTTGTGAAATTCATTTGAAAATTTTATGTCTATATCAATAAAATTTAGTTTACGTATATTCAATTTCATAAAATTAAAATTGTAGAATTAAAATAAATATTATTTTTTAGTATTTCGAACAAAAAACATGGAATTTGAAATCAATTTCACAAAATTTCCATGAGATTCATTTATTTTAAACAAACCATATATAGTCAAGATGAATAATATATCTAAGGTCAATTGTTCTAATAGAGTAAAGTAAATAAGCACATCCCTCTCATTGCTTACATGAGATTGATTTTTGAACTATGCTATTACAAATAAGCACATCACTCCCATTGACCAATATTTCTTTTTGAAACAAACCATAAAGTAAATTAACGTTTTCTTTTCTTTTTTTTTTTTTTTAAGTTTCTTATTAACATAAATTATTCATTTTTTCTTTTAGGAACACTATTTTTTTTTATGACGTGCATTGCATGTTAACTATGCTCGTTACAAACTCATTTTTTATACTCTTTTAATTTTTTTATCTATATAATATTAAAGCATAAATTTTTTGTTATATTTAATTATATTTTTGTTGGTCTTAAAAGAAAGTTGAACCCAACCTCTAGATCTAATCATTCAGTCCCTAATTTATAAATGCAGATTCTTAAAACTTTAATAGGTGCGCAAAAAAAAATAAGTTATCAATCAATCTCCAACGCCCTCAACTCCAAATCAATATTTATATACAACTATAATAAAAAAAAAAATTAATCATTTTTTATTGCTAAATAAAAGAAAAGAAATGAGAAGATGATCTAAATTGATAATTATAATCACTTTGGCTATAACAACAATATTACTTACCCAGTACATTAGAGAAAAAAATATATGCACATATACACAAATTTTTGAATCCCAAAAAGTAACCCAAAAGAGAAATATAGTTTTTTTTTCCAGTTTCATAAACACTAGTTTGTTTAAAGTCAAACGGACTGAAGATTAAAAATGTTTAATCATCAAGATGTCATCCATTTATTACAAGAGAGATATAAACCTCTTACTAAATTAAAGTGGTATCAGTTACAAATTAATTCAATAACGAAAAAGAAAATAAAAAAAATTATTATTAAGAATAAAACTTTTTTCAGAACTCAACATATAAAAAAAATAAAATAAATTTCCAATTTAAATCAACCCTTTCTGCAACTAGAAATTCCATAATTTAATGAAATTTGTTATTGATGCACAAAATAAAAAAAGTAAAGCCAAGTCAATAAATAAAAATTACAAAGCAAATTATGCTTTGTAATTTATTCAAGTATTTTATTTCTCTATTGTTTTAAGTTGCAAATTTAAGTTGCAAATTTAAAATAAATAAATAAGATAATTAATTTCAGTAAAAAAAATAAGTTAATTAATTAATAAAAAAAGATTACATAAATGAAACATTCTATCCTCTTAAAATAAACTCTCAATTTTTCCTTCAACCACACAAAGAAAAGAATATACATTTTTCTTTTTTTATCTCTCCCCTGAATAAAATATTATGTATATTCTATTTGAAATTTTATTTTTCAAAAAATATGTCCATTCAAATCATACAAACATAAAGAAAAAATAATCTACTTTTTTATTTCTCTCCTAAATAAAATATTTTAAAATAAAATCAAAATTTAAAATAAAATATAAAAATTTTCAAATGTCTTATTATCATATATATATATATATATATATATATATATATATATATATATATATATATATATATTTATTGAAAAATAAATTTAAAAAGATAAAACCTCAAATTTTGAAATTCTTAATTATCTATTTGTTAATTAATAAAAAATTACATAAAAAAATGTTCTATCCTCCCCAAATAAACCCTCAATTTTCCCTACAATCATACTATATATATAATTTTATCTTTATTTATCTTTCTCCTACAAAAAAACATAAAGAAAAAAATAAGAAAAAGAATTTTTTTTTCTTTTTTTTATTTTTCTCCTAAATAAAATATTTTGAAATATAAGCAATTATTTAATAAATAAAATATACAAAATTTCAAATATCTCATCTTATATATATATATATATATTAAAAAATAAATCTAGAAAGATAAAACTTAAAATTTTGAAATATTTAATTATTTATATGTATTTATTTAAAATAAATAAATTTTATATATACAATCAACTAATAAAACGTAATTTTCTAATTGATTATAGTTAAAGTTATTTTAGAATATAGCAAATTTCAGTATGGGACTCTATCAGAAATCTTATTATCCTCCCCTGCTCCTGCATTTATATATTAGTTTAGATAACTGAATCAACTTTAGTTTAGTGGATGTCTATATATTTCTGTTAAACGAGTTGCCCAAAAAAATAGAAGTACTCCCTTTTTTCATAAAATTATCTGTTCCAAGCCCAACTAAACAAGATTTAAACCTTAAAAAGTTTAGAAATACTCACTTCAATTTTTTTTTATTCAATAAATAGTTAGAAATATTATAATTTTCTTAAAAATATTATTTTTAATTATTTTAATCAATAGATGGGTCCATAGATCGGATCTAATCAAATCAAACCTTTTAAAAAATTTTATGACTGAATATATAAATTCACTCATGAGCTTTGCAACTTTAACCTTCTAGTATCCTGAACTTTATGGATGACCATCATATCTTTGAACTTATAAATTTTACTAATATTACACACCTTTCAACATTAATATCCATGATATCAATGATTTTTAGGGTGTTTTGATTTTATCTGTAATCGACTTGATATGTAATTAACATGACCTAACCTTCAATTTCACCCGGCACTTTTCGAGTAGTTGTAATTTCACTCAAAATTGACCTTTGTATCCTAGACACCCTGAACTTATTAACTTAATTGCAATTATATTCTAATTTACTTTTAAGGAGCAATTGCACTCTAAAACTGAATTACAACACTCTGAATTTTTCGATTTGTTGCAGTTGCATCCTAAAAGTAAACTACGGTTGGAATTTCGATTAAAACAATGTAAAAAATGGATTCTATAAAGAATGGAGTCCATTTTTATATTATTTTAGTTATTCCAACCTTAATTTGTTTTTAGGGTGAAATTGTAAAAATTTATAAGTTTATGGTGCTCTAATTCACGTTTAGGGTGCAATTGCACCTTAAAAGCAAATTAAAGTGTTGTTACAACTAGGTTGATAAGTTTCTGTTGCCTAGGGTACAAAATTCTATTTAAGGTAGAATTGCAAGTATTCGAAAAATTTAAGGCGAAATTGATGGTTAAGCCCTATAAATTTTGCGAATTTTATTTTAAATTCAATTAATTATTTTATTTGATTTTATTTTTTGGTAAAGAAAAGTAACATAAGTTCAAGAGAAATTAAATATAATATCTGGGTGTCTTTCAGCACCCGTTTGATACAAAGCTAGTATTTATTATTTCTTTCAAGCATTTTATCAAACTACTACAATTTCTTTTTATCAGAATTTACTACTGGCAGCTTCTTCCTTACTCCTCCAACTCTCTCAGAATTTAGTCCAATGAGTAGACAATTTGTTTGAAAGTAGCCATGTTTTTACGGAAAAGTGTTATGCAGGCATCTACGCTTCCATCTCCCTTGAACGAAGGTAGAAGAAACATGAAGCCTTCTTTTGCAATATAAGATGGCATAAATATACAAGGACTTCCTCCTCCAAAATCAAGTTCATAAAATGGAAACCTTAGCCAGCTATCAACCTTCAAATTAGGAGTATACATAAACACATTAGCATCCGCAGTGGGCACCAACTCTTCATCCTTCTTTGCCTTAACCGTTGCGAAGTCAATGAATGATTTGAAGTATTTGTCATTCACGCTTTCAACGGCGTCTCGAATGAGCTTGGCTGCGTAACCCGATGTCTCCTGCACTAGGTCTTCAACCTTAGAACTTGGATATGCCCATAGCACCAAGTTACCAAAATATTCATTTGGTACTTTTGGGTTCATTCGCGCACGACCATTGACTGAATTCTTATACTGCTATTTTCAAACCCATTTAATTGATGAGCCTTCGTCATAGTCCTCCACAAATGAGCAAGCAAGCTTCAAAAGTGGTATAGGGCTTGTTATTACCATTAGCTCCATTCGGTAATGAATTAGAAGCCCTAGTTTTGAGCTCAGAGAGAAATTCCATTGTAAAATGGACGACTTTATGGACTTCAACTTCTTCTACCAACATACCATCATAATTAGAACAATCATTGACAAGATTTTTGCACTTAAATTCTACTCCTTTGTGTTCAAACTCGAAATATGGCTGATTTCTAGGGTTAAAAATGGTTCGACCATGAAGAGGAAGAGGGTTTATGTCAAGTCCTCTAGTAGCTTTCCCCCAAGCAACCAAAAAATTGCCAGCGGAGTGCCCATCAGCTATTAACTGATGGGCTGTCAAGCCAATCACCAGTGACACACAAGCGAATCTGGTGAGTTGAACTTGCAATAATGCCTCCACATCCTTTACCTTAGGGTGAAGACTAAGTAAAAATGGAGATGACTGCAAAGGCATGACTTGTTCAAGCTTAATATCAATCGATGCCTCAACAAAATTCACCCCTTTGTCATTTAGAAAAATGACAGGATCGCCATTTTCATCTTCTCCTAATCTTCCAGCCCATTCTCTGTATTCTGATAAGACTTTTTTCAGGCCAACCTCAATGGTAGCATTGGTTGGAGTTGGTGGATTATAGGCATAAATGATAGCTACATGAGTGTTGTACCTGACTTTATCGAATACACTAAGAGGAACGAAGTGTGATTTTGGATCAGTAGGAATCTTATTGCTATCGCAAAATGGCTTAACAATTTCTGTTTTTTCTATTGTCACCTTCATGGTTTTTTTGGTTGAGGTTATATAAATTTGGAGAGTACACATACAGAAAGGTTTGTTTTCAGTATGGGTAGCTAATTAAAGCATTCTCCTTTCCATACATATATAGTGAAGCGCTTGCTCTATGCCAAGCCTTTATACGAGTCGATTGGTGTCAACAAACATTAATCTTATACATAGAACTGCTGTGGTGGTGCCCACTCACGTGATGAAAGAAAGAAAGAAAAAAAAAAAAAAAAACGGGAAAGAAAAATTGGCATGCAACTTTGACAAAGATAGAGAGCTGTGAATAAATTATACGCGGCTTTTTCATAACCTTTCCTATAAATAGAGGTAGTAAAGCCTCAAGCTAAACACACAGCCACAGATAGAAATTAATCTGTGAAGAGAGATTTGAGAATTATTCAGTTTTAAAAAGGGTTCTTAAAACAAAGGGTCTAGAAAAATAGTAAAGACTATTGTAGTGTTTTTGGAAAACACTTTTGAGTGCCAATATTTTGTATTACTCTCTTTCTAAGCCTACTATTTTTAATAGTGGAAGAAATATTCGGAGTTGGTCACGTTGACGTAGCCCTAAACAGTTGATGGTGAACCACGTAAATTTCTGTGTATCACAAGTTCCTATTTTTCTGCTGCGTAATTATTCTAGTAACCTTATTGCCGGGCCCCAACAAGAACTTAGAGACAAATAGGCAAATTTGGTCCATTTATATATATATATATTTAATCATTGGAAGAAGGAGATTACTCATATTAAAGTCCTGTTCGAAGCATATTGCAATAATATGCAATCGGATTTTTTTAGTTGCTATTTGACAGTATTGGTTAACATTTTGACTAGAGTTAAAAAAAAAACTCTCTGTATATATTGCTCAATAACACAATATTTATGATTTATGATAATGTTTAAAAGTTGAGTAAATAATTTATGCAACATTATTTTCCTTAACGTCCTATAATAACATTTTAACATTTGATAATAATTAATTAAATATTTTTAAATTATTTTACATTAAATAACTAATCAAACAATTATTTTAACTGGACTTTTAATTTAAACTACTATTATGTAAGCAGCTAGTTACTAACAACTAATATTTAATAATTAATTAATAAAATAATTGACAATTATATTAAAAAAGCTAACTGCTACAACATCTAATATTGTTAAATAAGACCTAATTGTTTACTTAAACCAAAGTGTTTAAATCATTATACAGCTTAAGAAATGAAGGGGCAAATTATTCAAAATTTAACAAATTAAGTATGATAAGTTGTGATAAAGCATGTAATGGATTAACCTTGATATTGTAAAATTTTCAAATTTAAAATTAATTTTAGTGTATTTTTCTTAAACTCAGACTTAATAGTACTAAATTATTGTGAATTCAGACAATCATACCTCAAAAATACTTCAAAAAGTAATCGTACCTCCGTTGAAAAATTCAAATTGATATAAACTCGACATATATTTCAACATAGAATAGTCCAAGGAAATTACTCGCATAGACCAAGTCAATGGTCACGTTTATGGACCAAACCAATCACAGTAAGTATTTTTTAAAAAGTGTTCTGATTTTATCTTCTTCTTTTTTTGCAGTGTATGGTCAGAAATACTCGTGTTTCAATAAGAAATCTTATTCTCATTGTTTAGTCTACGAGTGAGGCCATAAACTCGGTCTAGGTAAAATTTTTCCGTGGTCCAAATGTTATCTATTTGCATATACAACAATATTATTTTCATTAATTATTATTAGCACTTAGCACAACTACCTATATAAGTCCAAATTTTTTTTTTTTTAAATAACGTGAATGAAAAGTTGTCAAAAATGAACACAATAATTAATTTGGGTTTGTTGCCTATCGTTTTCATATTTTACATATTACATAAGGTCGTTTTTTTTAGGTGATAATGTTTCTTATTGCTGCTGAGAATAAAAAATTTGCATGCGGTGAGCTATACTATTCAAAAATTAATCAATACTCTTATAAGAAGTCATCTTGACTATAAATATTGTAAATCTATACTCACGTAAGGAGACATCTTCACAAGATAACAATTAACGCTGCACTTTAGGCCCTCTCTCTCCCCCAAAACCTAAAACTTAAAAGCTGTCTTATTTTCTTCAATAAACGGCCATCCGTGAGCTTTTACTGATGGTCACGCATTTTTCTTTTTTTCTTTTTGTTTATTTTTTTCAAATAATCTTCATATATGCATTATCGCCCAAATTTGGGATTTGTTATTGCCCATATCTTGTAATTTTGTTCTTAATCTAGTTCTAAATTATTATTGTCACCATTATAGTGATTTTATTTAGCGTCTTTCGTTATTTGGATAGTTATGCAAAAAGAAATGCAGATCTCTTCTCTAACATAAAAAAGAAATTTAAAGATAATCATAACAGACTTATAAAAAGACTATGGAGTCGAACGGTAGCATGAATAGCTACTAAGTAGAGTAAGCGATCACCGATAACACAAATATTATATACTATCAACTCGATCAGATACTTCAAATTAAGATTTTAATATTTTATTCTTTGTATAAATTGTTTATTAATAGACTTTCTACACAAATATATAAACATATTGATCTGTATCCTACATCTGTATAAATTTTTCTAAATGTAATTTCTAGTTTGATTTTTCCTAAAAAAAATAAAGACATCTTAACTATAAAATTTTGGCTGAATATATAAATTTCCCCAGAATTTTGTTACTTTAATTTTGTGTTGCCCTCAATTTTTATATTTTGACCCATTAAATAATTTAACTTATTAAATTACACCTATTAAACACTTAACTTTTTAATATTATTATATTAAACATTTCAACTTGTAAAATTAGATCAATTAAACACTCATTAAAAAGTTAAAAATTATAGAAATTATTGTTTCAAAAGTCATCTTAACTACATATCAAATCGATATTTTACGGATAAAAGCCAAAGACACTAAAAATTATTGATATTAGTTTCAAAAGATGTGTAATATTATCAAAATTTATAAGTTTAAGGTCATATGAAAGTTCAAAATACCACAAGATTAAAGTTACAAAATTAAGGAGTTAATTTATATATTCAACTATAAAATTTTTAAAAGGAATTGATTTGATTAGATCCGGTTTATGGACACAATATCTATGATAATGTTTAAAGGTTGAGTAAATATTTTATGAAACATTAGTTTTCTTAATGTCCTATAATAACATTTTAGCATTTGATAATAATTGATTAAGTATTTTTAAATTATTTTACATTCAATAACTAATCAAATAATTATTTTAACTAAGCTTTGGATTTAAACTACTACTATGCAAGGAGCTAATCACTAACAATTAATATTTAATAATTAATTAATAAAACAATTGACAATTATATTAAACTAGCTACCTGCTAGAACATCTAATATTGTTGAACAAGGCGTAATTGTTTACTTAAACCAAAGTATTTAAATCATTATACAGTTTAAGAAACGAAGGGGCAAATTATACAAAATTTAACAAATTAAGTATGATAAGTTGTGATAAAGCATGTAATGGATTAATCTTGATATTGTAAAAATTTGAAAGTTAAAGTTAATTTTAGCCTATTTTTCTTAAACTCAGATTTAAAGTTAATTTTTCTTAACAAATATTAACGCTTAAAAATTAGCTGCTTACATAGTAGTAGTTTAAATCAAAAAAATTCAGTTAAAATAATTATTTGATTAGTTGTTAAAATAAATTAAACACATTTAACTAATTATTGTCAAACGCTATACTTAATTAATTATTATTAAATGCTAAAACGTTAAGAAGAATAATATTCCATAAAATATTTACTCAACCTTTAAATATTATCACAAGAATAAAACTTATTTTAATTTTTTTCAAAAAAATAATAATTATTATTTTAACTCACAATGAGTAGTTTTTTTAACTCTTTAAAATAATAATCGCTACTATCACAAGAAAATGACTTATTAGTGAAGAGAAATCCCGGGGCTAAAAGTCTATTCCGTCACTAAAAACAAATGTCAACCAAAAAAATTTTATTTTTTTATCGCAACAAGCTCCGAACAGGAACTTAATATTTTTTTTTTATCAGCAAATAAAATTTTATTTTATTAAATAAACATATTCAGAAAAAATTTAGCAAAATCAAGGAATTATATTCGAGCCAATGACTTCCAAATACACCCAATCCTATTTGAAAATGTTAAGCCAAAAAACTTGAGAATCTCAAAAACAAAATACAAATTCAAATTCCTCTTGAGATAAGAAAAAAAGAAATTAAAATCAAAATTGGATCAAATCAAAGTGCCAATGAAAATCAAAAATTAATTACGACTCAATCCTTATATATCCAAATCGAACAACCTTTGCTCCATCCTCTGATCAAAGCCGGCTAACCGAATAGGACCTTAATATAAGTAATCTCCTTCTTCCAATGTCTAAAAATCGATATTTCATCATATTAATTTATTTAACCTAGTCATAAAAATTAATAAATCTTTAAATACAAATCAATAATTTTCATCAGCTTGGCATATGATATTTTTAAATTTATAATATAAATGTGAGTACTACGTCTTCATTATTTTATAATAAACAACATTGAGTTTTTCATTTGAGTTGTACTGTTATATCGACCCAACTTAGTTTGATTATAGCGTGGCTTACATCATTTTAAAAAAAAAAATAATGCTATCAATTATATAGTCTGAACGATTCTTTTATCTCCTTTTTTTTTTTTTTTTTAATACTTGCATGAGGTATCTAGACTTGAGACCCTGTCCCTTTAATAGTTTAGGAAATTAATTAATCCTCGCTTGCGTTCGAAAGCAAAGGGATTGGTCCGGGAGGAATTTGCGTTGCGGAGAATCAAACTCATGATCTTAATCATGGTGATCAATCCTACAAGTACTCTTTGTCATTGAGCTACCTCCGTTCTAAAGTCAACATTTATCAATGATATCAATTATATAGTTTGTAATAAATATAAAAGTGAAGAATGAATATTGTATATCTTATTCCCAGTAAACAAGCGTTTAAATACAAAGAGAATAAACTGAATTCCTTAGCAGTAGGAATCAGTAACAAACTAATCCTATCATAACAACTCAATCTCAACATAATCAAAAACAAATAATACAAAGTCAAAGATATGGGAAGAGGTACAGATATACTGCTAATATGCCCCCCTCAAGTTAAACAGAGAGGACCAATGTTTAACTTGTTCAGATGACGATAAAACGCAGCGGATGACAAGGGCTTAGTCAAAGTATTGGCTACTTGATCTGCAAAATGGACATGTGAAACAGTAAGCAGTTTCCAATGAACTTGATCACGAACATAATGAAAATTCATTGCTAAATGCTTCATACGACTGTGAAACACAGGATTCTCACATAAATAAGTGACTCCTATGTTATCACAATAAATAACAGGTGCCGTAGAAAGTCTGATGCCCATTTCAAACAGGAGATTGCAAACCCAAGTTGTTTCAGATACAGCACTCGCAACAGCACGATACTCAGACTCCGTGGAGGACCTCGCAATTGTTGTTTGCTTTTTAGAAGACCAACTGATCGGATTATTTCCAAAGAATTGAATGTAGCCAGTGGTTGAGACACGATCATTAATATCACCGGCCCAATCTACGTTAGAATACATGTGAAGTGACAGAGATTTGCTTTTCTTCAGACAAAGGCCATAGCGAAGAGTACCATTAAGATATCTTAGAACCCGTTTGACAGCTTTCCAATGAATAGTAGATGGAGCATGCATAAACTGGGAAAGCTTGTTCACTGCAAAGCAAATATCGAGACGGGTAAAACTAAGATATTGAAGTTTACCAACAACTTGTCGATATTTAGTGGCATCAACAGGCAAGGAACCATCAGAAACTGAAAGAACTGTAGAGGAGCTCATAGGAGTAGCAGCTGGTTTGGATTCCTGCATGTTGGTTGTGTGAAGTAGATTAGCAATATAAGTTGCTTGAGACAAGTAGAGACAATCTTTCTGCCGCAACACTTCCACACCAACGAAATACTGCAAATTACCCAGATCTTTAATAGAAAAATGACTCGCAATGGAATCAATTGTACTCTGAATGCCAGAAACTGAACTTCCAGTAACAATGAGATCATCGACATATACAAGTACAAAAATAACAGCAGAAGCCGTACGGCTTATAAATAGAGAACAATCCGATTCAGATTTGGCAAAACCCAAGGAGATAAGATGATTTTTAAGAGTAGTATACCACGCACAAGGAGCCTGCTTTAGCCCATAAATAGCTTTGCGAAGCAAACAAATGTGAGAGGGAAACTTAGAATTCTCAAAACCCGGAGGTTGTGTCATGTAGACTTCCTCATCAAGATTGCCTTGAAGAAAGGCATTATTGACGTCTAATTGACACAAAGGCCAGTTATATTGAACTGCAAGAGACAACACCAATCTGACAGTGGTTGGCTTGACCACAGGACTAAACGTCGAATGATAATCGATGCCTGGGCGTTGCGTGAACCCTTTGGCAACTAACCGTGCTTTAAACTTGTCAACAGAACCATCAGATTTTCGTTTAATCCTATATAACCATTTGCAAGCAACAATATTCTTAGAGGGATCATATGGAACAAGTTCCCAAGTTTGATTTTTCATTAATGCATCATACTCGACTTACATAGCTGTTCGCCATTCTGGGTTTTTGTTGGCTTGGGCAAAGGTATTGGGTGGGGGAGCAGGTAAAACTTGTGCCATGTAGTCAAATATTTTCTTGGGTTTGTAAATTTGATTTTGGGAACGTGTAACAACACGAGAGGGAGGAGGTTATGGTATTGCTGCAGGTAAATTTGAAGAGATGGGAGCAGGGATAGGTTGAGAGGATGGTTCACGGGTAGGTATGGGTGAAGGTATAGGTGGAGATGGGTCAGGTGTATGTATGAGTGGAGATACCAGTGGAGATGGTGTTGTCACAGCAGCTGTTGTGGCACGATCGGAGTTCCCAGAGTCACAAGTGGGCACAGTTTCAGAGTTTTGGGTGTTGGAATTCACAGGGGAAGGAAGCACGGGTATAGGACAAGGTAAAGGTTGAGTGGAAACGGGATTAACGGAAGAGGATTCCTGATGTAAGGTGGGAGAATGAGATTGGGTTAAGTCAAACCAATTGAGAGACTGATTAGATTTAGAAGTGGAGCCAATAGAGAACATGGACTTGTATGGGAAAATATGTTCAATAAACCGGACATCACGAGACAAATAAATTTTTGAATTGAGAGGATCAAAACATTGATGACAGTAATGGGACAGCGAAAAACCTAAGTAAACACATGGTGTAGATCTTGGAGCTAGTTTATTAGGAGAATAAGGTTTTAGCCTGTGAATACTCAAATTTTGAGGCTTCTCATGTTGTTGGTGGCATGTGAAACTCTTTAAATGGAGGAAAACACGCTGCTGCAGCAACTGTGCAAACAGTCCGGCCGGACCGGAGGCCATTTTGGACATTTACTGGAAATATGTCAATATGGTACTTGAAACGTCCGGAATTTCACGAGGATAGCAGAACCGATCCCGGAATGATTTTTGGAGGTCGGAAACTCCCAAAAAAGCTCCCGGAGCGAGACATGGTGGCCACCACCAGCTACGGCAGCGCCGGCCGCCGGACACGGCGGCAGCTGCCGCCCCACCGACTGGGCGGCAGCTCCCGCCCGGCATGGGCGACACCTGCCGCCCCACCGACTGGGCGGCACCTACCGCCCTCCCAGGCGGCACCTGCCACCCAGCATGGGCGGCACCTGCCGCCCCACCGACTGGGCGGCACCTGCCGCCCAGCCTCTTGAGCGGCAGCTGCCGCCGAGCCAGGCGGCACCTGCCGCCCTGGACCCGAAAATGGCCTATAAATAGACCATTTTCAGCCATTTTCTGGCACACCTGTCTGTATTGACGGACGAATCCTTCTCCCTCTCACGCTCCTTGCGTTTTCTTTACCGCTTTTTGCATTTAATTTAATTTTTATTGCATTTTTATTGTGATATTTGACCATTAAAATCAAACAAATTAAAATTAATTAATATTTCCTAAGCGAGGAGCTTAATCCGGAGTTAAGAAGCGGTCGTCGATTAAATCAGGTATGTAAACAAAACTCTGCCTATTTAATTTTAGCACTTCATGAATATTTCTCTTCTACTCTTAATAATTCTACAATTGCATAAATGCATCCACGTCATTATTTTTGGTAAATAAACTGCCTTAATTAATTTGATTAAGTTTAAATGCCCGGTTAATCAATAATCGTGGTATTAAAGTTTAAATCCGACAATATTGGCTAAAAGAGCCTAGTTAATCAATAACTAAGGTTCAATTGCCTTATTTCGAACAAATCCGGCTTAAGTCCAATTAATCAATAATTGTGGCTAAAAGCCTTAATCAATCACGTCTCGACAATAAATTGTGATTAAGCTCGAACGCCCGATTAATCGATAATCGTGACATTAAAGCCTAAATCGCACATTTTGGCAAACTAATTGCGTAAAACAACACATTTTGGCCAAAGGCCTTAAAATCAATCATTTTGGCGACAATCGCCTAAATCGCACATTTTTGGCAAACTAATTGCCTAAAACAACACCTTTTGGCTAAAGGCCTAAAATCAACCATTTTCAGCAACAAATCGCTTAAAATCAATCTTTTGGCAAAATGCCTTAAAATCAACATTTTCGGCTTAAAACCGTAAAATCAACCATTTTGGCGACAATCGCCTAATTCGCACATTTTGGCAACAATTGCCTAAATCAAATCATTTTGGCTAAAAGCCATTAAAATCAACATTTTTGGCAACATGCCTAAAAATCAATCAATCTTTGGCGAAATGCCTAAACAAAATGCACAAAGCATACACACACTCATGCACGAAGCATACACACAACATGCACAAAGCATACACATGCACAAAGCATACACACTTATGCACAAAGCATACACACTTATGCACAAAGCATACACACTCATGCATTAAGCATACACCTTCAAAGCCCTCTAAAAGAGGCCTATCGAACTACGTTGACTTTGATCTTCCCTTCAAACGGAAGTACGTAGGCACGTTCGGGATTTCACCCCAGGTGGCAAGTCAAAATCACTCAAACATTTCATGAATCCATCATTCACCTTGCAAAGCATTCATTCATCGGTTAGTTCATCAGTATGACATAGTCTCGGGATCCATCTCGGGTTCGTAGATTGTGCCTTAATCATTGGGATAATTAATCTAGTAACTAGGTTAATTAAAAATGGAGTCACTTAGGGTTTTTTCCTAGTTTATCCTAAAATAATTAAACAAGGTGGCGACTCACACACATCACGTGTATTTCTTCTCATTCATCATATGCATCACATGCCTATGACATTTGGGGGAAGGGGTTCACATAGCCATGGGTAACATAAACATCCAAAGGTTTTTAGTGACAAGTAATCGGGTTGTTTTTGAAATAACATTTCATAGGGAGAATGATTGGCTAAAGTGTGAGTGGGCATTCTGTTGATTAGATAAACGGCATGATGACATGCAAAGGACCAAAGGTTGGATGGAAGAGATGCGTCATAGAGTAATGTTCGGGCAGTTTCAATAATATGGCGGTGTCGGCGTTTAGCAGTGGCAACCCGTTATGGAGTATATGGAGGGGATTTCAAATGTTCTATTCCATGTAGGTTAAGGTATGAATCAAGAGCCTGAAATTCACCACCACCATCAGTATAAAAGGAGAGAATTTTGAAATTGAAATGTCTTTCAACTAAAGGATGAAATTTTTGAAAAATTGATGTCACCTCATTTTTTTGTTTTAACGTGTAAAGCCAAATATATTTTGTATATTGATCAACAAAGATGCAATAATATAATTTTTTGTCAACAGACAAAGTGGGAGAGGGACCCCATAAATCACTAAAAATAGTTTGGAGAGGCTTTGAACTTGTTAATGTAAGTTGAGAAAATGGTTGCCTATGAGCTTTATTAGAATGACAGGAATTACAAAAAGATAATTTGTCTTGAACTGAAACAGAAATAGAACATTTATTTAAAATAAGATGCAGAACTCTATCATGAGGATGACCGAGTCTACGATGCCAGGTTTCAAGAGAACTAGTGGAGGTTGTTGTGTGAGATGTAGGGAAAGTGCAGGACAAGGGAGTCTTTGGCCACTCGTATAATCCATTATTACTCCGACCGTGCACCAACGGCTTCCTGGTTGCAAGATCCTTGACAACAAAATCAGAAGGAAAAAATTCAACTGAGATTAAATTGTCTTGACAAAATTTATTAACAGAAATTAAATTTGTTTGAATTTGAGGAGCACAAATGGTATTAGACAGCTGGAAAGCTTTGTTAGATGCATATAAATGAATAGAACCAGTGTGTGTAATTGGGATTTTGTTACCATCACCCATTGCTACTTCTTCAAAACCAGTGTATTCAAGCATGTCCTGAGGATCAGTAGTGATATGATGGGTGGCACCGGAGTCGAGGACCCATGGTTTGTCTGACATTTGAGAGGCTGAAACAAAATTAGCTCTGGCTTGAAGATGATTATGTGATCTGCTGCGACACACAGATGCAGTGTGACCATATTTGTTGCATAATTGACAAGTGACTCCATTGTAGGAAGTGTTAGAGGATGGTGGACGCCAAGTTGGTTGTTGAGTTGGTTAGTGATTTGGTCTATTTGGACGCCACTGGTTTGGCTGGAAGTTGGAAGGTTGCTGGGTATTATTAGAAAAACACCGATTGGATCGACCATTGCAAGCAGTGTACGTAGCTTGACTAGCTACAACTGTGGGAATAGCTGAGGAGACTGATTTTACTTCACTTTGAAGACAAAGTTCATGGTCTAGAAGTTTTTCACAAAGTTCTGGGTACTCAATTGGGACACTCCTGTTGCGAATTGCAGCTGCTACTTCTCGATAATTTGAGTTTAGACCACTGAGAATTTTAACAGTAAGCTCAGGTTCCGCCATTGGAGAACCTGCAGCAACAAGTTCATCGGCAATTTCACGAATTTTATGAAGATATTCGGTGATACTTTTGTCATCTTTTTGTATGCGACTGAGTTGATCGCACAAGCTATAAATGCGTGTATGACTTTTGTTGGCATAGGTGTTGTGAAGAATTGTCCATGCTTGAGCAGAGTTGGAAGCATTACCAACAATGGAGGCAATGGTTGGATCAACAGAGGCCATCATTGCTTGATGAATGAGGCGATCCTGCTGTAACCATAAACGGTATGCTGGGTTGGGTTGAGAGGTGTTATCTTGAGTGATTGTTTTTGGAGGAGACGGTGTGGTGTCATCAAGATGACCAGCAAGGTCATGGCCATCAAGAAGAAGAGTTAATTGAGTTTTCCAGGTGGAGAAATTGGAACTGCCTTTGAGCTTAATAGGCAATTGAGCAATAGGGTTGAACTGGATTATTTGATGGGTGAGGTTGGAAGTAATGTTATCAGAATTTAGAATGTTTGCCATGGGAATAATTGTGTGAAAAGAAAAAAAAAATATGAATCAAAGACTCTTTTGAGTTATAAGAGCTCTGATACCATAATATATATAAAAGTGAAGAATGAATATTGTATATCTTATTCCCAGTAAACAAGCGTTTAAATACAAAGAGAATAAACTGAATTCCTTAGCAGTAGGAATCAGTAACAAACTAATCCTATCATAATAACTCAATCTCAACATAATCAAAAACAAATAATACAAAGTCAAAGATATGGGAAGAGGTACAGATATACTGCTAATAGTTTGAATGATTCTTTTATCTCTTTAGCTATTATTTTACTCAGCGGTATATACACGTTAAAGTCAACATTTTATTTATTTTTTTATAAAATTATGCATAGGGTCATAAAATTAATAGAAATCTATGTATATAAAAAATTTACATAAAATTAACAATTGTTTTCTTCTATATAAAGATGTATTGAAAATAGTTAAGAAATTTGTTATTTTATGAGCAACAAAAAATTTTTTTGATTAGAATTAAAGATACCAGTGCATTTTCAGGAATTCATCCCAAGTCAATGGGCTTCCTCAATAAACATTTGTGTATATTTTTATAATTGAGTAAGTGTTAAAATTCATTTTATATAAAATTAATTGGTTTTATTTACTTTTATAAGTTGTGAATTTCTTTATGATAATTAAAAGAAATCAAATTGAAAATTTTATTAAGATTAAATCATATACAAATATGGAATATACATAAATATATTATTATATTTTTGTATAGAAAGGTCTGCTAATAACCACTTATACAAAGAATAAAAAAATATATTGATTAATATCGGATTGAGTTGACACAATATAATACATGTGCAATAAGCGACTCCTCGCTTCACTTGGTGGCTATTCATGACCACTGTTCGACTCATTGATTTCTCTACAAGTTCAATCTAATTGCCTTTAATTTTCTTTCTTATATCAGAGAAGGGATTTACACTTCTTTCTACATAACTGTCGAAATAATAAAATCATAATGGTGACAATAAAAACCAAAAATTATCAAAACAACTAAATAACACATATGACTCTTAAATTTTGATAGTTCCACATAAAATTTAATTATTAATTATAGTGTTATATAAATATTGACATTAATTATCATTCAATTATCATAATTAATACATATTAGTAAATAATTATGATTATTATAGTATTGTAACTTATCTTTCTAATTAAAATTACATAATATTGATTTTAATTGTCATGCAATTTTCATATTAATATGTATTAAATAATTAAACTTATTATAATATTACAATCTATTTTCTAATTAAAAATTATCATAACATTGATGTTATTATCAAATTAATATATTATTATAATATTGATATTGAATATCATTATAATCAATCATACTTATCATTTATTATTATAAATGAAAATTTTATATTGAAAAGAATGATAAAGAAGGTTAATAGTAAAAATATTTATTAATAGCTTTATTAACAATGGATATCCAAATGTTTAAATATTTATTAATAGATCAATTGTTTTTTTGTAATTTCAATTTTCGACATTGATATATTTTTTCTCTTCTAATTTCTATTACTCTATCAAATTAGGAAAAGCTTGATAAATCATAAAAAAAGCTATGAAATTATTATTAAAAATGATATATATACACGTCTATGATTGAATTTCTATTGTCCATTTTATTATTTTTAATATTATCTAAGAAAATTTATTAATTCAAAAATAAATTAATATATATTTCCTTTTCTTTCAATTTTGTTATAGACATTGCTTTTTATATAATTGACTAATATTTTGAATTTGAAATAGATGTTCTTTAATTTAAATAATTTTCAACAAAATTAATAAATATGAAATTAAAAATAATTTAAATTATAAATTTTTTCTTTAACTAAATTATATATTTTACTGTGCAGCACGTGCATGCTGCTAGTTTAGTACAATGATTTGCAACATATGTTAAAAATACATCACTAATTAAAAAAAAATGAAATATGAAATATTAAAGTAAGGCCATGTGTCACCTTGCCATTGGTGGAGAAGATGACATTATATTAGCCATGAATCACGTCTTGGCCGCCAATAGGCTAGTGGCAATCAATTGTAACACACACCAGTGTTAACGGGTGAAGCTAAAAGATAAAGGGTGCCACTTTTTTCTTATAATATTCATGAAAACGCGCGATGAACAGATTAATATAAAAAAAAATAAAATAATATTTTATAATATTATTAAAATAATAAAATTATATAATAAAATGATCGTAAAATGCATTATAAAATTGTATCTTATTGAGATATACTGAAAAAAGTTGTGATATTAAGATGTGTCTTTTTAAGTATCATATGAAGTCTTTCACCAGGGCATGCAATAGCAAAAAAGTCATGTGTGGTATGACCTACATCAAAAAGTGCTCACTCACTATTAATGTGTTTTTAATAGTGATAATAATTTTGAGAATTTAACTAATTAATAAGAAATTAAGAATTTTTTATTTTATATTTATGATTTATTATAAATAATTATTTATTTATTTGAAATATTAGCGTATTATACTTATTTAGTGTAATGTGTTCTAAGCGTGCGAATGTCCTACCATTTTAAAAATTATCATATCCCATGTGTTATCATATATTGTGTCCCATCTCCGTACAACTTAACTCTTGGTATATAAAACTACTCCATACATAGATCAAAGTTTTTTTTATTACCAATAAAAAATGAAGTGTTTTTTAAATTTATTTTTGCGTTTATTTTTTATTAATGAATGATTAGAAATACTTTCGTTATAATTAAAAACCTATTTCAGTAGTCTTAATAATTTATTCGTCTTTGCCATACTCTAAAATTATTTCTCACCAAGGAGAGATTTTTTAATCAAAACTACGATAAATAAATTGCAACTAGAGGAGGTTAGCTCTAGGCTACATGTTGATCAGTTCAGTTGAAAATTTAACTAATTATATTGAAATAAGAAATTAAGTATTTTTTTATTTTATGTTTATGATTTATTATAAATGATTATTTATTTATTTGAAATATTATTATTTATACTTATTTAGTGTAATGTGTCATAAGCGTGTGAATGTCCTACTTTTTAAAAATTGTCATATTATGTATATTCTCATATCTCGTATCCCATGTCCATGCAATCTAACTTCTGATATATGAGATTATACATCAAATTAATCAACCTAAAGTTTTTTTTTATTATCAAGAAAAAATTATGTGTTTTTTTTATTAATGATGAATTTCATACGATTTACTATTATTTGTATTTTTTTTTAAACCCAAACCATAAACTGTAAATTTCATAGGTAATTGTAAACGTATCATTTTATTAATGATGAATTTGATATGATTTACTATTATTTGTATTTTTTAACCCGAAAATGTAAATTCCATAGGTAACTCAATCCCGTTAAAATATCAAAACATTAATATCTTACTATAGTCTTCATTGTGTAGTTGGATTTGAACACAAGTGTTTTTTTTTTTTTTTTTTATAATTTTATTTATTTTTTAAAATTTTATTTATGATAAAAATATTATCTGAAAATATAAAACAACTGATCTTCTTACAATTGTACTAAATAATTGTTCTCCTTACACTTTGCAATTTGACTGATTTACACTTGACTGTTATTTACGATAGTATACTATACTTTTATACATTGTATAGATGTGTCAATATAGCTATCCCTCGTCCTTAAACTTATAACATTTCCCTCTATCATTCCTAAACTTCAATTCTTCCCTTAAAAATTATCAATCTTTTATAAGCACGACAGTAAAAGAAACTCACGTAATCAACGAAAATCTATTAGAGAACTGACGTGGAGAACACTATCATAAAATACATAAAACGTTTTTGCCACATTAGCCATCCCACTTAGCTTCATCTCTCTCTCTCTCTCTCTCTCTCTCTCTCTCTCTCTTACTTCTCCATCTTCTCCTCTCAATTCTAAGCTCAACTTTCTTAAGCGTCCCTAATCGCTAGTCGTTATAGTTCTCCGAGCTCATTCGTCTAATACGATTCCAAATCTTTATATTCTAGGTAAATATGGGGAAATGGGTCGGATTGGTGGATGTTTGGTAGAAGGAAATAGTGATGGTGGGAGTAAACGCTACTTCCCTCGTCTTTTCTCCTCCCAATATTTTTTTGCTTCTTATCAAACACCAACATGCCTTTCTCTCTCCTCCTATTCCAAATCAATCATCAACAGGAACTCAAAGAACACTTAGTTCAATATGTTAAAAATGGAAATGTTCATAGCTCCATCGACATCTACTCTGAAATGTTTTAGTGATTTTTCTCTGAGTGCTTCTACTAGTCCTTTGTGTATGATGGAATTATATAGCAGTTTTGAATCTTTTGATGCCTGGGAATCAAATCATCGAACACCTAAATCACCTAATGCAATAAATATGAGAGATTTTTTTTTTTTTTTTCACTTTTCAAGTTAAGAATTAGATGAGAATTCTATATTGATAGAAGAGCTTTGCGATAGAGGTAAAATCAAGCTATTGAAGCCTCTGCCTTGATCATAAGTGGAAGAGAGAAGTCCACTTTTATCACAGAGGTCACCTAGGTCACTAATAGCTCAAGGGAAAAATATTATTTTGAGAAGGTTTTTCATTAAGAAAGAAGAAAGAATCATATCTATTTGCTATAGCAGATGAAAACACTCGAGTTTTTTTTTTTTTTTAATTGCTTTCATTTTTCTTATTGGGCTTTTTCTTAGGTAAATTATATCAGTGGTCACTTAATTTTACACTCAGTTTTATTTAGATCAATAAATTATAATTTGTCATTTTTAGTCATTAAACTTTAATTTTTGTTTCAACGAGAGATCACTTACCGGAATCCAGTAATCGGACTAATAATATGATATTAACAATTTATACACTTTTTCTGTTCCAAAAAGATAGTCAATCTTTCCTTTTTGGTTTGTCACAAAATATAGTACACTTTCCTTTTTTGCATTGTAGTTAATATACCCTTATTAAATTTTATCTTATTTCAATAACTTTATTAATTCTTACTTATTATTTCAATATAATAATTGCTCATGTGTTATTTAAATATGGGCATAATCGGAAAGTTATATGAACAAAATTGTCCTTGAACCATAATAATTGTTATTCTTAATATGTGTAAAAATAGAAAGCGGATTATCTTTTTGAGACGGAGGAGAGTATATCACAAAAAAAAAAACATGATCACAAAGAAATATAAAAAAGAAAAGGAAAAAATGTCACAAAATGTAAACGATAGAGTGAAAATTTTTATATCTTTTATTTTATTTAAAACTTGTTTCATATAAAAAAATATTATTTGTTAAATAAATTAACAAAAAGATTTCAAATAATGTATTAGGAGAAAATACGAAATTTTTAGAATAAAAGATTTTATTTTATATTGCCATATTAGCATCTCTAACGATGGTATTCCGGTAAGTAATCTTCCGTTGAAACAAACATTAAAATTTAGTGACTAAAAAATGATAAATTAAAATTAAGTGACCTTATAAAACTAAATGTGAATTTAGGTACCCGATACTATAATTTACCCAGTGTTTCTTTCTCTTATTTCCCTGGGATTGAGCTCCATCTCTTTCTCTTATTTCCTTGGGATTGAGCTCGATGATGGAGAATGGAGGTGGTATGGGGTATACACAGAGAATCTATGAGTTATAAAAATTTAAATCTTTTTTTAAGCCACATTTTTCACGTGGCATTCCGATAGTTAGAATTCTTTTAATTTAAGAAAGGGGAGTAAAATAGTCTAATAGATGCAAAAGTTAGTGAAGAGCTAATTATTTATTCAAATTAAATCAAGGACTTAATAGTAATTAAAGTCAAACTCAATGGAGTAGCGTTTAACCCTTTTATGTAGAGCCATTAGGAAAAACTTGAAACTGTGGTTTTGTATATAAAAAGGTGAAAATGTTAAATCCAACGTTGTTCTCAATAATATGATGGTGAATGCAATTCCATCCCATTGGGTGGAATGTACTTATTAAGAGCATGTTAGGTCTCAGAAATTTTTTCCATTAAGTTCATGCTCCTTTTCTAAGACATATACCCTTTTACACATTGGTTGGCAAAATTAAGGATCAATGCTATATTTAAAAGAATTACTTAGGACCAAATGTTGATCTTTTTTTTTTTTCCCCTCCATTCATGTAAGATGTACTTTACACCAACTATTGTTGTATTAGGCACCAAACATTTTTAAAAATTCTTAGTTGACAAATAAGTTTTCTTATATTTAGAATTTCGATACCAAACTATAAATAAAATATATTTCTTCTTTATATTTAATTTGGGATATAACTAATATTTTTTTTATTCAATGAGATTTCAAATGTGCCTGAACAATATTGTAAGCTATATTATGATAAGAGTAATCTTTCGCTACACACACTAAATTAGTTAAAATTCTTATAATCAAGAGATTCGATAGGAGATCAAACTAGTTTGAATAACATTATAGATACATAATATAAATAATTCTACTTCTAAATTAATAAAAACTATTATGGTCAAGAGGACTTGAATTCGAGCTCTCTCCACTTTCTTTTTCACTTCTATAGATTCTTAAAGAAAGTGAGAAAACTAACCAACTAC
This sequence comes from Jatropha curcas, assembly GCF_041381405.1. Taxonomy (NCBI): domain Eukaryota; kingdom Viridiplantae; phylum Streptophyta; class Magnoliopsida; order Malpighiales; family Euphorbiaceae; genus Jatropha; species Jatropha curcas. The sequence goes on along the minus strand of NC_143151.1, from coordinate 5,747,900 downwards.
ACTTAATTGAAATAAGTATTCGATCTTTAATCAAAGTGAAAAATAAACTTAACATAGCATGTTAACTTTGATTAGTAAATATATAATACATCATCAAATTTAAAAAAAAAAAAAATTAACGAACAAGTTGATTGAATGGTAGGTAGCCTTAATTTTCATAAAGTTAATAACATAAGTTTAATTCTTAAGAAATACATTCATTAGAATGAAAAAAAAAAAAAAAAAAAAAGAAAAAAGAAAGAAAGAAAGAAAGAAAGAAGGGTGTAAGAATTGTTAATCTCTAATAAATTGTTCATGAATCACAACCAACGTCTCCTAAACGTGCTGTTAATAAATTAATTTCCTGACATATTTTGGTCTTGTGTCTTGGGTTCGGTAGCTAATTACTCTTTGTATCAATATTTCCCATCTAATTCTTATCATATTGAGAAAAATAATATATTCCTCGCATATTTCTACATTTCGTTAGAGACCAAATTGTAAATAGAAAACTTAATTTGTCGTTTTGATAAGCAAAAGTCATTTTTAATTAGTCGACTAATTAAAAGGAGAAAACTATTCACAAAATAAGCCAGCAGACAACGTGATATGCTTTATAATTTCAACAAATTGATAACAAGATTTTACTTAAAATTTGACTTTTAATGGTAATGGATAAAAAAAGGCATGTGTAGTAATAATTAAAGTAATAAGTCTAATAATTTGAAAATGATTTAATTTGTATGTATATCATAGTTGTAGTTGGTGACAAGTATGACGATAGGGCAAGGTTCAATCTAGGGTGGACACATTTCAGAACTTGTGCCACTGCCCGGATGCCGCCTCCCAACGACTTTCTTTGACCTTTTGCATCAACCAAAACTAGATTATAGACTTCTCATCCAACCAAATCCATTGGTATCATTATCGGATCGGATAAAATGCGTATATTCAAGTAAGAGAGTACTCTTTTTGTACGGAAATATAATTTGCTTAAAATTTTTATAAAGATTAAAAATAATTATATAATTTTTTTTAAATTATAACAAAATTAAAGGTAATTTAATCAAATTATTTTTTATCCCAATGTCTATGATAACTTATGAAAATAGTTATTGTATCTAATATAAATAAGGATAATATTAAAAAAATATCATTCGTTAGTTTTTAAAATACTTAAAACTATTTATATTTTGAAACAAAACAATCACTCTAAAACGACTTATATTACGGAGACAGAGGGAGCATTCAAGTAAAAGACTCACAGAAATAATAATCTTATTTTTTAAACCTATAACCTTACAGATAAGATTCAGCTGAAAATGTACTTCACCTCCAATGATCCAACCATCTATTGTTGATAAGTCCAATCTATCTATTTATCTATCTATCTATATAAATATATAAAAACAGAACCTTCAAAGCTCAAATGGCACAAAACTAGAGCTTTGAAGTTCTGATTCTTTTTTTTTTTTATGTATTTTTAATTTATTGTTTTAATATATAATTATTAATTATTATCATTTATCAATACAATGTGGGGAATTTATTTTTGTAATGGTCCTTTGTTTGTATTATTGGTAATCAACTAACTGTAGCCTTAAATTTAAATGAATAGTTCATGAATAGAGCAGGCAAAAGTAGTGTAACCTAAAGATTGATCATAAAAATAAATAATTCCTCCATTTCCTCTCTCTCTGTCACCTTCTGGGAGAGGAAGCCACCAGAAACCAATAACAATACGGTAGAAAAAAAAAAAAAAGTTTCCATCACAATCTATGATCGAAGTTTTTGAACATGCCACAATATTAGAGTTGCACCAAATTTGATGATCTTCTTGGTTTACAAAAGTTACCCAAGTAATACTTTTCTTTTAATGAAAGAAATCCGGTAATAAGATTTCTTTTCTTTTTCTGTATAATTAATTATTATATTTATGAATTTGTTGCTTTCTATTAATTTCTCTTAAACCTTATTCTTCTTACAAATAATAAAAGATCTTTCAAGATTATTGGTTTAATTTTTATTTGATTAGTTTTGATTTTTTATCTATTTTGTTTACTATGTTTGTATATGAATTGGACCTTTGGCATGGTTAAATTTGTGTTAACCTTTTTTAATCTTTTTATTTAGTTTCCTTCTAAAATTGAAATTTAGATTCCCAAACTTTGGTGAAACAATACACCAGTTTTTTATCATCATTTGTCTCATTTTGTAGAATCGATGCCCTTGAAATATTGATTCACATATGGTGCACTCAGATTTAAACTTAGAACAAATAATTAGCAAATATTCCTTTTGCTTTATTATGGGAAGGCTAGATCTATGGTTACAAATAAATTTTTTTTTTTTTTTTTTGAATTTAAGACAAAACATAATGGAATTTTGACACTTTATTTCTCTCTTTTTTTATTAAATTACTTAGGTCAGCATTGGAGAATAATAGGAATAATAATACAAATATTATAATATGCACATCGCGTGAGCACGTAATTAATTTATGATGTATATAAGAAAACGATTGCGTTTGATTACTTTAAATACAAATAATCAGCATCAGTTCCATCTATAGAAGTGAATATACACGTACATTGAATGTAGACAATTTTTTCCTTGAACAATGCCAGACAGACCTATAGTTATAAACAATAAGAGGGAAGTTCTTAACCCTTTACTATTTCACTACTTGAGTACTGTAATAAATATTATTTCATTCTCCACATTCTTAAAGAGAGAAAAATCAATCCAATTATATTGAATATATAACCATAGCCTCTGATATGGTCCTATGAATAAATATTGGCATTATTTTATAAGTTTGACAAAACTGATATGTGTATACCTAACTTTGGATGCAATGTTCCAATCTTTGACTTTTTAATTATTATTTCTTCTGTTACGTAACTCAGATCAAGTTCCCATGTCTAGTACACGTTTTAATTTTTTTTTTTTTTTTTTTTTTTTTTGGATAGTAGTACACGTTTTAATTATTATTTCTTCTGTTTCCTAGGGCTTTCGAGACAAATCACTAACCATGTAATGTTTTGGTATAGGCTAAGCTCTTCCTTAATTATATATATGTAGAGGAGCTTTCCCTCATAGCTACAGATCCTCCAAAAACCTTTAATTTCTCTAGGGAAGGTAATAGAATAAGGAAAAAAACACTAGGGATACCATGAAAGTGAGAATAGAAAAAGTGAGGAATGTTAAGCCAATTTATGAAGAAAATGGCGATTCTCCTTCAAATTCACAATCTATTCCTCTTAGTGTATTTGATAAGGTCACTTACAACACCCACATAGCTGTTATTTATGCCTATCGTCCTCCAACACCACCCAATGCAACCATTGAGCTTGGGCTGCAAAGGGCCTTATCAGAATATAGGGAATGGGCAGGAAGATTAGGAGAAAATGAGAAAGGTGATCCTGTCATTTTTCTTAATGACAAAGGGGTGAAGTTAGTCGAGGCATCAGTGGACAGTAAGCTTGATCGATTGATGCCTCTAAAGCCATCTTCAATATTACTCAGTCTTCACCCTAGCTTAAAGGATGTTGAGGAGCTTGTGCAAGTCCAGCTCACAAGGTTTACTTGTGGCTCATTAGTGATTGGCTTCACATCCCATCATTTAGTAGCTGATGGTCAATCCACTAGCAATTTCTTAGTTGCTTGGGGAAAAGCTGCTAGAGGACTTGACATAAGCCCCCTTCCTTTTCATGATCGAACCATTTTTAAGCCTAGAAAACCTCCAATTTTTGAGTTTGAACACAGAGGAGTTGAATTCAAAAGCAAGGTCGTCAAAGATTTTCATAATTATAATAATTGTCTGGATAATAACTTTGCAGATGACATTATTATCCATAAAGTACACTTCACATTAGCATTTCTTTCCAAGCTCAAATTCAGGGCTTCTCCACCATCTTCGACAAACAACAAACCTTATAGCACTTTTGAGTGCTTAGTTGCTCATTTGTGGAGAAGCATAACAAAAGCTCGAGGACTCGGCAGGTTTGAAACCACCAGCGTGAGAATTTCAGTCAATGGTCGCAATCGAATGAGTCCGCCAGTACCGAATGAGTACTTCGGTAACTTGGTGCTATGGGCATTCCCAAGTTCCAGAGTTAAAGAACTAGTGAATGAGCCATTATCTCATGCTGCCAAGCTCATTCACGATGCCATTTTAAAGGTGAACAATAACTACTTCAAGTCATTCATAGACTTCGCCACCCATAAGGCGGAGAACGAAGAAGAGGAATTGGTTCCAACTGCGGAGATGAACAAATCAGCTTTATGCCCTAATTTGGAAGTTGATAGTTGGCTAAGGTTTCCATTTTATGATCTTGATTTCGGAGGAGGTTGTCCATATCTATTTATGCCTTCTTATTTTCCAACTGAAGGAATGTTGTTTCTTCTACCTTCGTTCATCGGTGATGGGAGTATTGATGCTTACGTACCTCTTTTCCAGGATAACGCAGCTACCTTCAAAGAAGTTGTCTATTCACTAGAATAAATACAATTAATTGTTACCACCTTAAAATTTTCTCAGCTTCTAAGATTGGAGTTTTTATATATTAAATAATTGTTTGTTGCCATGTACTTTCTTAAAGGTAGACTGTCTACCTACTCGTAACAATTGCTTAAAGTTAATACTTATTTTATAAATATAATAAGATCATATAGACAAGCAAAGTAAACAAGTCCATGCATGAAACTCTGTAATTATTTATTTTTTCTGCGTATTGATTGAGAAAGTTTCTTATCTCTGAAAGTTATATATATATATATATATATATATATATACCCAAAAAAAAAAAAGAAAACACAATATTCAAGAAATTGAGGAAGTAGCTACTTGGTGAAGTCATAATATGTTAACAATCTAGTTAGATGGTGAATATATATATATAATTCTATGAACTTCAGTAAAAGTATAGAAATATAATTCTTCTCTATCTGGTAAATCTTTTAAACTCATTTTACCATAGTCAGGGATAGACTGAGAGGGTTTTAAACTAAAAAATTTTTAAATTTTTTAGAGTGAAAAATTTTTGAAAAAATGATATTTTAGTTTTACTCCCTATAATTAAAAAAAAAAAAGTATTTTTTGACTACTCCTAACTACTTAAGCTAGGTCCTTTACTGACCATATTAATTCTTTTTTACTATTAAATCTTTTTTAATCCAAGCAAATTGTAATTGACTTCTTTTGGGCCTAATCAGCAGATATGGGCTGATGTCAAGGGGTGTCTAGTGTCCGTAATTGACTTGCACGTCTTTCCTGCATGGAATTTAAGTTGAAAGATGATTATACGCACTTACTATCAAACTAATAAAATTAAGAATTTTTATTGAAATGAATGTATTTTTAACTATATATTTGAAAAAAAAAAAAGTCAGAACACTTTTTAAAAAATCTTTAATTTTACGAATTTAATCTATAAATAGGATTATAGACCCGTCTACGTAAATTTATTCCTCTATATATAGGCTTGAACTTCAAGCTATTTGATTCTAGGTTTACAATTCCATCAGCCAAATCAACATTTTTAGGATTACGACCTTGAGGCGGCTAATTGTATTTTGATACGATGGAGATACAAGTATGAGAGTAACTAATTATTTAATCTCTCAATCATAATCAAAATACATTACTCAAGACTTCTATTTTCAGAATTCAATTATATAGTAGTCCTTTTGTTTTGAGCAGGTTACACTATTCAGTCCTCCCATCACTTGTGCGAAACAATTACTATTAGTCGATCCTTCCTAATCTTATTCTCCCTCTTTTCACTGCTTGCCACGTGTCCTCTCAAAATGTATTGTCATCCCTTTTAGCAAAAAAAAAAAAAAAAAAAATCATATTTTCTCTTTTCTTTTTGTTATTATATTTCATTTTATTTTTCTTGGTTTCTTGATATTAAACTTGCCAAAGCTTAATTTCTATGGATTCTTCATTTGAGTTCCTTTTTTTTTTTTCCTTAAGCATTTTGCTTAAAATTTTTTTGTTATCTGTTTTCAATTAATAGAAGAACGGGAAATAGAAGCTTAGGTTTTAATGCCAAAAGTTGTTAAGAAAGTGAAAATTTGTAAGTGAAACCAAGTCTCTTCCATGCAAAATACATTTTGAAATCATTTTCAGTATAAGAGACTCTAAAATAAACAAATAAAAAAAAATCCAATTGAATAAACAATCTTAGGTGGGATTTACAATAACAGTTTTTATGAAAAACCTCTATTATCAAAATCCAATTGAATAAAAAAAAACCATTTATCCTTTTAGTTGTATTTTTTTATTGTCTTTTAATTGAAGAAAATAGATTTCATTTATCCTTTTGAATATTCGTTTAGTTAGATTTTTTATGCATTTCAATTGAAAAAATATGTTTTTTTTTTTATTTAATCCTGGATTATTGTTGTCCAATAATTTTTACGGTTAATAGATTTTGATGTTCTTAATTATAGGTCTCATTTCAAATTACTTTCTAGAAGATAAATCGAAAACCTTAATTAATGTATTTAAAATGAAATTTAAATTCTTTAATTAATTATGTTTTGAATTTTTTAAAATGTGTGTAAACACTTTACTATTAAACCCTATTAATTATAAATATAATGAAATTAAAATAAATTTTTTTAAATATATCCTTTCTTTTTTATTTTTTTTTAGAGATGATTGTGTACACCTATTTGGACTATTTGCATACTATTATATTTGACTAATATCATATAAAAAGTCTGTCATTTTTAAATGAAATCTTATTAAAAAATATGCTATAAAAGTTTGAATTAATGAAAAAATGGCAATTCGGGTATATTTGCTATCATTTTTATTTTCAGTTTTTCTATATTAAAGATGAAAAAGTGAAGAAATTCAAAAGTTTTTTTATTCAATATTTTATTTTTTAAAAAATTTATGAAATTTTTTTTAATTTTTCTATGATTTAATTGAATGTATTTTTAAAAAATAATTTTATAAAATAGATATAAAAATAATTAGACCTTCGAAATTTTAATTTTTTAAATAAATATATAGGATCTTGAAATTTTTAAATTTAATGTCATATATATCTATCTATAAATTTGAGAGAGGATTTTCTATTACCAATATTATTGTTTGTGTACTGATTTTTAAATTATATATCAATGTTTATGACAGTCTAATTCGCAAGTATATAAATCGCAAATAAATAATAAAGAGTGAGAAGAGTATTATCCCATAAAAATTACATACCAAATATTAAAATTGTGTTATCTTATTATTATTTAAGCAACAATAAAGAGAGTATATTGAAAATAAAAAAATTAACGTAAAACAATGAGAATTAGATCAAGTAAGAAATTGTTTAAAAGAAATCAAAGTTTAAAAAATACTAGGAATTTTGACTTCACTTAATTCTATCCTGCTTTTATATTTTATGTAGATTGGAAGAATAATTATATGCTCTAATTATTATTATTATTATTATTATTATAAAAGGCGTGGAAAATCATTGTTCCCACAACAGTGTTTTCCCTATTCTGCCCATCTTCTTTGTTTAAATTGTGCTTTAGTGAATTTGACTTTATTATCCTTCAATAATCTTATTATTTATGAACAGATAATTCTAATTTTATTAGGTTGTTAGATGTGCACGTAACTCTTGACAATAACAGCTTCAACAACATACATGACTATATATTTATATTGGTATAAAGTTGGTTCATATTTTTAAAATGTATGTGTTCAACCCATTTTGTTATTTTTTAGAATTAGGCTTAGTATTTTAGATTGAGCTTGAATTTTATTTAATTGGAGCTCAATTAATATTATTTTGAGTAATTAATTGATTAACTAATTTTTATTAATTAGTTAATTAATTAATTAAAAGAAAGAGAAAATAAAAATGTGGGCTGCAGTTGAACAAAAAGAGCACTCCTCAAGCGGTCATTCAAGACCAAAGGAACTAATGAAAATGTGTCAGTATATCCTTTTGGTAACCACCTGTGAAAATTATAAAAAGAGCAAGGGAACCCCAGCAAAAGACATAAAAAAATATTCTCCGACGAATTCAATAATCAAATCAAGTTCTCCAACGAGTCAATCAATTTAATTTTAAAGCATTATCTTTATTTTTTCTTAAGAGCAGTTTATTTACATTTCATGTAATTACAAACTTTTATTTCAATACAAAATTCTATTTACTTTTCAAGCGATCAAACTCTCTCTTACAGTTTCCTCTGCCAATTTTATTTTAATCGCACAACTGATGAAGCGTATACCATAGGACCAAACCCACAGTCTAGAAGTCAGATCCAGCGCACTTTATTTTTCAGTTGGTGTACTTCACACAGCTGACACGCTCGCAATTAATTTATAACTCAAGCTGTCAGCCAGCAGATTCGTTGCTGTTTTCTAAAAAAAAAACCAACGGTAAGATATAAGGATATAATTTATTTTTGTTTTATTTTATCACGTAATATACTGTGAGACATAAATTTATTTTAAAAATTATTTTCTTAATTCAAATAAGTATTACTTTAAAAAATAAGAAATTCCAAAGATGTTTAAACCTTATTATGTTTAAACCTTATTTTTAATCTAATAAATTATATGAGTGAAGTTTTTAATTATATTATATTAATTTAATTTAATTGCTACATACATGTTAAATGTACTGAATCATATCCAAAAAATTATATTACCTCTATTCCATAATACTTTTCACATTTGAAAAAATAATTTATTCCAAAATACTTATCACATATGTAGTTTCAAAGAGTAATAAATATTTTCTTTATGTTTATCTTTTGTATATGATCAATAATTATTACTCCAATTTAATGACTTTCTTAGAAAATTAGTATTAAATTAAGGGTGGGTAATGTGGTCAATTTACTTAATAATTTATTGTAACTTAGACCAAACTAATGATTTTCTTAAGAAATATGAAATTTCAAATGTGACCATTATTGTGGAACAAAGATAGTATATAACTATTGACTTATTGTAAGTTATATATAAATGTTTTAATTAAATTTAGTACACAAAATTTTTTAAAGTTATCACACATTTAGTTAACATTATTAAAAAAGGAGGATTATTATCTAGAGCTTATATGTTCTCTCGATTCATTAGATCTCTTCTATGCATAAAAAAATAGTACAAAAACAATGAATGTCATCGGTGATGGTGTCTGTAATTATAACTAGGAGTTTCGATCAAATTTTTCTAATTAATTGTTTAATTTATTATAATCACAATTCATATTTTGATATTAAAATTTATAATTATTAAACATTACAAGTTAATCTTTTACTTTTAATTAAAAAATAAATGATTTAAATAATTCTATTTAACAGTTACATTTATTTATAGACTCCATTTGTTTTCGTAAAATTAGTATATTCGTCGCATATTTCTACATTTCGTTATAGACCAAATTGTAAATAGAAGACTTAATTTGTCGTTTTGATAAGCAAAAGTCATTTTTAATTAGTCGACAAATTAAAAGGAGAAAACTATAGACAAAATAAGCTAGCAGACAACGTGATATGCTTTATAATTTCAAGAACTTGATAACAAGATTTTACTTAAAATTTGACTTTTAATGGTAACGGATAAAAAAAGGCATGTATAGTAATAATTAAAGTAACAAGTCTAATAATTTGAAAATGATCTAATTTGTATGTATATCACAGTTGTCGTTGGTGACAAGTATGACGATAGGGCAAGGTTCAATCTAGGGCGGACACATTTCAGAACTTGTGCCACTGCCCGGATGCCGCCACCCAACTACTTTCTTTGACCTTTTGCATAAACCAAAACTAGATTATAGACTACTCAACCAACCAAATCCATTTGGTATCATTATCGGACCGGATAAAATGCGTGCATTCAATTCAAGTAAGAGAGTACTCTTTTTGTACGGAAATATAATTCGCTTAAAATTTTTATAAAGATTAAAAATAATTATATAATTTTTTTAAAATTATAATAAAATTAAAGGTAATTTAATCAAATTATTTTTTATGTCAATGTCTATGATAACTTGTGAAAATAGTTATTGTATCTAATATAAATAAGGATAATATTAAAACAATATCATTCGTTAATTTTTAAAATACTTAAAACTATTTATATTTTAAAATAAAACAATCATTCTAAAACGATTTATATTACAGAGACAGAAGGAATATTCAACTAAAATCCTCACATAAATAATAATTTTATTTTTTAAACATATAACCTTACAGATAAAATTCATTTCAAAATGTACTTCACCTCCAATGATCCAACCATCTATTGTTGATAAGTTCAATCTATTTATCTATCTATCTACATAAATATATAAAAACAGAACCTTCAAAGCTCAAATGGCACAAAACTAGAGCTTTGAAGTTCTGATTCTTTTTTTTTTTCTAATTTATTGTTTTATTATATAACTATTAATTATTATCATTTATCAATACAATGTGGGGAATTTATTTTTGTAATGGCCCTTTGTTTGTATTCTTGGTAATCAACTAACTGTAGCCTTAAATTTGAATAGTTCATTAATAAAGCAGATAAAAATAGTGTAACCTAAAGATTGATCATAAAAATAGATAATTCCTCCATTTCCTCTCTATCTTTCACCTTCTGGGAGAGGAAGCCACCAGAAACCAATAACAACATGGTAGAGAAAAAAAATAGAAGTTTCCATCACAATCTATGATCGAAGTTTTTCAACACGCCACAATATTTACAGTTGCACCAAATTCGATGATCTTTTTGGTTTACAAGAATTACCCACGTAATACTTTTCTTTTAATGAAACAAATCCTTTAAAAAGATTTCTTTTCTTTTTTTGTATAATTAATTATTATATTTATGAATTTGTTGCTTTCTATTAATTTCTCTTAAACCTTATTCTTTTTACAAATAATAAAAGATCTTTCAAGATTATTGGTTTAATTTTTATTTGATTAGTTTTAAGTTTTTATCTATTTTGTTTACTATGTTTGTATATGAATTGGACCTTTGGCATGGTTAAATTTGTGTTAACCTTTTTTAATCTTTTTATTTAGTTTCCTTCTAAAATTGGAATTTAGATTCCCAAACTTTAGTGAAATAATACACCAGTTTTTTTTATCATCATTTGTCTCATTTTATAGAATCGATACCCTTGAAATATTGATTCACATATGGTGCACTCAGATTTAGACTCAGAACAAATAGTTAGCAAATATTCCTTTTGCTTTATTATGGGAAGGCTAGATCTATGGTTTCAAATAAATATAAATTTTTTTTTTTTTTGAATTTAGGACAAAATATAATGGAATTTGGACACTTTATTTCTCTTTTCTTTTATTAAATTACTTAGGTCAGCATTGGAGAATAATAGGAATAATAATACAAATATTATAATATGCACATCGCGTGAGCACGTAATTAGTTTATGATGTATTTAAGAAAAAGATTATGTTTGATTACTTTAAATACAAATAATCAGCATCAGTTCCATCTATAGAAGTGAATATACACGTACATTGAATGTAGACAATTTTTTCCTTGAACAATGCCAGACAGACCTATAGTTATAAACAATAAGAGGGAACCCTTTACTATTTCACTACTTCAGTACTGTAATAAATATTATTTCATTCTCCACATTCTTAAAGAGAGAAAAATCAATCCAATTATATTGAATATATAACCATAGCCTATGATATGGTCCTATGAATAAATATTGGCATTATTTTATAAGTTTGACAAAACTGATATGTGTATACCTAACTTTTTAATTATTATTTCTTCTGTTTCTAGGGCTTTCGAGACAAATCACTAACCATGCAATGTTTTGGTATAGGCTAAGCTCTTCCTTAATTATATATATGTAGAGGAGCTTTCCCTCATAGCTACAGATCCTCCAAAAACCTTTAATTTCTCTAGGGAAGGTAATAGCATAAGGAAAAAAAACACTAGGGATACCATGAAAGTGAGAATAGAAAAAGTGAGGAATGTTAAGCCAATTTATGAAGACAATGGCGATTCTCCTTCAAATTCACAATCTATTCCTCTTAGTGTATTTGATAAGGTCACTTACAACACCCACATAGCTGTTATTTATGCCTATCGTCCTCCAACACCACCCAATGCAACCATTGAGCTTGGGCTGCAAAGGGCCTTATCAGAATATAGGGAATGGGCAGGAAGATTAGGAGAAAATGAGAAAGGTGATCCTGTCATTTTTCTTAATGATAAAGGGGTGAAGTTAGTCGAGGCATCAGTGGACAGCAAGCTTGATGGATTGATGCCTCTAAAGCCATCTTCAATATTACTCAGTCTTCACCCTAGCTTAAAGGATGTTGAGGAGCTTGTGCAAGTTCAGCTCACAAGGTTTACTTGTGGCTCATTAGTGATTGGCTTCACAGCCCATCATTTAGTAGCTGATGGTCAATCCACTAGCACTTTCTTAGTTGCTTGGGGAAAAGCTGCTAGAGGACTTGACATAAGCCCCCTTCCTTTTCATGATCGGACCATTTTTAAGCCTAGAAAACCTCCAATTTTTGAGTTTGAACACAGAGGAGTTGAATTCAAAAGCAAGGTCGTCAAAGATTTTCATAATTATAATAATTGTCTGGATAATAACTTTGCAGATGACATTGTTATCCATAAAGTACACTTCACATTAGCATTTCTTTCCAAGCTCAAATTCAGGGCTTCTCCACCATCTTCGACAAACAACAAACCTTATAGCACTTTTGAGTGCTTAGTTGCTCATTTGTGGAGAAGCATAACAAAAGCTCGAGGACTCGGCAGGTTTGAAACCACCAGCGTGAGAATTTCAGTCAATGGTCGCAATCGAATGAGTCCGCCAGTACCGAATGAGTACTTCGGTAACTTGGTGCTATGGGCATTCCCAAGTTCCAGAGTTAAAGACCTAGTGAATGAGCCATTATCTCATGCTGCCAAGCTCATTCATGATGCCATTTTAAAGGTGAACAATAACTACTTCAAGTCATTCATAGACTTCGCCACCCATAAGGCGGAGAATGAAGAAGAGGAATTGGTTCTAACTGCGGAGATGAACAAATCAGCTTTATGCCCTAATTTGGAAGTTGATAGTTGGCTAAGGTTTCCATTTTATGATCTTGATTTTGGAGGAGGGAATCCATATCTATTTATGCCTTCTTATTTTCCAACTGAAGGAATGTTGTTTCTTCTACCTTCATTCATCGGTGATGGGAGTATTGATGCTTACATACCTCTTTTCCTGGACAACGCAGCTACCTTCAAAGAAATTGTCTATTCACTAGAATAAATTTCCAGGATAGAATTTTCTCTTCTTTCTCTTTTCATTTTTCATTTTATTCTTCGCAGCTTCTTAGATTGAAGTTCTTGTTAAATGATTGTTTGTTGCAATGTATTTTCTTAAAGGTAGACTACTTGCTTTAAAATAAACACTTATCTTTAAATATAACTAGTCCAAAAACCGATATTTAAATATTACTCTAATAATTGTTGTAGTTGATTATGTTATTATGTTTTATTATTCTAATAATTATTGTAGTTGATTATATTATTATTTTTTTATACACCGGTATGAATTATCAAATTGTTAAAAAGATCAATCAAAATTGTAATGAAATAATTCTATAATGGTAAATATCAAAATGATTTGTAATAAAAAAAAACTATAACATTATTTACAGTAGCATAATATTTTAAGTCTTTGTAAATTTCAATTATATACAAATAACGTGAATAAACAAACTCAATATATATAATAAATCAATCGATCAATAACTTATTCAAGATAAGCCAGATTGGCAAATAGAACTTCTAAATACCATATTAGACGGAGGATGGAATTTGCTAACTAATATATAACATTTCAAAGTCAACATATAACATCTAATTATTTAACAATTTGTATATATCTATTAGTTTTATGTTAATATTAAATAATTTTTGAAAAATAAGTTATCCAATTAAATATACATATAAATGACGAAATAATTTTTAGATTTAACAGATAGATATTTTTAAAAAAAATCGTAATTGTTTAGTTATTTAATAATCTGTATATATTTATTAGTTTTTTATTAATACTAAATAAATTTGAAAAATAAATTTAAGTTATCCAATTAAAGTATTCAGATAAATGATAAATTTTAATTTTAATAGATAGGTAGAGTTTTTAAAAAAAAAGTTACAATTATCTAGTCATTTAATAATTTGTATATTTTTATTAATTTTCTATTAATATTAATTAAATTTTAAAAAAATAAATTAACCAATAAAATATATAAATAAATAAGAGAATAAATTGTATTGTTGCTATATAAATATAGTTATGTAAAAAAGAAGTCATAATTATCTAGTTATTTAATAATCTATATATACTTATTAGTTTCTATTAATTTCAAAACTTCTAATTAAGATCAAAGAACTGAAAAATAAGCAAAAGATTAATTTTTTTTTTAAAACCAAACTATGCAGAATTTGACAATTGATCGATAAGTAAATTTTAATTATACTGAAATTTAGCCTTGGATTTCCTAATTTTCGTTTGAATATTTACAATTTATATAACTTAATATAAGATTAAATTTTACTTAAAAATTTCCAAACTCAAAACCATATAAAGAAAAATAATAATAGGATTTTTTTTTTTTTTTTTGTCTCCCTTTGGGATTAATCTTTATAGATGATAGATGATACGATTTACTTAACTAAAAGAATTACAGGAAAAATTCACCGTCAGTATAGGACCCACAATACTTAAATCCAACGGAATCAAAATCTAGTAGGCTTTTAGAGGCGGGGGTGGCCACGGTTCTGCAATTAAATCGAAAATTGATGGTTCTGATTACAGTTTGGAACCGAATAGTTACGGTTCTGGTTCCGGTTCTTTAACGGTTCTAAAACCTATGGTTCCAATCGGTTTTCCGACCAGTTTTTCGACAACTCGCATAATTATAAAATAAAAAATTAGAGAATATTTTTTCTTGAAAATTTAAATTTTAAAAATTTGTGAAATAATTTCTAAAAAAAAAGCTTTTAAGAAAAAAATTAAAAAAGGCTTGAACTTAATTTAAAAAAAAAAAAAAAGAAAAAAGTCTTCAACTTTTTTTTTTTTAAACAAAGTTGGAACTTTAAAAAAAAAAAAAGGGCTTGAACTTTTTTTTTTTTTTTAAAAAAGGCTTGAACTTTTTTCTTTTCAAAAATTAAGTTGCCTACGTATCCTCTTGGAATTTAGAGGAATAAAAGCCCACAAAGTTCCTACTCACCTTATATCAATTTCACCTATTTTACCTTACTTAGTCAATATTTCCACCAGTTGATGTTCCCAATTAGGACACATCATAAAGATCATATAAATCTTCATTTTCTTTGATATTCTCTTGTGCTCTTAGTTCGGTCTTGCTCAAATCATCTACGTACGTTTGTGCTTCTAGTGAATCTGGTGTCATCCTAGATCATGTTTCATCAATTATGTTTCATCCTTGACTAAAAGTTTATTCAACCGCTACAGTTGAGACTGAAACTGCTAAAACTTGTTTTGCAATTAGTACAATGGTTGAAAATGTATTGGCGTGACGACTCCACTAATCTAGAATTGAAAAATTATTATATCACCAAATTGAAAGTAGTGGTAAGATAATTTGTGGTAAGATAATTTGCAAGTTCGGGAAAAAAACCAGATCCCCTAGGTCTTTTTTGTCTTTGTAATAATATATGTTTAGTAACACCAACACTTACATTTTTAGTTGGGAACGATTGATTATTAAATTGAGAATAATTAGAAGAAGTAGATAAACTAGAATATTCAACAAATTTAGTATATATGTCTATAATATTTTTCCTAACTTCATGCAATAATTTATATTGACACTATCTTCTACATCAAGATTTAATATTTCATAATAAAGAGTCAAAAATTTAGATAAAAATTTCAAATTTACATCTAGGATCAAATACACAAGCAAAAACAAAAATGAGTGGTATATTTTTTAAAATAAGATAACTATTTTTTTCATTGATAAAACACAATTTTGTAATAAGTCATTTTCAAATTCTTGAAGTGCACTAACAATATTAATGCATATAGGCAAAAATAAATGAGATGTGAGATAATAAACCCCACTAAATTTATATGCAGCATCATTAAAAATTTTTAAAATATTCAAAAGTTTTGCACAAATCTCTCAATTTTGTGGATATAAATTAATTTCTTCAATATTGTTAGTAATAAATATGCATAATAATTATCTATATGAAAAAGACTCGTTTAATAATTCCTATGTTGAATTCCAACGAGTTGGGATATCCCTTGGAAAATATTTTGGTCTTTTTTTTATTTTCCTTATAAAATTTAGCCAAACTTTTCATCAGTTGGGAATGTCCCCATAAATATGAAATAACTTTTTTAATTGGAGAAATAAAACATTCAAGAACTTTTAAACCATCTTGTACACATAAATTTAAAACATAGCATGCACATCTAATATGAAAAAATTTTCCATCAACATTTGGTTCACAAATTGATTTAAGTTTAATAATTAATTTAGTGTTGGTAGGAGCATTATCAAATGAAATTGAAAAAAAAAATTTGGTCAATTTATATTCATTTAAAATTGAAACAATCATTCTATAAATATTATTTGCAGTATGTTTATCATCAAAAACACGAAATGCAATAACTCTTTTTTGAATTTTTCAATCATCATCAATCCAATGACATGTAATACCCATATAAGAATGCATTTGCCAACTATTCCAATATCACAATAAATTGAAAAATGAATTTTTATTTCAGAAGATAAAAGTTCTAACTCTTTTTTTTTCCTTTATTATATAAATAAATAATAGTTCGTTTTACAGTATTTCTTGGCACTCTTTTAGCAGAAGATTTAAAGCTTTTTGACAATATTGATTAAAATCCACTTTTTCACCAAAACTAAAAGATAAATTTCATAGAAATTATTTTAGCTAATTCTTCTTTTTGATGTTTTTCAGAATATTGAAATAAAAAAAAGTTAGAAAATGTCTACCCGAAAATTTGTGTTTGAGACCGATCAACTCCTATTTTTGTTGAATGTTTTGCCTCCAAATGCTTCCAAAATGATCCATAATCATCCACTTGCTTGTATTTATAAGATGTTCTACAATAATTACAAATTACATCAAATATTTTGTCGCCTTCAAATTCTTCATGACATGAATGACGAATATGTCAGAACTTTGTCTTGTTTGTCGAATAACTTGCGTACATTGCTCTTTCTCTTGTTGTAAATTGTTCTTCATTAAATTCAAATTCTTGAGTTGAAATTTTCAAATTTTCATTTAGATATCCCTCAAGATCAAATTGCTCGAGAGTGAAATCGAAAATGTCGTTCGTAGGCATAGATGAATTTTGTGTTCTCCAACTTTTCCCCTGCCCTTACTGGAACTTGTGTTTCCTCTATTTGTCATTATAGGAGAATAATATGTAACTTGAAAATTTGAATAAAAAAAAATTAGAGAGAATAATTAGAGATTAAAATTTGAAGAAATTAATTGATAATAATTTAGACAAATAATTGGAGATTGGATTTGGAGAAATTATTTTGCAATATTTTAGACAACAATTTAGAAATGAAAATTGGAGAGATTGTAGAGTAGAGAATGATATAGAGCAGAGAGAGCAGAGATAATTTTGTGTAACGGGATTGTAAATGGAAAAGGGTATTTATAATAAATCCAAAAAATCAATTTTCCACAAATACCCTAAAAACTAACTGTTTATAGTTGTTAGGAGGGGTAATTTAGAAATTTCACAAAATTATTTGGAAAAATAATATAAAAAAAGCTGTTGGAACCGTCAGTTCGAACCGATGGAATCGTCGGTTCTAGCCGTTTGACAGAAAATTCAAATTTTGCTTGGAATCGCCGATTCGAATTGTCAGTTCCAATCGTCGATTTTAACCGGCTGAAACAACCGTTGTTTTCGAAAACGGTTCATGGTTCCAAACATGGTGGAACCAGAATTGGACCGTAGGCCACCGATTTCAATTCCAGTTTCGATTTCGATTTTCACCGGTTCTGGTTCTGATACCTACCAATTTCGAAAACCAGAAAATGGCCGCGCCTATTCAGAAGTAATGGAAACTGAAATTGGTATCCATTGGATATATATTTTTGACAAATTAACAATAATTTTTTCTAAATTTGCGTTTATTTTCGCAATTAAATAGGGGATTTATAAAAGAATCTCAATTTTCATCCTAGAATTAATAATAATTTCTTCAAAGAAAACCCACAATTAATAATAATTAAAACCTCAAGTAAAATTAGAATGTAAAAGAAGTTGCAAGACAAAAGAATGTAAACACCGAACAAATAATTCTTTTTCCAGTAATGAAAATGAAGTAAAAAGAGTATCTATAGACATGATAAGATAGGGAAAATAAATAAATAAATCAATACCCTGATTTGTAATCAAATGTACACAACTCCTTCAGCTGGTCTCTAAGGTCCTACGGATGGATCAAACCCCAACTAATTTACAAACGCCAAAAAACCAGGGTAGGAAAGAATCAAATGTATCATTATTCTGCTTGTTAGATACAGCAGCTGTAGCAGCATGTAGAAAAACAATGCTTAGTTAATGCCCGGAAAAATCCTGCGATAAAAAAAAAAAAAAAAAAAAAAAACTGCTCTTTGTATGTTTTCCAGCATCATGTACAGAAAAATGCAGTTCCCCTTTATCCAGCCCCTAATAATCATATGACGGTAATCTCCAATAAATCTTTAAAGCTCCCAAAATTGAAGTGTATGCCCTCTCACCGGAGGGAAAAATGGGAAAAAATGAAAGAATTATGAGACAAAAATGGGGGCCAGCATCAAGATTTGCTCATCAAAATACAGGCAGAAGAACCAACCATCAAAATATTCCCAAGCAATCATTTAGCGGATGATCTTGATTCTGTCTTGTTCATACGGCACATGCACTCTGGGCGTGGAAAGGAATATATAGAATCATTTGGCCTTTTGAGCTCAAACCCTTTGGAATCGCTGTGCGAGCGCATATTCAACATATGTAGTTTGAATCTGGCATAAAAGGGGAAAGGACGCATGAATTGAGAACACACTCACTTCCAATGTATTACAACCCACAATCAGGAATTGTCCAGATGCGAACTTTCTCATCTATGAAAACACTGATGATCAGTGAATCATCATCAATGGGATTAAACTGCAAGCATGTAACTGTATCACAAGAAGTGTGTAGAGAATCAATTAGAAGGAATAAAAACTAAAATGCCTTAACATATCAATAAACGTTAGTAAAAAAACCCATCAAGCAAGAACACGCACCATAGTTATTGTGGGAAAAGACTTATGCTTTCGTTGAAGAAGCTCGAGATATATATGATAACACCTTTAGTTCAGATAAATCTCAGAGAAGTTAGAGTTTCAGTTGGATTAAGTTCAGGTGATTAAATTAGATTAGGTTAGATTTCAAAAATTATCAGTTGTTATTATGTTAAGTTGGCCGATCATATTAAGAAAAATAAGAAAAATTTTCAAATTTTCTAAAAAAGAAAAATAGAATGTTGAATAAAGAGAATGCATCAAATCTTCTCTTTATTTCAGCTTTTATATCTACACGTATAAATATATCTTTATTTCAGCTTTCATATCTACACGTATAAATATATAGATAAGATTATATAGATTTGTGTTTTCTTCATTTTTCCTTTCTTTAAATATAACAATACAAGCATAGTATGCATGTAACGATTTCTTGACTATCATATTTGTTTTATACGTCAGAATACTTCAAAATTATTCTTTATTGTTAAGACTGTTGACATTGTACCAATATCTTATCTTTGATTCCTTTAATTAGTGAAAGATTATTTAAAAATTTTAGTGGATGGATTTATTGAAACTAAGAATGAATTTTAAAATATGATTTATAGCATTTGATTTTTCCTAAACTAATACTTTGAAATATTTAATAAATCAAAAAAATTAAAACTATAACTCAAAAGGCTGAAACTTAAACTACCACCATTTCAAATTATTATAATAATGCTACTTCTTTTATTCAAGGTATAAATAACAAACAAAGAGAAAATGAAAGAAATCAAACTTTGCAATTGTGAAGCCTCTCAAAAACCAAGAGCTGAAAAACCAGAAACAAGGGGAGAAAAACAGTTCAAACATCTCAAAATTATGCTTGATTCCTTCATTAGAGAACTGATACATGACATTTATTTTGTTAGTAATAGGTCACTCTCCGTGCAGACCTGTTTAAATTATACAAAAATAGGACAAAAATGCATCATGTACATGATTTCAGATTTTGAGAAATTATTATTGGGACCCTTCAACCCAAAGGCAAAGTGGGAAAAAAAAATACAGCATCATATAACAATCTCTTTCTCCTATCTAAACGGCTTCTAGTATAGAGCATATACATTAGTTGAAAATGCTACAATAACAAATTTTGTTTACTCTATCAAAATTGGACTCCCATCGCTAACCAGAATTGCAGGGCACGAGTGATGATAGGTACTGCTCGTGAGATTGCAACAATACTGAGGATAGACGGCAAATGAAAGTTCCAACATTTTGTTTTGGGATCAGTAGGGGGCCTGGTTTACCAATTATGTAACTGAGCAGTTATGCTTTTTACTATAGGATGATATTGTGTGTGCATGAATCTCTTAGCTTTCTCTGAACCAGGTTCTTCAAGCCACTCATCATATAGACCCTTAACTAAAGGGTTGTCAAAGGGATCTGCTACCAAAACCTATAAATTTGATAAATATTAGGATCAGTTAAACCGTAAATGCATATACTTATCCATTAAAAACAATAAAAAATAAAAAATAAAAGAGAGACAGAGACAGAGAGAGAGCAGATAATTACAGATTTAAAAACAGAGTATCATGCACACAGATAACCCACAAGACCTTTTAGAGCACCTACAAATAACTATTTAGAGTCTATATGCTGTAGGAACAGCAACCAGGCAGGGAGGGATAGATACCCCTGTCCAGGTCAGGGCATCGTTTACCTAGTGGGTTACATTTGCATTTCTAATATGCTGCTTCAGTAAACTTCATTTCACCAACTCATCATCCAACAAGATATGCTAACAATAAGACATACTAAAGATCATTCCATAACTAGTAGACAAGCTTAGAAGTGGATCAACCAACACAAACTAGAAAGACAATCCCGTTATCTTGGGGTGATCGTGGTTGGTTCGTTATCCAAGCTATCGGTATTTGACCAGCTTACAATTTATCAGTTTTTAAAGGTCAATTCGGTAAGATTTTCAAGAATTTTTTGAGTCAAATTAATTTATACATAAAAATATAGCTATCATCATTATATAATTTTTAAATCAATTGTATAAAATTTCTAACAGTTAATTTTCTTAAGAGAGTATTAGAAAATGAGAACTGCTGGAAGAATATTTATTTAATATAGATTTTGATTTCCATATAAGCTCCTTATAAGCATTTTATATCACTCAATAGTCTTTGTCTGATGTAGGACTTGGAAATCAACAACCTTCCCACTTGTAGACTAGAAGTTTTCATTAAGACCAAATCACAGCTCAAAAACTTTGCCTACCAGGCAATGCAAACTCTAGATATAGCTTAATTAGGACTCTGGAGTCTCATCGATTCCTAAGTAGTACTTAGCTTTATATGCTACCTACTCTAGACTTCCAACTAGTGATTGCTTTTCTACCATTTGTGAAGAACTAAGCACGTATGTACTGCCAACCTAACATCTAAGACAGGATTCAGCTTGACCACATGACATAGAGGTTAATCCTTATTGCTAATAGTTCATCTAGGCCATTATTTATAGACAATAGAAACCAAGAATCCCTTTCTAATCATAAACTTGGATACCACGTGTTCACAGTAACTAATGATAAAAAAACAATAATATATCATTCCACTATGTATTAGACTGAAAGTTACATACTTACATTTTCCATGTACACAGTTTCTAATAACTGAAGCAAAGCCTTTGGAGGTTGCCCTGGCATTGGCTTGATTTGTCCTCCACCATTCAAACAACCTTTTTCATCAAAAATGTTATTAACTGATGCTTCCACCAACTTTATGAACTACACATCCACAACCAAGTATATTTGAGAGAAAAAGGAGGGAGAGAGGAAAAGCAGAAAAACAAACCTGATGGACATGCCATGACCTCCACAAAATGATAATCACACTTATGCATTTTAACTTTCCTTACAACATTTTGCAGGTTTTGGAAGCCATAACACAATGCAAATTTCAACACTACTTGTCCATCTACCTGGAATATGTGACAGCGAAACATAAGTATACAATAATAAAAGTGATAACTGGATAAGCAACCATACCCTATTCTATGACTTTCAAATCTATAGTGCAATGACTCAATCTTAACTAGGCCATGCAAACGTGGAGCTCCAAAATTTTCAAGGACCAAAATTAGAAAGGGCAAACTCACTTCCAGAGTCAGTTCACGTAGATCTGTATTTCTTATAGTTTTGAATGCCAAAGGCCCTTCAATTTCCATTCCAAATAGTGTTCTAGCAGCATGCCGAAAGACTGTTTCAGCATAACCACCAGAGCTTCCAGTTACTCCATAAAGATGTCCGTCTTCATTAATATTAGTCAATCTGCAGGAACATCAACAGATTTTTCATCTTGTGATCAGCACTCTCAAGACATGTATATAAAGCATAGAAGGTTAATTGAATACTCACGCTCTATCTAGTGGTGAGTCGTTCAAGGCTGCAAAATCCACAGCTTTCAACTGCAAAAGTTGATGACATAAAATTTAACTATGCAACCCCAGTTCTTAACCATATAAAAGGACATTATGTAACAAACTTATAGATGTTACTACAAACCTTAGTCTCACCTTTACCAAATCTAAAACTTCTCCAGATGTCAAAACAGAATCTACCTCTGCAAGCCTGATACTGCTCCCATTAGTCTCTTCTTGAGATCCTATTTCAAAAATGAAGTCATCCCTTGCAGCCTCAAGCTTCTTATCATAACAAGGCATCACGGTCACATGGTATACTTCATCAGGCCTATTAAACATGTTATCACCAATAAAATCATACAAGCATACAAAATACCAAAATGGTGTCTAAACTTTCTTTGTTGTTCCCAGCTAACACGGACAATAACTCCCCAATAATCACTCTCATTTTTTTCCCCAAAAAACTGTGAAAGTTAATATGCTTCTAGCGCAGTTAGAAATAAAACAGTGAGTACTTCAGAAATAAACAAAATCAGTTGTTACCTAAGGCCCATCTTTTGACATATGTGATGCTTGATGGTAGCTCCAATAGTTTGTTGAGGGCTTTTCACAGAAGATATATATGGCAGAATATAGGATCCTAGTTGTTTCTCAGCATAGCATATCCAACCTGTAATAACAGAAAAATATTAATCAAACATATTTTACCAAATGTAATCCACTATGTATTTCTAACATTATTTTCTCTTAACCATTATGTCTTTGTTTGTTAGCGGGGTCTAGGAAAGGAATATAGTATAAAGATGGAGAGGATGCTATAGCATATGCACTGATTCTGAACTCATAGGATACGAAAGAAACCTGGACATGCTGATGAAAGCATAGGTAGGGCTGACTTTGATCTGTCATCATTATTTGATTGGCTTTGTTTGTAGCGAGTAATGAATTCATTACAAGTTTCTATAAGAGTTAAATCTCTACTGACACTTGTATCAAATACAGCCTTTACTCCTATGGACTTAAAAAAAGTAGTGAGCTTCTTGAAAACCTGAAAATTGCAAGAACTTGCATGTCACAAAAAATATTCCCTGTTCATACTAAAAATAAACTTTCTTTTTTAACATATGCTAAAAAATTAATACCTGAAGTGGGGAGATGCCAAAATGAACGGCAAGAGAAGCTCTAGATTGAGGAGATAGTGAGACAACAACTGCTTTTCCTTTATCAATATTCAAAAGGAATTCATCCAAACTCTGCTTCTCAAGCATTACTGTCTCTGCTGATGTTATGCATCCACTGTATTATCACAACATATTATAAATTCTATGCTTCACACAGGCAAAAGCCTAACAAAATGACTTTGAAAAGGCACAAATTCTTTTTCAACCAATATCAAGCTGCAGCTCCACATTTCCCCAACACCCCAAAAATGTTGCCCATAAATTACTTCTCCACTAAGAAATCTCCAAATTTCATTGATTAGTTAATTAATTGCCAACGCAAAAACAACAAAACAAAAACCATGTGCATCAATCTTTTCAGCCAGAATAGAACTTACCTGCATGCCAAACAGTCCTTCAGCGAGATTTTAACCGGATCAATTTGCTTCGTCTCGGCAACTGAAACCTTCAAATAAAATCCAAAAAACCCAGAAAAATAAATTAAACTATTTATTTCCAGCTAAATAAATTTAAAAAAATCAAAACTGAAATAAATCGAGGAACCTTACTTCAGGTTTATCAGATGTCTTTGCGTTTGATTTCAATCCCTTTAAAGAAACAACACAAGCCTGAGACGGTGCTATGAAATCACTAAGATCTCCAATCCTTAACGTCGGAGAAAACTTGTCTGACATCTTTGTTTCTCTTCTCCAATTGCTCAAAATCGACTGAATATTTTGTTCCCTATTTTATGGGTTTTCTTTCTTAGTTTAGTCTCCAAACGGGTACTGTGGAGAAAGAAAATGGCAGAGGTGATTTTATTAGTTGTTAAATATGAGAGATCCTATAAATATGAGAGCACCTAGTAGAGTTAATGTTGTCCAACTCAATATGAGTTGTAAAATTTGTTGCCATTCAGTGAAATGGTATGACATGATAGGAAAACATTTTAAAAAGAAAAGCAAAGAAAAGAAAAGGCTAACATAAATTATAAAAAGCTCAAGTAAAGACCTACAAGTAAAAACAAACTAGAAAGACAAGTGGGCTTTGTATATCTCATAATTGCATTCCTAATAAAGTTAATCATTAGTCACAATTGTAGCTTCTAAGATGGCAGTTAACTTTATATAACAACTTCTACAACCTGTAACCATAAATGCCAAATAACCAAGGGTATGTGCTTACATCAACTAGAATAAGACTTGTTTCCTAGTAATGTCCATTCTTTGTTAGCCATTCTGGAGTATCAGACCACACAAAATCGATTGGTTTAGAAAGCAAGGACACGATTGTACACTTAATTCCAACTGAACGTTGCTGTTTTAAAGCTTACCAATATATCAATATAGCTTCCATTTATTAATTTAAAAACACCTCTCTGTCTACTGTATCTAACATAGATGGTTTTTCTGTAATGAATTCCTGGAAAGGATGGAGCAGCTGGTCTCATTACACTCTCAAGAGTTCCCATATCCTAATTACTGTTGACTAGTAGATAAAAAATTTCCCTTAGAAATAAACAAATAAGGGCTCTGCATATAGCAGGTCCCAGCATTAAGGATTTCATAGGTCATATCATTTTATTTTCTGAATATGTAGCATCAATATGTATATTTAAAATATATTCCTCCAATGATAAATTGATATAGTAAGCGGTCATACAAGAAAAGGCATCATTGCATTTTCTGGCATAACTTGTTGAACAGATGTGACAAGATCTGTATCATGGTTTTAAATTACATAGAGTCTATACCTAAGAGCATCGATTCTGCTTTCAGTAAGTGTCTTGTCATATTCTCTAACAATTGTTTTCAGAGGTTGTACAAATCAAATATGAGAAAAGAGAGAAGTTTGTGACAAAAGAGCATCAATTTCTCTGAGAAAAGAGAACCAACCAAAAAACATAAGAGTTGATTGAGAAATAATCGACTGAATACACAGAATGAAAAAATAATCGCTACTTTTTCTTCCTAAAAAATTCACTTCCCCTCTTACTTCTTCAGAATTTAAGCTTTATCATTCTATAACTTCCCAATCTCTTGCTTTTTCCTTCCAAAACTTCAAAGTCTTCATGGATTCTTGAATTACCCAGCTGATAGTGAGGTTAGTTTAATTTTTATTTCGTCAAAATTTGATGAAATCATATAAATACTGCGGTTAGAGCCTGGGGAATTAAGAGGCTTAATAACCAAGAACACCCGAACTTTTTGACCTATGTCGCACCCCAAAACCAAATTAGGTATAGGGTTTATACGACGCCGTTAATCTCCCTCTCTCAGCCCGCTAATATATCACTGCCCATCTCCTTCTCTCTGGTTTAGGCAATCTATCGCCGCTAATTATATCCCAAAAAGAGTACTCTCAACCACAGCAATTCTCAGCCCACTCAAGAACCCTCTTCCCCCATTTCCCTCCTCGCTAAACTAATGCATACGAAATTAATGAAATAGAAGCGGTGCTTATGTTAACTTCAATTAATCATTTCCGCAAAGACGGGGAAAAAGAAAAAAAAAAAAGCTCAAAATTCTTTTTTTTTTCCTTCCCGAAGAGAACTCAGACTCGAAGAAGATACCAGATACAAGATTGAGCACAATTACCTGTAGTAGTGAGTGGATGAGATGATGAAATTATCAAAAGAAAGCAGCTTCAATATAACAGCCGCGATGTAACACCACAAAAGAAACCGACCCGATTCCGATCAATACGGAATAGTCTATCACAAATCAATTCGAGAGCAGACCAATTTTCACAATTCTTCTACTAAAAAGAATGAGAGAGGACGATTCACAAGATTCTTTAAATGAGAGGTCGGTCATTGATGACTTTCAGCGTTAGAAAACCAAGTATAGAAGAGGCGTACAGAACTGGAACTAGAACAGTGTCCGTGGGCGGCGTCGTTTTGTAAATCCGAATTGAGCTGCAATTACCCTCAGTTAGAATGCAATTGGATTATACGTTGTGTCGGTTTCGGTTAAAGCAAGTGAAATCGGAACTAAACCGCTTTTGATGATTTCAAAGACAATTAAAACTGCTAAACGCCTAAACCTAGAGTTCTGTTTCAATTTAAAATTGGAACTAGATAACTTCTTTTCAATTTTTCTTTTTAAAATTAATAATAAGCAATAGTATAAAAAAAAAAAGAATAACCAATAAAAAAGCTTTAAAATTTACTAAAAAACTTATAAAAAATAAATCTGAAATTCTTTCCAATATTTTATAATTTAAATTGAAAAAGAAAAAATATTGAATTTAATTTCTAAGTGGTATAATATAAATTTTTTATTTCAAAAAATACCTTTGAAATTGCCTTTCATATAAATCTTCTTTGATTGATTGGATATATTTTATTAAAATTAATTTTTAAATAAATATATGAATAATTAAATCTTTTTAAAATTAATTAAAATTTTAAAAATATCCTAAAATAATTTTAATTGGTTCTAATTTAAAATTTTTTCTTCAAAACTATTTATAGTATTTATTTGGATATTTGATTATAATTTTAATATTTAGATTATTAAGCAATTTAAAATTTAAAATTTTTACCTTTTTTAGAAATAATAAATGTAGATAATGAGACATATAAAATTTGTTAAATTATTTTTTTTTAATCTCTCTCTCTCTCTCTCTCTCTCTCTTTGTCACGATCTGTTTCCATGGGCTGGACCGGCACTAGAGCCCGAGTAAGCTTAAGACCCTCGAGGCATGTAATAAGCCTGAAACACTAAAATCCACTATCTAAATATAAATTTTAAACATTCAGCCCATATTACTGGGAAAAATAAACCTCAAGATTTTATTATATCTCGGCCCAAATTTATCATCTACAACATTCCACAGTTCGGGGCCAATTTACAATACATTACATTTCTAATATGGGCTCACAGAATTATTTTGTCTATGTTAACACACGACTAAATGTATGTAAATTCTACAATTGCGGAGGTCACTAACAGATATATACAGAGAAGTTTTCGTACATCTATCTATTTAATGAATTAATACTAAAATTAAAGAACTTTTTACTAACAGTGAAAGAAACAGTGCTTTAGCTGGGATTTAGGAAAAGCTACTTCCTGAAAGATTAAACAAAGGAGTTGTGAGTTTATTAATGAATAATAATTATTGCACAACACATGCATTCACACGAATGTGTAAATAATTAAATCTAGTCATCCAACTAGTTATATGATCACGCAGGCAGCCACACAAATGGCACAACAACAACACTCGCAATTATTAACATCTTCACATAATCACATCATGTGGAAATTGGTTTGTGGCGTCACCGAAACCCCCCAATGAGCCGTCCTCACGCATGGCTCACCCTCTCATAGCTTGTACACCAGCGAGCCGATCCCCCCATACATGGCCGACCGATGTAATCCCTACTTGACCAGCCCTCTCATTGTTTTTCCATTCTCTCTTTTCTTTTCCATACCAATAGGAGGCCACCCTGTGGTTTATCCATATTATCCATGTCATACCATCAGGTGCACACGGAGCACCGATCTCCCACACGGTCAACGGTTTCGTAAATCGCCCTTACAAACCCATGATCCACTTCATTCCAACTCCACACAAACATGGCAAAACATTATCACATCACAACTAATCAAGCATTGCAATTAAAAACAGATATATTGATCAATTAAACATCGTAATGCAATGCACAATTAGACATCCATACTCAAATGCAAATAAATAAATAAATAATATTAACAATAAACAACAAAGATAAAATAAATAAATAAATAATAATAATAAACAATAATAATGAAAATAAATAAATAATTGAATAATTAAATGAATAATAATGATAATAATAAAATAATTAGAGCACTTTAGTTATTATGTATCAAGTTATAGAATTAATCTAAATAAACTTATTAATTATGTGTAGCCTAGATTCTATCGAAATTTCAGCAGAACCTTCCCTAAAATTTGACTAAACCACAATTAAACAATATAATATCAAAATCCATCCATCGGGCAATTCACATCAACTCATCCCGTCCGCCGTAACCATATTCAACAATCATTCGTTCACTCAATTCACACAGCCCATCCATCGGGCAATCAATCCAACCAGCCCATTCGCTTCAGGCTACATATATCATCCATTACACTCACATATATACACTTAATAATTCCAAATCAATTAATTAACAATTTATATTAACCTCCAAGCATGATTCAATGATATTATTAATTGCTCGATAACTATTTACTTGTCTAAGCTTTAAATTATAACTCCTCCTAACAATATTTATTAAAATTCCTAAACTAGCTTACATAAATATTAGCTAGCAATTCTTATCTCAATATCAAACCCTCTAGTTGTAACTAATGTTCATGAAATATATTTAACAATATTCAGAATTAATTTGCATCTACATTATACCAATTGATTCTTAGCAAAATTATATTTGATTGATTATTCATTCAAATTCAATTTCATCAACTAATAATTATTATGTTTAGAATTTATACTGAAAATGGGGAAATTTGTCTTAGAACATACCAATTGAGAATCGAGCGACGATTCCATGATTAGCGCGAGAAAAGGAGTATTCTACCTCTGGGGTCTCGCCGGACTGCCGCTGTCGCCACCGTCCACGGTGGCCGAAAAGTCGATCTTTGCCCAGAATTTTGCAAGGACACCATTACTCTAATCGAATTTCGTTAATGGTTCCATTTCCGATGTCAATTGAGTGAGATGGGACCTCTAACTAGACGGATCAGTCTTGACAGGTGCTTGGAGCTCCTGTCCATGGTGGATTCCCTTTTTTGAGCTCTCTTGTTGTGATTGATGGAGGAGAAACGATCGCATTGAGGAGATGAAGCGATCGGCGCCCCCCTTCACACTACAATCACCAGCAATGGCGTGTATCGCCAAAAGTTGATGAAAGCCAACTATCAAGAAAGAATGGCTCCATTTCGCATCAATGGAAGCCCTTTCCGCGTGAGAGGAGGCCGGTTTATGAGACCCGTAGCACCAGACGAGTCGAACCTCGCCTGGCTCTCTGTCACGCCCCGACTCTAATCACCAGAGGAATTGTCCAATTTGGACCAAGCCAAATCGCATTGAGGAGATGAAGCGATCGGCGCCCCCCTTCACACTGCAATCACCAGCAACGGCGTGTATCGCCAAAAGTTGATGAAAGCCAACTATCAAGAAAGAATGGCTCCATTTCGCATCAATGGAAGCTCTTTCCGCGTGAGAGGAGGCCGGTTTATGAGACCCGTAGCACCAGACGAGTCGAACGTCGCCTGGCTCTCTGTCACGCCCCGACTCTAATCATCAGTGGAATTGTCCGCTTTGGACCAAGCCAAATCCCCATACAAGATTGGCAAGACCCGCACGGTTTTGTCCCGTAGGTGAAATGGGAAACTTCCCAGGAGGTCACCCATCCTAGGATTTCCGTTAAGCGAGCACGCTTAACCCTGGAGTTCTTCCAACTCTCTAGCCATTCCACCAAAAGGCGCCTCTAATGATTAGTTTCCCCCTTTTCGATATATGATTCGATTCATTTCTGTGTCCTGCATTCCACTACCCTAGCTAGTCTGCCATCTAGAAGCTAGCCAGGAGCTTCGCTCTACCTGCCCTCTTAGGATCGCTTTGCCGGGTCGGGATGTCACAGGCCCACCAGCTTCCGCATGGTTCGTCCTCGAACCATACATCTACTGGAGGGGGTCCAGCTCTGACACCAACTGTCAGGCCCCGACTCTAATCACCAAAGGAATTGTCCGCTTTGGACCAAGCCAAATCCCCCATACAAGATTGGCAAGACCCGCACGGTTTTGTCCCGTAGGTGAAATGGGAAACCTCCCAGGAGGTCACCCATCCTAGGATTTCCGTTAAGCGAGCACGCTTAATCCTGGAGTTCTTCCAACTCTCCAGCTATTCTATCAAAAGGCACCTCTAATGATTAGTTTCCCCATTTTCGATACATGATTCGATTCATTCCTGTATCTCGCATTCCACTACCCTAGCTAGCCTGCCATCCTAGAAGCTAGCCAGGAGCTTCGCTCTACCCGCCCTCTTAGGATCGCTTTACCAGGTCGGGATGTCACACTCTCATTGAGCGGTGACCGAAAACGCAGTGCATGGGGGAAGAGGAGGTTGTCGCGCGCTGGTGGAAGAAGAAGGAGAAGAAAAGAAAAAGAAAAGGAAGAAAAGAAAAAAAAAATCTGGGGCTTCTAGACCAATCCAGTTCGATTCGAACTGGTTTGGTATAATTTAATGATTTGGCTTGATTTGCTTGGTTCTTGGGTTTTTCGTGTGGTTTTCAAAAAATTCAAGCTGGTTTACATGTCCGATTTAGTAATAATAAAATATTTTTTTTCGTTGATTTCATTGGTTGGATTCGATGATTAAATTTTTAAATGAAAATAATTTTTCAGATCGTCTCTCTCTCTCTCTCTCTCTCTCTCTCTCTCTCTCTCTCTCTCTCTCTCTCTCTCTCTCTCTCTCTCTCTCTCTCTCTCTCTCTCTCTCTCTCTCTCTCTATATATATATATATATATATAATCCTGAAGTAAAAAATATTTTAAAAAAATACTAGTTGTCACTCTCTTCTTTCAGCTTTCTATTTTTCCTTTTTTTATAAATTTTTGAACTTTTTTCTTTTTTTACTATGATTTTTCTTTATTTCTAAAAATTTGATTGGGCATTAAAATATTTTTAAATTTAAAAATTAATTTTTTATGATAATAATCAACATTTTTAAAATATTTCTACAATTTAAATGGCCATTAAAATATTTTTAAAATTTAAAAATTAATATTTTATAATAATAATCAACATTTTTGAAATTTAATCTTATCTAACTATATATTTTCATTTCATTGAATCTTAATTTTTGTTTATATCTCTACGCCTCATGCTCTCTTCTACTATTGTTCTCATCTGATAGTTTTTATTTTTTATTTTTTTTACAGGCGGTAGAGAAGAGATGAACATGAAGAGTTCTCCACCAACCTGAATCTTAAATCATTCTTAGATTAGTTTTTCTTTCACTTTCTTTCTTCCCTTTCTTTGAATTCCAAATAAGAAAACTAAATTTTGTTTATAGGTTCCCTTTTAATTTTTTTTTATCTTCTTTTCTCATTATTTTTTTGAACTCTTCTTTTCTCGTGATTTAATTTCTCATTTTTTTCCTTTTCTATTTCGCTTTGGGTCATTGCTTTTTTTTTCAATCGATATTTTATAATTTACACAAATGTAATATTATTATCATTTGGGTTATTATCAATCAATATTTTTTCAATCAATTTATGCTTTGAAGGGAGTGTTTTTTTAAGTTATTAATATTATTATCATTTATTGGCTATTAAAATTAATCAATATTTTATAATTTACACAAATGTAACATTATTATCAGTTTTCACTTTTAAGGAATTTCTAAAACTACTTAATTATAGTTTTGACATAATTAATAACGTTTATAACAACAAATTGATTCATCTTATAAGACAACAAATAATTTGATCCAAAAACTCTTAGATGGACATTTTATGAAAGATAATTATTAGCAATTTTTTTAATTAAGTTTGTTGTTATCAAAAAATCATATATTTAAATTGTTGATTATTTAGAATTTAAAAAATAATTGATTAAATTTTTTATTTAGATGTTATGAATTTAAATTTGAGTTTTATATAATATATTTATAAATTCATAATAGTTTGAAAAAAAAAGTAATAAGAATAAGACCCAATTGTTCTTTTAAAAAAATATTAATATGCGCAAGAGTTTCTAGAAATCCTCTTTTAAAATTTTATTTACCATCTAAAATTATGTCTTCAAAATTCTTAAATTTCTTTTTCAATTTTTTAAATAATATATAATTATAACTTTCTTTGGTATAAAACTTCTTATTTTTTAATCTACTTAAATTATATATATTAAAATTAAACTAAAATATTTCTTATTTGGAATTGATAGATATGAATACAAAGATTTTTATTTTTTTTATTTATTTTTTATGTTTTATAAAAATAATATTTAATAATAATTATATTATATTTTATTGTTAAATAATTAAATTAAAATAATATTTATCTATATATTATCCATATTAATTTATTTGAATCGTAAACTTTATCTATATACTTATTTCTTATAAGATATAATGTGTAATTGTTTGAATTATTATAGACTTTAAACCTAGATAGTTAAATTATATTACTAATTAAATTAAAAATAATATTTATCTATGATAAGATACAATATTTAAATTGTTTGAATTATAAACTTTATCTGAAACCTAGATAATTAAATTATATTTTAATAAGTAAATTAAAAATAATATTTTTTATAGATTATCCATGTTGAATTATTTTAATTGTCAAATTTTATCTGTATAGAATTATTTATGATAAGATAAAATATTTAAATTATTTGAATTATAAACTTTAAATGAAACCTAAATATGACTAATTGAATTTTTTAATTATCTAAAATAAGTTAATTGCGTTACAATTTCTATAACATGATAATCTAATAAATAGCCTATGGAAAAACAGATATTTTAATAATATACTAAACATGACTTATAAAATAAAATGAAAATATGCTTAAAAAAATACAATAACAATAAAATAACTTAAAGGAAAAATAGGTTTTTAATTTGTATTTATAAATTATAAACTATGAAAGCAATTTGCGCATAGCGCAAGCCTTCACCTAGTTGTTCTGATTATAATTTGAAATATTTTATTTAGAAAGATATAGGGGAGTCTTTTCTCTTGTCTCTCATGACAAGCTCTTGACACTCTTGTTCTGGTAACATGTTTTTTCTATTTTTTTCATCTGAACTATTATCTTCATCTACTACCTACATTGATCAAGCTGATAACCCAAACATGGACTTACCTCTTGTAGAAGAGGTTTATGCCAATCTCAACCTAAAGGAGAGGACCGAAAGACTAGAAGTGATGGAGGAGTCAGAGGATGTGGAAGAACTTGTACCTCAAACTGAATGGTGTGTAATAGGACGTATACTCACTGACAAACCTGTTAATAACCTGGCTTTTAAGGAGACTATGGCCTAGATTTGGAGATCCGTTATGGGACTGTTGATCAAAAAACTGGGGAACAACGCTTTTATCTTTCAATTTTTTCATCATATTGATC
Source organism: Jatropha curcas (assembly GCF_041381405.1). Lineage (NCBI taxonomy): Eukaryota > Viridiplantae > Streptophyta > Magnoliopsida > Malpighiales > Euphorbiaceae > Jatropha > Jatropha curcas. The sequence goes on along the minus strand of NC_143151.1, from coordinate 5,713,879 downwards.
ATGATTGTGTTGTTAACAGTGGACCATGGAACATTTCACAAAATTCACTTTTGTTAAAGGCACTAAATCCAGGGGAGAATCCACGCAAAGTTGAGTTGACAACGATCGAATTTTATATCCAAGTGCATGACCTCCCACTTGGATTCATGTTTGAGAGAATTACAAAGAATATTGGAAATTACATTGGTGAATTTTTATTAGCTGACCCAAAAAATTTTACTAGTGCATGGCGGCAGTTTATATGGATCAAAGTTCGAATGGACATTCCGAAACCATTGAAGTGACGAATGCAGATTAAAAAAGCGATTTGTGATTGGTCCTCAATTACTTTCAAATATGAAAGACTATCTACATTTTATTTTTTTCTATGGACTTTTAAGCCATTCAGATCGACTTTACGGCCATTTAGGCCATAAGTTGTTTATGACTCCAGGCATTAGTAGTGAACAATTTGCTTATGGTTCATTCATGAGGGCTGATAGCCGGTGGACTAATCAGGCCGGTGCACAGTGGTTGAGAATGGAGAGGCCAACAGAACAGGGAGCTATTGGGCGGGATAAGGCTAGAAATTTGTATGACTTTGAAATTCCTATATCTAAGGATTTCACATCAACTCAAACTCCTAAAGTTAAGGGTCAAGAAGTAAATAATAAGGTACAAACCAAGGGGAAGGATAATGTAACAGAATCAGGGCAAGATAAGGACTTTATAGAAATAGAAAATGATATGGACGGGCAATCTGAGGGATTGGTCATAACTGATCCTAAAAGGAGACATCAAGATACTAAAAATCAGAGGTCGTTAATGATTCTTTTAAGAGTGCCAATCAAAAAAACGGACATTGGGTGGGTCCTACACTTCAGGCCCACCAGACATTATGAGTTCTTTATCATGGAACTGTCATGGGCTTGGGAACCCACGTACCGTTTTCAAAACTAAAAGACATAATGCCTACTAAAAAGCCTAACCTAATTTTCTTAATGGAGACAAAAGTAAATTGGGTTCGTATGGACCAAGTTAGACTTGTGCTAGTTTTTGACGGGCTATTTACTGTTTCTCCTGAAGGCCTAAGTGGTGGTCTTGCCCTACTTTGGAAAGATCGTGATATGTGCTCTCTTATCATCTATAATAAAACTTTATTAACGTTAAATTTTCTATGCTAGGCATACCTTCTGGCCGATTCATTGGCTTTTACGGTATGTTGGAAAGACATCGTCAAAAGGAGTCATGGAAATTATTAGAGTCATTGAAAACAAAATCTAATCTACCATGGTGCATTGCAGGTGATTTCAATGACATGCATTCTTATGGTGATAAAATGGGAAAAGTAGTACAACCTGCATGGTTAATAAATGGTTTTTGGATGACTGTGGCGAACTGTGGGTTACATGATCTCAGTTTTACGGGTAATAAATATACTTAGGAGCGAGATAAGGACAGTGATGATTGGGTTTGTGAACGTCTAGACTGAGCGCTTGTTAATGATAATTGGCATTCAATTTTTCAGAATGCGATTCTTCATAATATCGAATATGCACATAGTGACCATGCTGCAATTTTCTTATCACTGGGTATTATTGTGTTTTGTTATGTTTAAAGACCCTTTCAGTTGGAGAACACATGCCTTCATGAGGTAGATATTAAGAAGACATTA